>NC_138221.1:69898388-70395888 GCF_964197995.2 Scardinius erythrophthalmus | reverse complement strand
AATGTAAAAAACAAAACAAAAAAACAAAAATGTTAAATAATTAAGCCACCTTGCTGAAAAATAATAAATAAATTAAGAGATCTAAAATAAAGCATAGCTGCGTGAATCCCTGAATGAATGTACTGTCTCAAAGCTGTTTTTTTAAAAAAACATTCTGTAAACTTGAAATTTAGACATTTAACAAAAATGAAATGTATATAGATATAGATATTTTTCATACAGAAATTCTGAATAAGACCATTCACATATCTAGGAGGCCAAATTCATTCGACAACTACAAAGTGTCGCAATAAATGTGTCTTCATTTTGAACACTGTGTGTATTGTTTAATCTTCTCTGTTCTTTTAAATGAATTTATAAATATTACCCCCTGGCAATTACTATATTGCAAACAGATTTAACTGTGATTGTGATACATTAATTGTGATATTGTGAAACATGCTTTCATTGAGTTGTCCTCACTTAGCTTGTTTTGTTCGTGTTTTTTCACTTATGACATCCTGTCATGAGGAATTTTATTTAAATAATCTGTTACTTCGTGTAAATATAGGAGGAAATAAGCAAAGAAAGAAAGAAAGAAAGAAAGAAAGAAAGAAAGAAAGAAAGAAAGAAAGAAAGAAAGAAAGAAAGAAAGAAAGAAAGAAAGAAAGAAAGAAAGAAAGAAAGAAAGAAAGAAAGAAAGAAAGAAATGAGTGTGAGCTGTAGGACTTTTATTCTGGAGGGAACCGAGCGGAAGTGCGCTTGTAAATCTGTAAGAGTCACTTCCTGTCTTGGGTGGTGGCTTCAAACTTTCTTACTCGACTTCATTCCTGTGTGTGGGAATGAGAGGAGGAAGAAAACTTAATTTACAAAAGCGTCTTAATTCCCCAGCCGTAATACGTGTCGTCTGAACAGCGTCGTTCATCTGACCGATCTTGTATAGTTTCGCGCGGAGGGAGAGTGAATATCGAGCTGAAGTCATGCAGGCCATCAAGTGTGTGGTCGTCGGGGACGGGTGAGTAACTTTACAGTCTCGGCACTGACATTGTGTCCCTCTGAAGATGACTTTACTCTCTTATAATCACTCAAACTGTGTCTCAGAGTCTGTTGAAGTGCCGCTTTACACCGCGATCACGGCCTCGCCGACTCCTGCTGCCTCCGGCGTGACGCGCACGCGCACGGGCTTACTTTTTATTTTTTTATACTGAAGAAAATGTCAAAACAAAAATACAATAACAACTAAAAATTTAAAATCCAAGGGAGATGTTTAAACAACAATTATACTACTTTAGAGAGTGTAAATGCTTGTACAATTTGAATAATAGCTTTTAGTGTCTTCGAGGACTATATTGACCCTATTCTTTCACTTTACTTTATTTTTCAATATTGACCCTATTTTTCACTTTACTTTGACTTTATTCTTTCACTTTATTTTATTTTTTCACTTTACTTTGACTTTATTTTTTTCACTTTACTTTACTTTATTCTTACACTTTACTTAATTTTTCAATATTGCCCCTATTTTTTCACTTTACTTTATTTTTCAATATTGACCCTATTTTTCATTTTACTTTGACTTTATCTTTTCACTTTATTTTATTTTTTTACTTTACTTTGACTTTATTTTTTTCACTTTACTTTACTTTATTCTTACACTTTACTTAATTTTTTCACTTTACTTATTTTTTCACTTTACATTACTTTAATTTTTCACTTTAATTTATTCTTTCACTTTACTTTATTTTTCAATATTGACCCTATTTTTCACTTTACTTTGATTTTATTTTTTCACTTTACTTTATTTTTCACTTAATTTTATTTTTTTCTTTACTTTACTTTATTCTTACACTTTACTTAATTTTTTCACTTTACATTACTTAATTTTTTCACTTTACTTTAATTTATTCTTTCACTTTACTTTATTTTTCAATATTGATCCTATTTTTCACTTTACTTTGACTTTATTTTTTCACTTTACTTTATTTTTTCACTTTACTTTATTTTTTCACTTTACTTTATTTTTTTACTTTATTTTTTCACTTTACTTTGACTTTATTTTTTCACTTTGCTTCACTTTATTTTTTAATCCTATAAAACATGAATTCCTTATAAGTAAAAAGCAGGCCACCTGAGTTAAATAATCAATCCACCAAAACAACTTTATTCAGAAATTGTCAAAAGAAAATAGTGTTTTGTTCAAATCGAGTGTCCTCATTATTCCAGATATAAAGTGTTTAATTGTAGAGTTGCGTTTGTAAGTTAAACTGAACACGCTAGAAGAGCTTGATGATGAAATGCAGAAAGTTTGACAAGTATTTTAATACCAAAATTGCAAGTAAAAAACACATTTATTCCACCCAGGCTTGATAAAATATGGAGGTAAAATATTAAATATAAAATAATAATATTCCAATCAGACTGCTAATTGTGTAATGTAGTGGCGTTCAGGAAATTGAGACCACCATTTTAAGTTAAGTTCATTTAGACATAAGTTTTTCTTATGTAATGTATTATTGTTTTCCCAAGCCGAATCAAAGATCATCTTATCAATCTCCTCTGATCATTTACATTAACTGGGATATAACTCTCCCTCTTCAAAGCCATTGATTAAACTTCCTGTAACTTTTTTTTGTTGATAATTGGATTGAAATTGAATGAACTTCTATTATTATTTATTGTAATAGGTATTGACTTTGGTGAAACACTAAGTTGATTATTAAACACTTAAACACTGATTATTCAATGACCGCCACAAGTTCACACTTCTTTACATTCAGATAAACTCTTCAAAAACGATTATTTTAAGTGTGAAATCATGCACAAATTAAAGGGTTAAAAATGTAAATTCTGTCATTAATTTCTCGTTTCAAACTCGTCAGACTTTCGTTCATCTTCGAAACGCAAATGCAGATGTTTTTAATGAAGAGATCTCTGTCCCTCCATTGACAGACTAAGCAACTACCGCTTCAGAAAGTCCATAAAGAGATCGTGAAACTAATCCGCATCAATCGAGTGGTAATTTTCTGAAGAGACTCGATCGCTTTATATGATGAGTTTTGACTTTAGGCTTTTATTTTATTCAAAACTAAGCATGTAAATATGACCTTACTAAGACATTATTGGCAGATATAGAGAGACGGCGACTGATGTTACACTGTAATAACCATCTCTGCATGATTTTGCATTAAGCTTAAACTATATTAAACAAAACTTAAACACATATGCAATTGTTTTAAAAAAATATATATTTTCTTTTAGATTCTTTATAAAGGTTCGATAAACTGTTCCATTTAAAATAGATTGATTTATTTTATGCGTCAGGCTTTACATACTTGAAACAATTAATTAAAATAGTGGATTACACTTTATTTTAAGGTGGTGTTGTTACAGTGTAATTATATATATTTAAGTACTGAGTAATATTAATTAACTACATGTACTTACTATAGGATTAGGGTTTGGTTGAGGGTTAATTGCATGTAATTATGCATAATGTACTGTAATTACTACAGTAATGTAGCATATGTAGCAATGACACTGTAAAATAAAGTGTTTCCACATAGTCTCACTAAATGTGTGTATTTTTCTCCTAGTTAACATGTTAATAGATGAATTTCATTGATTAATTCTAGAAAGAAGAAAATGAGAAGCATTGGTTGTGTGATAATTTCAGTTTGAGTTTAATATGTGCAGCTTTTCTTTTTCTTTTCTTAGCATTTTAAAAAGTTTGCAAAAATGCTTTCGGTTTGAGGAGGAAGTGGAGAGCACACACTGAGATTTCAGCCCTACAGCGAGACTCGTATGAGAGCGCGTTTGATCTTAATGATGACAGAGCCGACCCTGAGCTCTGTAGAGGGGCCGTCACACCTGACCCCTGACCCCTGAGCCGTGAGCCAATGGCACGGTCACACCTGACCCCCCAGTGCTCCCACTACAATCCTCCCTCCTTTAACTAGTGCTGATGAACATGTCATTCCTGATATCAGAAGTAGACATTGTTACTAGGAAAAAGTACATTCTTAATAACCATCAACTATCAAATATTGCTTTCATCATTTAAAATGACGTGCTATGACAAGCCATTTGAGCTTTTGTTCATTCACATGATGCATTTTTGATATCAAGAATTCAGTTTAAATGGTACAAATGTAAATTCTTGATATCAAAAATGCATCATGTGAATGAACAAAAGCTCAAATGGCTTGTCATAGCACGTCATTTTAAACAATGAAAGCAATATTTGATAGTTGATGGTTATTCGCTGAGGGATGTGCATGTGTACTGACCAGTGTGTGTCCAGCCAATCAGCATGTCAGATCCAGTGTAGCCTGTAGATCATTAGTCAATCTCATTGACCAGTGTGTGTCCAGCCAATCAGCATGTCAGATCCAGTGTAGCCTGTAGATCATTAGTCAATCTCATTGACCAGTGTGTGTCCAGCCAATCAGCATGTCAGATCCAGTGTAGCCTGTAGATCATTAGTCAATCTCAACACATCTCGCTTTATAGCAGAGTTTGTGACTAAACTGACTTTGAGACTCTAGATAATCCTCGTCTTGTTTTAAAAGCATGTGCGTCTGACATCACGCTCGTAGTGTACTGGTGTACTGGTATATTGTACTGGTGTACTGGTATATTGTACTGGTGTACTGGTATATTGTACTGGTGTACTGGTATGTTGTACTGGTATGTTGTACTGGTATATTGTACTGGTGTAGTGTACTGGTATATTGTACTGGTGTACTGGTATATTGTAGTGGTATATTGTGCTGGTGTACTGGTGTAGTGTACTGGTATATTGTACTGGTGTACTGGTATATTGTAGTGGTATATTGTGCTGGTGTACTGGTGTAGTGTACTGGTATATTGTACTGGTGTACTGGTGTAGTGTACTGGTATATTGTACTGGTGTACTGGTATATTGTACTGGTGTAGTGTAGTGGTGTAGTGTACTGGTATATTTTACTGGTGTACTGGTATATTGTAGTGGTATATTGTGCTGGTGTACTGGTATATTGTACTGGTGTAGTGGTATATTGTATTGGTATATTGTACTGGTGTACTGGTGTAGTGTACTGGTATATTGTACTGGTGTACTGGTATATTGTACTGGTGTAGTGTAGTGGTGTAGTGTACTGGTATATTGTACTGGTGTACTGGTATATTGTAGTGGTATATTGTGCTGGTGTACTGGTATATTGTACTGGTGTAGTGGTATATTGTATTGGTATATTGTACTGGTGTACTGGTATATTGTACTGGTGTAGTGTAGTGGTATATTGTACTGGTGTAGTGTACTGGTATATTGTACTGGTGTACTGGTATATTGTACTGGTATATTGTACTGGTATATTGTACTGGTATATTGTACTGGTATATTGTACTGGTGTAGTGGTATATTGTACTGGTATATTGTACTGGTATATTGTACTGGTGTAGTGGTATATTGTACTGGTATATTGTACTGGTATATTGTACTGGTATATTGTACTGGTGTAGTGGTATATTGTACTGGTATATTGTACTGGTATATTGTACTGGTATATTGTACTGGTGTACTGGTGTAGTGTACTGGTATATTGTACTGGTGTACTGGTATATTGTACTGGTGTAGTGTAGTGGTGTAGTGTACTGGTATATTGTACTGGTGTACTGGTATATTGTAGTGGTATATTGTGCTGGTGTACTGGTATATTGTACTGGTGTAGTGGTATATTGTATTGGTATATTGTACTGGTGTACTGGTATATTGTACTGGTGTAGTGTAGTGGTATATTGTACTGGTGTAGTGTACTGGTATATTGTACTGGTGTACTGGTGTACTGGTATATTGTACTGGTATATTGTACTGGTATATTGTACTGGTATATTGTACTGGTATATTGTACTGGTGTAGTGGTATATTGTACTGGTATATTGTACTGGTATATTGTACTGGTATATTGTACTGGTATATTGTACTGGTGTAGTGGTATATTTTACTGGTATATTGTACTGGTATATTGTACTGGTATATTGTACTGGTATATTGTACTGGTGTAGTGGTATATTGTACTGGTATATTGTACTGGTGTAGTGGTATATTTTACTGGTATATTGTACTGGTATATTGTACTGGTATATTGTACTGGTGTAGTGGTATATTGTACTGGTATATTGTACTGGTATATTGTACTGGTGTAGTGGTATTAGGGCTGGGCGATTTAAATCGCGATATTGTTATGCGCATCTCATCAGTAAAGCCGGTTCCTTGATTAGTAGTAAATCGCCATCACCTGCTTTCAGATGGAGCGGCATTTACTACAAAGAGCCGTAGTTAACTGACAAGCTGAGCCATATCGCATTAATATCGCGGACGTATCGCCAGCGATATTTAATGCGATATGGCTCAGCTTGTCAGTTAACTACGGCTCTTTGTACACAGCAAAAACTCCAGTGTTTAATTAACACTCCTGGGAGTGTATGAGTCCACACTCAAGAGTGTTTAAGTTAATGAGATAATTAAGTGATTAATTTAGTGATGATTGAGCATTATTGAAGACACCTGATGTTAACAAGCAGAATCACTGAAGAAGAAAATCGCAAATTGTAAGTTACCATTATTGTGATGGGTAGTTGCTTTAGTTGGGCTCTAGACCATTATATGTGTACTTTAGATTTTGTTTGGCTGTTGTATTTGAGTTAAAGGAGAAGTTCACTTTTAAAAAAACTTTTGCTGATAATTTACTCACCCCCATGTCATCCAAGATGTCCATGTCTTTCTTTCTTCAGTCGAAAAGAAATTAAGGTTTTTGATGAAAACATTCCAGGATTTTCCCCCATATTATGGATTCCATTGGGACTCAAACGGTTCAAGGTCCAAATGACAGTTTCAGTGCAGCTGCAAAGGGCTTTAAACGATACCAGACGACGAATAAGGGTCTTATCTAGCGAAACGATCGGTCATTTCAAAAATAAATAAAAAAGTTGAAGTTTTATAAGCACAAATGTTCGCCTTGCTCTGTTCTGTGATGCGCGTTCGTGACGTCACGTAATACGCAATCACGTTGAAAAGGTCACGGTTGAAAAATTTCTGTCCTGAAGAAAATGTTCTTTTTGGCTTTTTAATATTAAAACAGCCAGGATACGCACACGAAATGGGCATTTTAAACGATAAACTGACACAAAGACATTTGAAAATGTGTATATGGTCCTCCTTCCGCACATTTGTAAACACTCAAACTTGACCTTTTCAACGTAATTACGTATTACGTGACGTCACGAATGCGCATCACAGAACAGAGCAAGGCGAACATTTGTGCTCATAAAACTTAAACTTTTTTATTTATTTTTGAAATGACCGATCGTTTCGCTAGATAAGACCCTTATTCGTCGTCTGGTATCGTTTAAAGCCCTTTGCAGCTGCACTGAAACTGTCATTTGGACCTTGAACCGTTTGAGTCCCAATGGAATCCATAATATGGGGGAAAATCCTGGAATGTTTTCATCAAAAACCTTAATTTCTTTTCGACTGAAGAAAGAAAGACATGGACATCTTGGATGACATGGGGGTGAGTAAATTATCAGCAAAAGTTTTTTTAAAAGTGAACTTCTCCTTTAAAACTGACAGATAAACAAAGAAAAAAAAGTGATCTGATGGTGTGGGTTATATTATGACAATCATCATTCGAACTTGATCACTGAACTCATTAAAATCCTTCTTTCTGACTTCGATTTATGTTATTGGTTACAGCATAACTGTGAATCTGCATAAATGGCCAGAATTTTTTATGTAATTTAAAGGATTTTTTATTAGATATTTAAAAAGAAATCATTCTTTTAGGCACACACAGATGTCAAGATTCAGTCTATGCATCTCAACAATGGTGAGGAGCAGAATATTCAATTAGGAAAAGTAAATTACATAGACAATTCAGATCATAATTTATTCATACTGCAATGCATGATGGGAGCCATTAATGAGTTGTGATTGGTGGCAGCCACTGCAACATGCTTTATTATTGTCACCATTGTTGAGATTCACAGGCTGATTATTGATGTCTGTGTTTTGAATGAATATGTCTGAATGTCTTTTTGATCAGAACAATGTTTATTAAATTTGAATTATAAGTAAAGTACTGATAATCATAGGCTGTAGAATCACAAAACTGCTGCTAACAAGTTAAACCAAACTATCTCAATATGTTTCCTTTTTCAGATCATAGCATGATTATGTCAAAACGTAGCCAACACTATAAGAAAACAGTTTACTTTGTTCACGTAACTGTTTTAAATCAATAACAGCAGACGAACAACAGTAAATATTAAAGTAAACATATAATAGTCAAGAGCCCAACTAAAGCAAACACCCATCACCTTAATGGTAACTTACAATTTGTGATTTGCTCCTTCAGTGATTCTGCTTGTTAACATCAGGTGTCTTCAATAATGCTCAATCATCACTAAATTAATCACTTAATTATCTCCTCAGCCCTAAATGCCGCTCCATCTGAAAACAGGTGGTGGCGATTTACTACTAATCAAGGAACCGGCTTTACTGACGAGATGCGCATAACAATATCGCGATTTAAATCGCCCAGCCCTAAGTGGTATATTGTACTGGTATATTGTACTGGTATATTGTACTGGTATATTGTACTGGTATATTGTACTGGTATATTGTACTGGTATATTGTACTGGTGTAGTGTAGTGGTATATTGTACTGGTGTACTGGTATATTGGACAGGTGTACTGGTATATTGGACAGGTGTACTGGTATATTGTAGTGGTATATTGTACTGGTGTACTGGTATATTGTACTGGTGTACTGGTATATTGTACTGGTATATTGTACTGGTGTAGTGGTATATTGTACTGGTATATTGTACTGGTATATTGTACTGCTGTACTGGTGTAGTATACTGGTATATTGTACTGGTGTAGTGTACTGGTATATTGTACTGGTGTACTGTTATATTGTACTGGTATATTGTACTATTGTACTGGTATATTGTACTGGTGTAGTGTAGTGGTATATTGTACTGGTGTACTGGTATATTGGACAGGTGTACTGGTATATTGTAGTGGTATATTGTACTGGTGTACTGGTATATTGTACTGGTGTACTGGTATATTGTACTGGTATATTGTACTGGTGTAGTGGTATATTGTACTGGTATATTGTACTGGTATATTGTACTGCTGTACTGGTGTAGTATACTGGTATATTGTACTGGTGTAGTGTACTGGTATATTGTACTGGTGTACTGTTATATTGTACTGGTATATTGTACTGGTGTACTGGTATATTGTACTGGTATATTGTACTGGTATATTGTACTGGTGTAGTGTAGTGGTATATTGTACTGGTGTACTGGTATATTGTACTGGTGTACTGGTATATTGTACTAGTGTACTGGTATATTGTACTGGTGTACTGGTATATTGTACTGGTGTACTGGTATATTGTACTGGTATATTGTACTGGTGTAGTGGTATATTGTACTGGTATATTGTACTGGTGTACTGGTATATTGTACTGGTGTACTGGTATATTGTACTGGTATATTGTACTGGTGTACTGGTATATTGTACTGGTATATTGTACTGGTGTACTGGTATATTGTACTGGTGTACTGGTATATTGTACTGGTGTACTGGTATATTGTACTGGTATATTGTACTGGTGTAGTGGTATATTGTACTGGTGTATTGTACTGGTGTAGTGGTATATTGTACTGGTGTATAGGGTTGGGCGGTATTACGGTAATATCGGATACCGCGGGATCTTAAAATAGCACCGGTATCAGTTTCAATACCGTCATTACCGGCACTTATATAGCCTATAATATATATAATTTATTTATTGGCTAAAAAATGCTTATGTGTGGTTGCAGTTTGGCAATATTTCTGGTTCCAACCGAATGAGAAGGGAGAGGCGGTAAATACTGATGAGGCAATTTGTAAATTGTTCCATAAAAAGGTGACCGCGAGAGATGTAAACACCTCTAACCTAATGTCGCATCTCCGAAACTACCACCCACTCACTGCTGCCAGGATGCATTTTGTTCTCGAGTTCATTAAATAAGCGCGTTGTTTCGTATTGGTTAAAATATTATAATGTTATTTTTTCCATCTTTCTTGATTATGAAAAGTGAACAGCACAAATAAGATGGGATGCATCGGGAGTCAGACGATTTGACCACTTCAATAAATTTCGTTTTGTAAAAGGCCTCTTTAAAACGAATTTCGTTTTGTATAAATTCTATCTTAATTTTAATAAATTTTTCATCAACCAATTGCCTATATATTTAATATAATCATGACATGATGGGCGATGGCATGCCGCGGTCACTTTAACCGAAACTTGGAGATGGCGATCGTCAATTTCTTTAAACAAAACAATTCAAAACGAAAAGAAATATAGGGTAGCCTACTCTCTGATTAATCCATGATGTGCATTTCTCTCTATGGCGTTCACAGAGATGGCGATCGTCAATTTCTCAAAACGAAAAGACAAAGGCCACTCTGATTATTTAATCCATGATGTGCATTTCTCTCTAGGCGCGTTCATACGGAGATGTGATCATCAATTTCAGCAAACGAAACCATACAAACCGAAAAGAAATAGACTAGCCTACTCTCTGTAATCCATGATGTGCATTTCTCTCTATCGTTCACTATGGAGATGGTGATCGTCAATTTCTTTAAACGAAACAATTCAAAACGAAAAGAAATATAGTCTGATTAATCAATGATGTGCATTTCTCTCTATATGCGCGCTCACTACAGAGATGGCGATCGTCAACTTCCACCTTTACAGAAAAGTTTTATTAAAAATCAAATGGACACGCGTCACCGGATTACAAAGGCACTTCTTGCTTGTTGCACGCACACAGTATTATGTTGAATAATGGTGGGCTCGGGCTCATAATAACAGTTAATGCCGTCGACCGGACTCAGACACAACGTGCACGGCTTGATTTTTTTTTTTTTTTTTTTGCCCGATCTGGCATTCAGTTTCTGAACTGTGTAGGCACAAACCAACAGTTTGGTGACGCCGTCTGAGCCCATTATGTCATCATTTTTAATTAGTCACGGTAATACCGTATACCCCGGTAAAATTGGGAGGGGGTTTGACGGTATCAAAATTCGAATACCGCCCAAGCCTACTGGTGTAGTGTACTGGTGTAGTGGTATATTGTAGTGGTGTAGTGTACTGGTATATTGTACTGGTATATTGTACTGGTGTAGTGTACTGGTATATTGTACTGGTATATTGTACTATTGTACTGGTATATTGTACTGGTCCCCAGTGATGTGTTGCTGGAAAGTGTGCGTTTGAGCATATGAACGCATGTTAACGCACACGCGGTTATCTTTTCCGAGCTGCAGTTTATAAACGAACACCGTTGCTCTAGTTGAATTTCACTCTCACTTTTTTTTTGTCAGGCACAAAGTCACAGAACAGCTCTGGAAGTGGCCGGTGTTGTGAGACAGACAGAGATAGACAGAGCAAAACAGGGAGACAGACAGAGAGATAGACAGGCAGAGAGAGAGACAGACAGACAGACAGATAGACACAGACAGACAGAGAAACAGACGGACAGACAGAGAGACAGAGAGACAGAGAGACAGACAGACAGACAGACAGACAGACAGACAGACAGACAGAGAAACAGAGAAACAGACGGACAGACAGACAGACAGACAGACAGACAGACAGACAGACAGACAGACAGACAGACAGACAGACAGACAGACAGACAGACAGACAGACAGACAGACAGACAGACAGACAGACTAGAGAGAGATGCACACATTAACTGTTCTCTGCTGACTCCAGCCGTGGAGAGGACAGAGAACACGAGTCTGCCTGATCGCTGTTCCTGCAATTCACTCTCATGCTGTTTCTCTCTCTCTCTATTCGTGACCAGAAGGATATTTCCACTTAAATATCTCAGCGAGGCTGTAAACTTTGATTGTCACGCTTTGACACGAGGGGGAGGCGGGGCCTTGTGTTATCTGCGGCTCTGCTCCACAGACTCGTTTTTCAGCCTGTTACTGTCACTGTCCTGTATCATGTTCCCCTGTGTTTACCATCATCGCATGACTGTTGTTCTTCCTCTTCGTCATTCCAGAGCCGTGGGTAAAACATGTCTGCTGATCAGCTACACCACCAATGCCTTCCCTGGAGAGTACATCCCCACAGTGTGAGTGTGCTTGCTCAAATATCACACACACACACACACACACACACACACACACACACACACACACACACACACACACACACACACACACACACACACACACACACACACACACACACACACACACACACACACCTATGTAAACATAGAAATCATTTCATTTCTTCTAGATTAGCCTCTAAGAAAAAGTGTCCATTTTAGCATAGAAAACAGCCACTGCTGCAATATTACAGTATTAATCTAAATATTCATATTATTTTAATCTTCAGTCAATATTGGAATAGTTAACTACAATTAGGGGTGGGAATCTTTTACCATCTCACGATTCGATTCGATTCCGATTCTTGAGGCCACGATTCGATTCAAAATCGATTTTCGATTCAAAAAGATTTTCGATTCAAAACAATTCGATTTTATTCATAATGATTTCTAATCAGGTTTCTGATCATGATCTCATCTGCTTTGCTATACAGAATGACAAACATAAACATTAAAGTGTCTTTTTCACATTTATTAAGTTCAATTCTCAGGGAAGTGCCTTTTATCAAAAACATTGAAAAACTGTTTTTACTTGGTACTTTTAAAGCAAAGTATTTATGATGACCCATAACGACCATTACTTCTAATACTTCCTATATTAATTTTATTAATAAAACAAATGGAAGTGATTTGGCAAGTCAACTGTAAGGTTACATTTGCCAGCATATGTCCCAACATTGCTGAGAACCAACAGGAAAATAAATGTGTGCTTGTACTAGCAGCATACTTGTAGTAAATTAATACAAACTTCAGCATATTCTGAATCTCTAGCATAGTAGCATTTAATAATAGACTTCTAACCAACATCCTCTTGTTATTTCCAATTAGCAATATAATCCTTCATACAAAAAAAAAAACATTTTGCTGTAGCAAATTCACAAACAGTTTTCGTTCAAAAATATAGAATTATGTACCAGAAGCTATCATAACGTATAATGCTTGTGGACTTATGCATATTCTGAATAATTAGTAACATACAAAGTCGCTCTTGACTTATAGTACACAACTAAATAATAAAGAGTTATGACTTGTTATGTTATGTTATGTTTGCTGTATACCACAATCAAAAACAGCTTATACAAAGAAAGTGAATGAACATCTGCAGAGAGTAACTTACAGTCAAAATGTAACTTTTTGTGACTGCACATTTGGCGCTTAGCCATCATGCGTCCGTTATGTGCGCGTCTCTGTTATGTGCACGCCACAGAATGTCCGCGCACGTGTACGTCCGCTTCAGAGTTCCGCCTTTTGCGTTCCGTCAATGTTACGTTATTAGAATTTTTTTTTTTTTTTTAGAAAATCGATTTTTGACATTTGTGAATCGATTCAGAATCGTCCACGTCCCGAATCGCGATTCATCTAAGAATCGATTTTTTCCCCCACCCCTAACTACAATGTGACCTGTCTGAACCGACAATCTAAATAACAAAATAACATGCAATTAATTTACTAGAGGCTCTGACAAAAGTTTACTTTCTGCAGTTAACTACGTCATTGATCCAATCTGGGGTTACACTTTATTTTAAGGTGTCATTGTTACAGTGTAATTATATATGTAAGTACTGAGTAATATTAATTAACTACATGTACTTACTATAGGGTTAGGGTTTGGTTGAGGGTTAAGTGCATGTAATTATGCATAATTTACTGTTATTACTATGGTAAGTACATGTAACATATTCAACAAGGACACTGTAAAATAAAGTGTTACCTACAATCTTTATTTGAAGAGTCAAGTTACTTTCGTTTTGCTCAGTGTTTATATCCAAAACCGACTTCTCTGGAAATATGAGTTATTGTATAACAGAGATAATGATGCTGTGTGGTTGAAAAGACTGTTTAAGCGGTTTCATACCTAAACATGACGACTGCTCTCTGGGTCAGCGCAAACGCTAGCTTGAATGTTAGCTGTGAAGGTTAGGATTGTGATCTTTTAACAGTTAATCGTGCGGCTCTAACACACAGCCTAGTAAAATGCCCTCCATAAATTAATGCTAAAGTCCTCCGAGACTCAGTCAGGAAACCTTTTAAATCACGAGATGGTGCTTTTTTAAGTGGGCTGGTCTATCATGAAAGAGAGAGAGACATAGAAAGTAATTAAAATATCACACTATGGCAATTCAAAGTGCTTTGCGTAGAAAATAAGCACAAAATAAAAGCAAGGGCAATTAAAACGGGTAATTAAAAGAGATAAAGGTCTTTAGGTTCTGCATGTGTCAGCATTTTAACCTGGTGATCGCTGATAACATTCTCATTCTCACTTGACAGATTTGATAATTATTCTGCGAATGTGATGGTGGACGGGAAGCCAGTGAACCTGGGTCTGTGGGACACGGCTGGACAGGAGGATTACGACAGGCTCCGCCCCCTGTCCTACCCTCAAACGGTACCATCACAGAGCTTAAAGGGTTACTTCAGGATTTAGCATTAAGCTTTGTATTAGTAGAAAACCTGTAGTATTTTCGAATTACCATGCTTTCCCCCCTCATATCCCCCTGAGAGGAGAGATTTATGTATTTTTTGTCTGGAAAAAATCCTCCGATGACGCAAAAATCGTCATTTTGCGTCATCGGAGGATTTTCTGTCCAGAGGCTAAAGACTACAGCCAGTAGATGGCGTTGTTCCGCATGTTTTCAGCCCGCCCATACAGGGTGGGATCTCACTCACAGAATGTACACAGTATCAGCCGTCTTTCTTTGGAAGCTAAGCTAGCATGCTCTTGTTCTGTGGAGAAAGCTGAATAGTAGGAGAAAGCTGAGTAAGTAGGGGTTACCATCCTCCTTTTCCCGGACTTGTCCGGCGGGCGAGATCGTTCAAAATGTCCGGGATTCGGCTTTTGCTTTCTGCGGTCGCTATTCCTTGTTTACATGCACACCTTTTGTTTCAATCTAACTGAATTCATTCCGATCGGTGAGCCTGAATGTAGTGTTTACATGAACGTTAAACAAGTGATCGGTTGATGTGCGTTTTACCATTGCTAAGAAAATTTCCGCTCCTCCGTGAGAGATGCGAGACCCGGCTCGTCTCAGTAATGAAGCCACCGGCCTCGCGCTGTTCACCCGCGGCCGTCAGCCTCGTCCTGCTCGCCACAGTTAACATGATGAATGGCGACTGTAGAACGCAAAAGCCGAATCCCGGACATTTTGGATGATCTCTAAATCCCTCGCTAACTCATCACGTAGGCTAGCTTTGTTGTTTTAAACTGAGCTCTTACCGGTAGGCGTGGCCTCCTAAGGCAGTGAAGCAAGTGCATTCTGGGAGTTGTTGTCTTTCATCCACATAAGCCAAAAATACATTTTCTGGCTTTTCTCAGTCTAGAAAGCTCCAAATTAAAAAATTTCTTCACATTTCTTCTACTTAAATGACCTATTTTAAATACACATTCATCTTCCCAGAGGTGAAGTATCCCTTTAATGTTTTACAGAAAGAGTGATTTATGTGACAAACTGGTTTAGGCTTATTGAGAATTTGGTTCAGACAATGGGATTTAGTGTCTTAGCAATTCAGAAATATTGTAAAAGGACTTGCTGTACACACTAAATTAAACAGACGCAAAGGTACCTTTGCATAAAAGTGGACTTAAAGAGGACCTGTTATTATTTCTTTCCATGTTCATCTGTCTTCAGTGTGTAATGATGCTGTTTGAGCATGAAAAAGCTCCAGTTCTTCTCTTGAAACTCGCTGAAACTTGTAGTCTTGAGTTTCTTCCGGGAACGAACACGTCACAATATTCCTCATTATAATAATTAATGCGCAGAATAAAGGGGCGGGGCCTGGTTGAGTTAGTTATTAGTGTGTTAAACTTCTGGTTATGGTAAGGGGCGGGACATTTCCCAAACACACTCGAAGCTCTTGACCAATCACAACACACTGCTCCAGCCGACCAATCAGAGCACAGTGTGCTTTTCAGGAGGAGGGGCTTCATAGAGACAGGAACTGAACTGTTAAGGCCCTGATATACTGGCAACGAAGCTCTTGCTCTTCGTTTAGGGGTCAATCGAAGTTTGTAGCAATATACATATATAACATTACAGCGATTTAACATCTGACTCCGCTCGCACCGCTGAGAGCAGCGTTTAGATGAATATATGAATATTAATATATGAATTGTAAATATGTGCTGTGCGCATTCCTCTCAATAACAAAATAAACACAGCAAAGATGACAGCGGTGAGAAAACAGCAGCTCAGAAAGCATCTGATCAATTCAGCTCTCACGTCATATCACGTTTATTTATACAGCAACTTTACAATATATTAGAACAGGAGAACATTTCCACCTCAAAGAAGGCGGAGCCTCAGAGACACGCCCACCTATTACATCATCACCATTGACCAATGGTAGTTCAAAGGCGTTTACCAGCCAGAGCGAACTTTTCCGGTGTGGTGAACAAATGAGTCCGACTGAAGAGATGAGTCCGAGCAATCCGATTGGTTTAAAGCACGTTTTATGGGTAATCGCTTCAGGTGCCTGGTTACAAATCATACAAAATCACTTTATTATAGAAGACGTTGATACTACGTTATAACGAGTCATTCATTTATTTTTAACTTAAGTATTTAACCGAAGCTATAGATTGTGAAATTAAACATTTCTCGTTGTTAGTGTGTTTTTTTTTAGTTAGCTTAGATAGTAGCTTAGCATACAGCTAACGTTATCCGATGATGATTGCGCTAGCTGAGCTTAAACTGCCCTGATACTGCCTTACTGTATTCACAGCAATTCGTAATGCAATTATAATTGTCATTATTTTTTAATCGTAATAATCAGCACGATATGTTACACTTTTTTTTAAATGAAAAGAACCATAAAATAATGTTTGTTTGTGTATATTACTATTTTTCTTATTAACAGCTTTTAGCCAGCTCACAATAGTTATCGCAAGAACAGATTTAGATCAGGCATACTAATGGGGTCCTATACATACTCATCTCTTCAATAGGGCTCATTTGTTCACCACACCGGAAAGTTTCGTTTTAAAAAGCTGATTCAAAGCCCAAATGAACTCGCATTAATCGAAGAACAAACTTATGTGACGTAATATCAAACAAAATCAGGTTGAAACAAAGTTTGTCGTTCAGTTCGTTCTTCGATTAATGTGTTTTTGAACATTCAAACATGAAAACCTATTCTAGTAGACAAAATCAAGAGTTAAAAAAAGGCAAAATGGGTCCTCTCTAAATCTTTCTGTCCACTCGATTATATCTTTCCATTCTTACTGTTGTCTTATGATTGATGAAGACTAAATTTACAGTTACGTTAACTTTATGTTGGTAATGTATGCGACCACAATTATCTGGATGATTAACGATTAGCATTTGTCTCCTGTCTGTTCTTTTAATATCATTAAATGCTTATTTTTGTCCCACAGGACGTGTTTCTCATCTGCTTCTCCCTTGTGAGTCCTGCCTCTTTCGAGAACGTCCGTGCAAAGGTGAGCGCTTTTCCCTTCAAAGTACAAGGTAAAACCAGCCTAGCACACGTTATTACCAGTGATTAAATGTGAAATGTCTTGTGTGTTCAGTGGTACCCAGAAGTGAGACACCACTGTCCGGCCACTCCCATCATCCTGGTGGGAACCAAGCTGGATCTGAGAGACGATAAGGACACCATTGAGAAGCTGAAGGAGAAGAAGCTCACTCCCATCACCTATCCTCAGGGCCTGGCCATGGCCAAAGAGATCGGTAGGTGCTCAAACACTGCATTATTAAAGACTTTAATAATGCATTTCACCTTAAACATGCTGGATATCATTTTTTTTTCTGTACGAAAGCATAAAAATACCATATGTTTGCAGATATTAGGGAGTTCACATACTCGTTTCTCTGAAAAACACTGTAACGCTGTTATTATTCTAATAGAAGTTCATTTAAATGGTAGAATTTGATATAAAAGGTTACGCATACGTCCAATACGTTTAGAAAAAATGCCCTTATATGCCCCTGGAAATCAATTAAAGGTGGCAAATATTGCTAAATTAATGAAAAAAGTTCATTTCTGTCACCGCATAGAATATGAATAATATGTCAACAACAGGCCTGATCCAGCCACGGTACCTGCACAAAAACACATTATCATCAAGAAAACCGTGATAATATCCAGATATATAATTTTTTCGTCAATATTGCACACCCCTAATGCACAGTATTCATTTTTATTTCTTCGGGTCTTAAGGCGAGACACGGCAGGCAGTGAAATGCCAGTGAAAGTAAAAGGGCTGTATGCGCAATCTCATTGGCTGATGATAAATCTTTATAGTCCGTTTTCTCAAAATGACTTTTCTCTCATTCTCCAAGTCTGAAATCTCTACTTCAGTAGCACTGATATACACCAAACTTCCCAGTCTTGTACCTAGTTATATTATGAAGAAATTTACAGAGGGATTTGTGAATATATTATTCCTAGCCTGATTTAAAAACATAGTGAAAATCATTTTTTAAGGCTATTGACAGCATATTCGATATACAGGATAACAAAAGTAGATAATCCATAAATCCCTCTGTAATTTTTTCCCATCTAATATGTAAACACAAAGAAAAAATCATTTTTAACCTGGCTTTATCCAATACTCAGATTAGAATATATGCAAATTAGCACATATTTAATTATATAATGCATAATTTGCATATTCAAACATTAAATTACAGAAAACTTGTAATACATTTTTTTCTCATCTTAATGTAAGTAATCAACTGGGACAGTTTCATGGTGATATCTGCTAGTTAAAAATTTTACCCTATTCACCTGTAGTGTCTCGCCTTAAGAGCCTTAAACTTTATTTGTGGCCTCTGGAAAATAAATCTTGTGAGCTTTTTGGCCGATATATTCGTGTGCGGATCTTTTTTCTTTTCTCTTCATATATTGAGGAAACATGCTAACATACTCGTTTCTCTGGAAAACACTTCTACAGCCGGTTATTTTACTGTGAAATGTGCGTTTCCAGGCTGGAATGTTTGTTATTGTTTTGGTCTGTGATATTGAACGTTGGCAATTTTTATCGTCCATTGTGCTCGTTCCTGTTGCGTGAGCTCAAACTGGCGACCCGTGTGAGCGTCGTCGAGTCTGAGGCCGGGAGAAACGACAATCTCTGATATTTTGAATCTGACTGCAGTACCTATTTCCACCACTAGCTGAGAATCTTACAGACTGCACCTTTAAGAGTATCTTCTGCGAACGTTTGTGCTGAACCTCTCGTGTGTGTGTTCCTCAGGGGCTGTGAAGTATCTGGAGTGCTCTGCGCTCACGCAGCGCGGGCTGAAGACGGTGTTCGACGAGGCCATCCGGGCTGTGCTGTGCCCTCCGCCGGTCAAGAAGAGGGGCAGGAAATGCTCACTTCTCTAGAGACTGATGCCATCCACACACTGTGTTCCTGAAGGAGAAATGACACCCGGCTTTCATTTCTCACTTTTCCTCCATCGTAATCACCAGTACGACTTTACACACTTCACAAAAAAAACATGTAGTAAAACATCGATCCCCGTCTCGCTTAGACAAACACGTGCTATTGGACGAGCTGCGGCCTTTGACTAACGGATATTAACTTCTTGTTTTTTTTAAGACGGTTAACAAGTTGGTTCCTTCAATTGAGAATCCATAATGTTTGTTTACAGTCTTTGTTTGAGAGAGAAATGATGATCTTGCCAAATAGCACTACATTTAGCATACACCACAATTCTTGCTTTTTAACCCCTTAAAGGGCTGCAACCATTCGGCTAACCAGAGCTAACCATTGGCTACTGTGAAGCCAGGGGATATTGGTGAATCGAGAGGATCAGTTTATGGAAGGATGAGGCGTCTGAACAGATTTTTATATATCTTCATTATGGGGTTATGCCAGGGCCGTGCACAGACCTTTTGAGGGGCATGTGCTGAAACTGAAAAAGGGCACCCCCCTCCCTTTTTTTATATCAAAATTATTTAGTAAGCCTACATAAAAGGAAGAAATGGTCACGTCTTCATGACAAATTCAATAACACAAAATAATAGTCTCAAAAGCTTTAGATTTATTCACGATTAATAACAACCATAATAATAATATAGATAATATAGATAAACAGGGTTTTAAGGGCCTCTTAACCTAAATACAACAGCAACCTTCTGTTGCTCTTGTGTACTCCCTCTTTTTTAAATTGCATTTATAGAAATATATGTCAAAAATACTTGACTCATACATAAACATGTTAACCAAATAATACAAATTAGCTTACAAAACCAAACAGAATAGCTAAAAAATTCTGTTTTTTTTATTGAACTTTATGCACCTTTTTATGAACTTTGCAGATAAATATATATATATATATATATATATATATATATATATAGAAAGAGAGAGAGAGAGAGAGAGAGAGAGAGAGAGAGAGAGAGAGGGAGAGAGTTCAGATGCAAAAGCCTCTAAGTGCCATCTAAAAATTTCTTCTAGAATGATAATTTTTATCAAGCTCGTATATTTAAGTTCAGTGATTTCACTTAAATGACAATTAATAGCTAATCTTCATTGCCATTTAAGTTAAATAACTGAACTTAAATATATGAGCTTTATAATGATCATTCTAGAAGAATTTTTCAGATGGCACTTAGAGGCTTTTGCATCGGAACTCTTCATATTCTCTTTTTTAGCTATTCTGTTTTGTTTTATAAGCTAATTTGTATTATTTGGTTACCATGATTATGTATGACATTGAGAAGAGGGGAAGGTAGAGCAATGAGTTAGGTATTTTTGACAAACTATTTTGAAATATAATTTGAGTAATTATGTCCAAATCAATTCCAGATTATAAGAAACTATAGCCATACCTTTACTATATCCAACATGTATCCGCCTACCTGGCAAAAATTTGATACTGTGCTGTGGAGGACAAGGGATGTTGGTCTCTTGAAGGTCTCTTATTCACTAAAAATATTTCACAATATTACTGTTTTTGCTGTATTTTGGATCAAATAAATGAAGCCTTGGAATGAATTACATCATGAATTACATTCTGCATGATACAATATAAAGATTTCACAGTGTTCTTCTGTAATGTTTTTTTTTTTTTTTTTAGTTACTACTACAACATTAGGCTACTGTAGTAAAACCATGTTTTACTACATTTTATACATGTGAGGATGAGCGGAGAGTATAGAATAATATAGATTAAAAATTAGCTAGATAGCGAATACATGCATATTAACAGCCTTGAATTAACCATAATTGAATATTATTACCATAACATGATTATCCTAAATGTTAATAAATTAAGTGTATCAGCAATCATAAATCAAAGAAGAAATTTCTTAGAAATATGTTACCTAGGTGATGAGGATCGCTTTGTGTAAGTTCCAGTACGAAACAGCGCGGGGGCGCACCTGTTATGATTTTCCGATGGTAAAAACAAATTAAATGTTGTTGTATTACTTATCAATATATAGTTTTTGACCAGCGAATGTGTGCAAATGTGCATTTTTTTGTCCGTCATTAAAACGGCGCAGGCGGTATCACATTACATTTTCATCAACAGGTTACAAACTAGTTTGTTTTTCCTGTTGTAAAATACATTTAGCCAAAATCGCATTTTATAAAAGATGAAATACTACTGTATGCACAGGATATTTAAGTTATTTGCGTTAGGCTATGTATTGGCTATGACTAGATGGCAAATGCTAGCCTAGACCTCTCTCTCAGGCGACGTCCCACATGTCTCAGTGAGTCATCAAATAAATAAAATATGAGCGTTTATAGACTGTTTAGTAGTACTTATTCAAACAACAAGATATTTATTTACCCTTCGCAAAACTTCGTTCAGCTGCTGTCTACTGTGCGTCTGCTTGTGGAACTTCAGTTGATTCAGTCAATATAGAGGAGGCGGAGTTATCAGTTTACTGAGAGCTTGAGGATCGAATAAGATTTACACAAGCTCGGTTTAAGAACTTTCATTGGCTAAATATTTGTAAAACAGACAGACAGACGTAAAGGATGACCAATAGCATTGAAAAAAAAAAAAAACACCACCAAAAAAAGGGCACTTCGGAGTGTGAGGGCAAAAAGGGCATGTGCTCTGCATAGGTTGAGCC
Source organism: Scardinius erythrophthalmus (assembly GCF_964197995.2). Lineage (NCBI taxonomy): Eukaryota > Metazoa > Chordata > Actinopteri > Cypriniformes > Leuciscidae > Scardinius > Scardinius erythrophthalmus. Next base: position 70,373,628 of record NC_138221.1, on the reverse strand, counting down.
CTACCTGTGCACGTGCCTGGGTTATGCGCACACTATTTGCCATTTGTTTTGGGGGATTTACTGTAATTTAAGGCACTAAAACACACCAGAAATCATTTAGAAATCATGTTTTGCATAAAGAGAATTAAGCTTGTATTTTAGCACCATTTTCATCATGACATACGGTAATTTTAAAGTCCATTTTAATTAAACCACAACCAATATTACCAGTGGCTCATAAATACTTTAAATAATATATTTTTCTATTAAAGTGTGCATTTTTTTTTTTATATGAGGACTTTGATTGTGGAAAATGGGCTTAATTGCAGCTACAATACATATGCAAAACATAAATATATGTACAGTGATCCTAAAACCTAGGCTTCATTTTATTTACTCAAAGTATATTGACCATATTTTCTGTATTTTGGGGGGAATTCACATATTTTCCAGAAATCAGCGTCTGAAATATCTAATTTAGTGTCAATCGCAATATAATCGTTAAATCAACAACTTGATGCTCTTTGGGCATTTCAAAATTCTCCTTCGACATCCATATATATATATATAATATGTATATGTATACACACACACAAATATATTCATTCTTAACAAATTTGTAGGAACTTTTTTCTTTTTGACACTTTTATATGTGCTAATGTTACAGAAAGCAACAGACTACTGTCAGATCGTACACTACAGGATTCAGTTCATGTGAAGTCGGTTTATTCCCATAATGCTCCTATTTTGAACACTTCTCACTGTACTGACATGTCACTGTTTGTCTTGTTGATCGGAGCGGTGCATCATGGTATTGAACACTTCTTCTGCACACCTACTTGAACTGAGGCACAGGTACAGGACGAGCGATTTCCATCGGCACAGTTAGATCCAGATTGTGACCCTGTTTTTAGGGGTATTGATGATATGTCACTTGTTTTACGGTTAATAAAATGCAATAAATTTAGATCAAACCCTAGAAAGTTGGTCTGTTTTAATTATAGGGTGGGTGTGGAAAGGTTTTGTGGTTTGCAACACATGCAAAATGAAATCACATATTCAGCATTTAAAAAGGCTTGATTTTTATCCTTCTGATCAGATTGCGACATTTATGGAAGCTTGTTTCCGACACAGAATAAAACATTTTAAAAGATAATTGCGACTTTTTATCTCACAATTGCGAGATATAAAGTCAGAATAGCGTGAAATAAAGTCAGAATTGCGTGAAATAATGTCACAATTGCAAGATATAAAGTCAGAATTGCGTGAAATAATGTCAGAATTGCGTGAAAAACTCAGAATTGCGAGATATAGTCAGAATTGTGTGAAATAAAGTCAGAATTGTGAGATATAGTCAGAATAGCGTGAAATAGTCAGAATTGCGTGAAATAATGTCACAATTGCGAGATATAAAGTCAGAATTGCGTGAAATAAAGTCAGAATTGCGTGAAAAACTCAGAATTGCGAGATAGTCAGAATTGCGTGAAATAAAGTCAGAATTGCGAGATATAAAGTCAGAATTGTGAGATATAGTCAGAATAGCGTGAAATAATGTCAGAATTGCGCTAAAAACTCAGAATTGCGAGATAGTCACAATTGCGAGATATAAAGTCAGAATTGCGAGATATAAAGTCAGAATTGTGAGATATAGTCAGAATTGCGAGATATAAAGTCAGAATTGCGTGAAAAACTCAGAATTGCGAGATATAGTCAGAATTGCGTGAAATAAAGTCAGAATTGCGAGATATAAAGTCAGAATTGTGAGATATAGTCAGAATAGCGTGAAATAAAAGTCAGAATTGCGTGAAACTCAGAATTGCGAGATATAGTCACAATTGCGAGATATAAAGTCAGAATTGCAAGATATAAAGTCAGAATTGTGAGATATAGTCAGAATAGCGTGAAATAAAGTCAGAATTGCGTGAAATAATGTCACAATTGCGTGAAAAACTCAGAATTGCGAGATAGTCAGAATTGCGTGAAATAAAGTCAGAATTGCGAGATATAAAGTCAGAATTGCGAGATAGTCACAATTGCGAGATATAAAGTCAGAATTGTGAGATATAGTCAGAATTGCGAGATATAAAGTCAGAATTGCGTGAAAAACTCAGAATTGCGAGATATAGTCAGAATTGCGTGAAATAAAGTCAGAATTGTGAGATATAGTCAGAATTGCGTGAAATAAAGTCAGAATTGCGAGATATAAAGTCAAAATTGTGAGATAGTTAGAATTGCGTGAAATAAAGTCAGAATTGCGAGATATAAAGTCAGAATTGCGAGATATAAAGTCAGAATTGTGAGATATAGTCAGAATTGCGTGAAATAAAGTCAGAATGCTGAGATATAAAGTCAAAATTGCATGAAATAGTCGCAATTGCGTCTTATAAAGTCAGAATTCTGAATTTTTTTTTTTGCAATTGCGACTTTATATCACGCAATTCTGACTTTATATCTCACAATTCTGACTTTATTTCACACAATTCTGACTTTATAATACACAATTGGGAGATATAAAGTCAGAATTGCATGATATAAAGTCTATAAACTATTCTGAGTTTAAAAAAAAGTCTTTTTTTTTTTCCCTTAGAATTGAACTTTATATCTCACGATTCTGAGAAAAGATGTCAGAATTGTTAGATATAAACTCGCAATTATGTGTTATAAAGACAGAATTGTGTGATATAAAGGCGCAATTGCGAGAAAGTCAGAATTCTGTAATTGCGACTTTATTTCACACAATTCTGACTTTAAATCACGCAATTCTGTCTATAACACGCAATTGCGACTTTATTTCACACAATTCTGACTTTAAATCACGCAATTCTGTCTATAACACGCAATTGCGACTTTATTTCACACAATTCTGACTTTATATCACGCAATTGCGACTTTATTTCACGCAACTGCGACTATTTCACGCAATTCTGACTTTATATCTCTAAATTCTGACTTTATAACACGGAATTGCGACTTTATTTCACGCAATTCTGACTTTATATCTCGCAATTCTGAGAAAGAAAGTCAGAATAAAGTCAGAATTGTGATATGTAAACTCGCAATTGTGAGATAAAAAGTCTCAATTATCTTTTAAAATGTTTTATTCTGTGGCGGAAACGAGCTTCCATAGACAGTGGTGCAGGACCACAGAAGTATGCAATTTTTTTTTTTTTTTTTCAGCCAATCACCTGACCTGTTAATACCATGTGACTGATGGCACTACAAGAACACAGGCTGTGTCCAAAATCACTTACTCTCTTAAGTAGATACTGTTTTTTGGAGGATGCAAGTAATTAGTGTGATAGAAATATTTAATGTAATGATATTTTAAACACGAAATGTACAGAAAAAATGCAGACTTAGGGATGCTCAGGTTAAAGACCATGTAGACATTCCTGAAAAGTGTGTAATGCAGTAGAACTAACAGTCACATCATAGCTTAGGTCATTACAAACCAATCACAGTGACAGGGTGTCTACAGATATAAACAAGTTAAATTTAAGACTTTTTAAGACCTTTTTAATGCCACTTTGAATGTAATTTAAGACCAAACCTGTGATCGAAAAGGAAATACACATTATATTACATGCGTATATGTAATATTTAACCTAAGTAATTGAAATAATTTAATATTAACTAACAAAATAGCTCCCGCCATGTTATGTTACTTAACTATATCACATATGTTAATAAAAACTCAACATTTTGAATTTTTACCTTGTATACCTTGTGGCAAATCATAGAAAAATTCAGTTAAGACAGTTGTATTAATCTTAACAATACACAACAAATTAATATACAGAAAAACAGATTTCTAAAATAAGGTATAGGCCACAAATCTGTGAGTATAGGCTACAGTTTTCAAAACTGAACAGGTGATGTTGTGTAATATTCAGTTACTGTAAGAAACTTTTCCAGCGGGTGGAGTTTACTGTACTGGATATTACACATCACCTGTGTATACTCCATTAACTGGAACAGATTTTCACTGGAACTGAATATTACAACCAAATATTGTGATGTAATAATCAATCAGCATATTGTTGTGTAACTTCACCTATTGGAACAGTATTTCACAAATTTTTTTTCTTCAAATCTTTTTTTTAATTCTCAAGTATTTCAGCAGACAATTCTTTTACCAGAGGGTTTTCACAGAAGTAAATTACAAAACAAAGAAATTTAAGAATTACAGAGAATTTCCCCCCACCCCCACCCCACATATCAACAGGAAGGGTATACTTAACATAAGCATCTGAATAGATATGCATCCACACAACCACTAAATGCATATACATACTCTCACATACCGCACCTACACACATATACATATATATACATATATATACATATGCACACGCACATATATGTGTACACACACATCCATTTGTACACAAAGTATACATATACACATAAAAAAACAATATAAAAAAAAAATAAAATAAAAGTATAACTTAAATCAATTTAACCGTCAGAGTTTCTCATTAAAAGAATAAATTTTCCCCATACCTCGTCAAAAGCCATCGAGTTCTTTTTCAAATTATACATGATTCTTTCCGGTGGAATATAGGACATGATTTCATTCAACCACATATTGAAGCATGGGGGTGTAACACTTTTCCATTTCAGTGCGATACACTTGTTAACAGCCATCAAAGCCATTTTAACAAATCTAATATTGTAGAAAGAATATCGAGGTAACATAGATTCATCTCCAAGTAGAACCAGTCTTGGATTTAAAGCCAAGTCAGAACCAATAACTTTTTCAATAGTATCTTTAACAGCTTTCCAAAGGTCATCCAAATGGGAGCATGACCAAAACATATGAATAAGAGACCCAGTCTGTGTTTTACATCGGGGACATAGTGCTGAAAGGTCAGGATTAATTTTATTTAGACGCTGCGGTGTATAATACACTCGATGAATCAAATTGAATTGCTGCAGTCTATGACGACTGTTAAATGAGAATGTCTAACTCTTTTGACAGATTGCTTCCCATTGTTCCTCTTTCAAATCAACCCCCAGGTCTTGCTCCCATTTCAGCTTGGCCCCCACTGGGCCACAAACAGAAAGCTTCAGCAACATTTTATACATAGTTGAAACAATTTTTTTTATATCTTTACCCACAATAAAGGTGTCTAATTCCAAAGGATAAAGAGATAACAGTTTACCTCCTTGCTGAACTCTAATATAATCTCTAACCTGTAGATACTTTAAAAAGTGCTTGGATTCCAGAGAAAATTTTAACTTTAACTGTTCAAAGGGTAATAGTGACCCTTTGTCAAATAGGTCACCAAATACACAAATACCTTTTCTATACCATAACAAGCACAATTCATCTTTTAATATCTTGGGTAATGTCGGATTAGCGTAAAAAGGGGTATCTGTGTATATTTTTTGAAGGTTTTTAGTCCTTTTCCTAATATCAGACCGAATTTTACACCCCTGTAGAACAAAGGAATTTTTTAAGAGTTCTTTTAAAGGTATGCACATAAGGGATATAAGGCAAGCTAGAAAGAGTAATATCTGCTAATTGATGTTGCTCTATTTGTCTCCAAGAAGGGGGGTTGTGTCTATTAATTTGCCAGGCCCATATGACCATTGATTGTGCTGCTAAATAATATAAATAAAAGTCAGGGAGACCGAGTCCTCCCTCACATGGGTTCAAACAGAGGACTTTCAATTTTATTCTTGCTGGCTTACCCTGCCACAGAAATTTTGTTATTAAGCTATTTAAGTGCTTAAAAAAAAATTGAGGGACATGACAAGGGAGAGTCCTAAATAAGTAAAGAAACCTGGGGAGTACACTCATTTTAATACAGTTTACTCTACCTATTAGTGAGATGGGCAGTGTTTTCCATCTATCTAACTCTTGCCCCATCACCTTCATCAAAGGGACATAATTTAGCGTAAATATCTGGTCTAAGTTATTTGAAATTTGTAGGCCAAGATATGTTAAGCTAGTATCATTCCATGAAAATGGTACATTTAATTGAGGCATAACGTCTGCACAGGAATTAAGAGGCATGATAACACTCTTTGTACTGTTTACCTTATACCCCGAAATAGAACCATATGCCTCTAGTATATCGGCCAATGCAGGGAGAGATGAATCAGGCCTGGTTAAAAAAAGCATTATATCATCAGCATATAATGAAATGGTATGTTCATCATTTCCGACTACAACTCCATGGATCTGTGGGTTTGATCGTATTGCAATAGCTAACAGTTTGATTACCAAAGTAAAAAGAAGAGGCTAGAGGGGACACCCTTGTCGGGTTCCTCTTGTAAGTGGGAATTGAGAAGAGGTATTTCACAATTTTTCACAGGAACTGAATATTTCAAACAGCTATATTGCAAAAGAACGATTTACAAAATGACGATTGCAAAAGTGCACGGATTATGAATTTGTTATACCGTTGTAGGCTATACGGATTTTTTTTTTCTTTTTTGTATAGTTCTATTTTGTTAATAAATTTTGCATTCTATTTTGGCTTTCTCGTGTGTCCCTATTTTTGTTGTGTCCCTTTTGAGCCACGGGGCGAAACGAGATGGGTCTGTCCAGAGAATGTCTAATAAGGGGAGAACTTCCACTCTCAGTAAACTTCCGGCTTCTGAACTGGTTGCAGTTCCACTCTGGTTCCATATGAGGGCGCTCACAGGACGAGTGCAGAATGAATGGAGGTCTATGGCGCTATACCCATCAAAATCTACTTTTCTCAGGATATAATGTTTTATCTAGTAATTTGAATGTTGTATTCGAAAGGAGATGCAAAGAAATTACACACTGCTGGGTGTTATATTTTTAGAGTCACTTATTTGCTTTAAAAAGTCTTTTAAAGTGTCAATGATGTCATACACATCGTACGGCCAGAGATACTGCTTTACGGCAATCCTTCAGTCACTTTGGTGCTTTCGCGCTCTGCACTTTCTTTCTCTCGAGGCATCGACAACACAGCTGACACAGGTAAACACACAACACAGCTGACACAGGCAAACACACAACACAGCTGACACAGGCAAACACACAACACAGCTGACACAGGCAAACACACAACACAGCTGACACAGGCAAACACACAACACAGCTGACACAGGCAAACACACAACACAGCTGACACAGGCAAACACACAACACAGCTGACACAGGCAAACACACAACACAGCTGACACAGGCAAACACACAACACAGCTGACACAGGCAAACACACAACACAGCTGACACAGGCAAACACACAACACAGCTGACACAGGCAAACACACAACACAGCTGACACAGGCAAACACACAACACAGCTGACACAGGCAAACACACAACACAGCTGACACAGGCAAACACACAACACAGCTGACACAGGTAAATACACGTGCTAGAAGAGTTTTTGTTTTGTTTGTTTCTGGCCCCACTTCGGATGCCACGATGCCATCAAGTGGTATCTCTGGTCGTAATCAGTCCTTCACTGACCAATCAGCGTTCATTAGCAGAATGCTAGCGTATTATGGGCAACAACAACTCAACCTGTAAGAAATCGAAAGGACATAAGTACTTGTTAATTCAACTTTCGACCTATAACCCATGTTGAACTTGTAAAACCTACAACCGAATCTGAGATTTCTCAACGGCAATCGGGTGAAAGAGACACATTTAGCCGTCTAGCCTCATAGACTCCCATTCATTTTGCACTCATGGGCGATCGCCCCCAGTGGAACTCTGGTGGTACTACAACCAAAATTAGGTACAACAGGACTTAATAGGGAGTGGCCAGGCTCTCCGTAGAAGGGCTCTGGTCTGTCTGCGGACTGCAAGAGAGGGGCGTAACAGGAAGTGGGCGTAACTTGAAGTGGGGCGTAACTTGAATGGGCGTAACTTGAAGTGGGGCGTAACTTGAAGGGGCATAACTTGAAGGGGCATAACTTGAAGGGGCGAAACTTGAAGGGGCGAAACTTGAAGGGGCGTAACTTGAAGTGGGGTGTAGCTTGAAGGGGCGTAACTTGAAGTGGGGCGTAGCTTGAAGGGGCGTAACTTGAAGTGGGGCGTAGCTTGAAGGGGCGTAACTTAAAGTGGGGCGTAACTTGAAGTGGGCGTAACTTGAAGGGGCGTAACTTGAAGTGGGGTGTAACTTGAAGGGGCGTAACTTGAAGGGGCGAAACTTGAAGGGGCGTAACTTGAAGGGGCGAAACTTGAAGGGGCGTAACTTGAAGTGGGGTGTAGCTTGAAGGGGCGTAACTTGAAGTGGGGCGTAACTTGAAGTGGGCGTAACTTGAAGGGGAGTAACTTGAAGTGGGGTGTAACTTGAAGGGGCGTAACTTGAAGTGGGGCGTAACTTGAAGGGGCGTAACTTGAAGGGGTGTAACTTGAAGTGGGGCGTAACTTGAAGGGGCGTAACTTGAAGGGGCGTAACTTGAAGTGGGGCGTAACTTGAAGGGGGGCGTAACTTGAAGGGGCGTAACTTGAAGTGGGGCGTAACTTGAAGGGGCGTAACTTGAAGTGGGGCTTAACTTGAAGGGGCGTAACTTGAAGTGGGGCATAACTTGAAGGGGCGTAACTTGAAGTGGGGCTTAACTTGAAGGGGCGTAACTTGAAGGGGGGCGTAACTTGAAGTGGGGCGTAACTTGAAGGGGCGTAACTTGAAGTGGGGCTTAACTTGAAGGGGCGTAACTTGAAGTGGGGCTTAACTTGAAGGGGCGTAACTTGAAGGGGGGCATAACTTGAAGGGGCGTAACTTGAAGGGGGGCGTAACTTGAAGTGGGGCGTAACTTGAAGGGGCGTAACTTGAAGTGGGGCGTAACTTGAAGGGGCGTAACTTGAAGTGGGGCGTAACTTGAAGGGGCGTAACTTGAAGTGGGGCGTAACTTGAAGGGGTGTAACTTGAAGGGGTGTAACTTGAAGGGGCGTAACTTGAAGTGGGGCGTAACTTGAAGGGGCGTAACTTGAAGGGGTGTAACTTGAAGTGGGGCGTAACTTGAAGTGGGGCGTAACTTGAAGGGGCGTAACTTGAAGTGGGGCGTAACTTGAAGGGGCGTAACTTGAAGGGGTGTAACTTGAAGTGGGGCGTAACTTGAAGGGGCGTAACTTGAAGGGGCGTAACTTGAAGGGGCGTAACTTGAAGTGGGGCGTAACTTGAAGGGGCGTAACTTGAAGTGGGGCGTAACTTGAAGGGGCGTAACTTGAAGTGGGGTGTAACTTGAAGGGGCGTAACTTGAAGGGGCGTAACTTGAAGTGGAGCGTAACTTGAAGGGGCGTAACTTTAAGTGGGGCGTAACTTGAAGGGGCGTAACTTGAAGTGGGGCGTAACTTGAAGGGGTGTAACTTGAAGTCTTGCAGGATGCAGACAGACTCTATTGGGCGAAACGGGTACGGATTGAAATACCAAAGCAACTGTATAGGCTACGGTTTACAAATCTGAGCACAGCTGAGACTTTTTCTCTGGTACTTTTGGCATAGGATATTTATTTCCGTCAAGGTCAGGCTGCAATGTCAAATGCAGGGCCGTGCACAGACCTTTTGAGGGGCATGTGCTGAAACTGAAAAAGGGCACCCCCCTCCCTTTTTTTATATCAAAATTATTTAGTAAGCCTACATAAAAGGAAGAAATGGTCACGTCTTCATGACAAATTCAATAACACAAAATAATAGTCTCAAAAGCTTTAGATTTATTCACGATTAATAACAACCATAATAATAATATAGATAATATAGATAAACAGGGTTTTAAGGGCCTCTTAACCTAAATACAACAGCAACCTTCTGTTGCTCTTGTGTACTCCCTCTTTTTTAAATTGCATTTATAGAAATATATGTCAAAAATACTTGACTCATACATAAACATGTTAACCAAATAATACAAATTAGCTTACAAAACCAAACAGAATAGCTAAAAAATTCTGTTTTTTTTATTGAACTTTATGCACCTTTTTATGAACTTTGCAGATAAATATATATATATATATATATATATATATATATATATAGAAAGAGAGAGAGAGAGAGAGAGAGAGAGAGAGAGAGAGAGAGAGGGAGAGAGTTCAGATGCAAAAGCCTCTAAGTGCCATCTAAAAATTTCTTCTAGAATGATAATTTTTATCAAGCTCGTATATTTAAGTTCAGTGATTTCACTTAAATGACAATTAATAGCTAATCTTCATTGCCATTTAAGTTAAATAACTGAACTTAAATATATGAGCTTTATAATGATCATTCTAGAAGAATTTTTCAGATGGCACTTAGAGGCTTTTGCATCGGAACTCTTCATATTCTCTTTTTTAGCTATTCTGTTTTGTTTTATAAGCTAATTTGTATTATTTGGTTACCATGATTATGTATGACATTGAGAAGAGGGGAAGGTAGAGCAATGAGTTAGGTATTTTTGACAAACTATTTTGAAATATAATTTGAGTAATTATGTCCAAATCAATTCCAGATTATAAGAAACTATAGCCATACCTTTACTATATCCAACATGTATCCGCCTACCTGGCAAAAATTTGATACTGTGCTGTGGAGGACAAGGGATGTTGGTCTCTTGAAGGTCTCTTATTCACTAAAAATATTTCACAATATTACTGTTTTTGCTGTATTTTGGATCAAATAAATGAAGCCTTGGAATGAATTACATCATGAATTACATTCTGCATGATACAATATAAAGATTTCACAGTGTTCTTCTGTAATGTTTTTTTTTTTTTTTTTAGTTACTACTACAACATTAGGCTACTGTAGTAAAACCATGTTTTACTACATTTTATACATGTGAGGATGAGCGGAGAGTATAGAATAATATAGATTAAAAATTAGCTAGATAGCGAATACATGCATATTAACAGCCTTGAATTAACCATAATTGAATATTATTACCATAACATGATTATCCTAAATGTTAATAAATTAAGTGTATCAGCAATCATAAATCAAAGAAGAAATTTCTTAGAAATATGTTACCTAGGTGATGAGGATCGCTTTGTGTAAGTTCCAGTACGAAACAGCGCGGGGGCGCACCTGTTATGATTTTCCGATGGTAAAAACAAATTAAATGTTGTTGTATTACTTATCAATATATAGTTTTTGACCAGCGAATGTGTGCAAATGTGCATTTTTTTGTCCGTCATTAAAACGGCGCAGGCGGTATCACATTACATTTTCATCAACAGGTTACAAACTAGTTTGTTTTTCCTGTTGTAAAATACATTTAGCCAAAATCGCATTTTATAAAAGATGAAATACTACTGTATGCACAGGATATTTAAGTTATTTGCGTTAGGCTATGTATTGGCTATGACTAGATGGCAAATGCTAGCCTAGACCTCTCTCTCAGGCGACGTCCCACATGTCTCAGTGAGTCATCAAATAAATAAAATATGAGCGTTTATAGACTGTTTAGTAGTACTTATTCAAACAACAAGATATTTATTTACCCTTCGCAAAACTTCGTTCAGCTGCTGTCTACTGTGCGTCTGCTTGTGGAACTTCAGTTGATTCAGTCAATATAGAGGAGGCGGAGTTATCAGTTTACTGAGAGCTTGAGGATCGAATAAGATTTACACAAGCTCGGTTTAAGAACTTTCATTGGCTAAATATTTGTAAAACAGACAGACAGACGTAAAGGATGACCAATAGCATTGAAAAAAAAAAAAAACACCACCAAAAAAAGGGCACTTCGGAGTGTGAGGGCAAAAAGGGCATGTGCTCTGCATAGGTTGAGCCCTACCTGTGCACGTGCCTGGTCAAATGTATTCCCAGGAATGAGTGATGGGCTTTCCGCTCTTAAAGTTTTATAAAATAAGTAGCCTAATATATGGCTGGGTGAACCGACTGGGTTGTAGGTTGCCAGGTTGAGCTCACAAATGGGTTGAAATTTGTATGATGTGTTGAGTACATTCAGCATGTTGTCGTTATCATGTGATCTACCAGCGTCAGTTGCGTTGCTTCACTGTCATTCACAAACCCTCTCCTGTGGCCTCATGGGAAGGTAAAGTGTCCAACATATGAACATGAATCTCACTGGAAGTAGCAGCTCATCCGGGGACTTTCTGCCAGCTCTCGACTACTGTGAATTCATTTCAGACATACTTCTTTTGTCACATACTGTTTTTCGCCTGCCATATGAACCACAAAACCAGTCGCATGGGTCAATGTTTTGAAATTGAGATTTATACATAAATCAATAAGAATTTATGAATAAATAAGCTTTCCATTGATGTATGGTTTGTTAGGATAGGACGATATTTGGTCGAGATACAACTATTATGAAAATCTGGAATCTGAGGGTGCCAAAAAATCAAAACATTGAGAAAATCTCCTTTAAAGTTGTTCATTTATGTTGGCGATTGTGCTGCATTCACACACAAAAATACATGTTTTATATATTTACGGTAGGAAATTTACTAAATATCTTCATGAACATGATCTTCACTTAATATCCTCATGATTTTTAGCATAAAAGAAAAATGGATAATATTGTCCCATACAATCTATTGTTGGCTATTGCCACAAATATACCCGTGCGACTCGTGACTGGTTTTGTGATCCAGGGTCACATATAGTAATAAAGTGTGTGATTTTGGACGCAGCCCCAGTCTCAAACCTCTCACTAGTGACTGTGATGCCAAAGACAGCAGACAGAGAACAGAAAAAAAAGTCAATTTGACAAGTGCGATTTGGCAAACTTTTATTAAAAATATTGTGCAACATTCATTCCGCTGTCTAACCAAAATAATATGGCAATAAATACATTATACAGTTTATTCAATTCTGTACAATCCAAGGCAAGTGAAGCTGTTAGTTGATGTTTCCGTCCACGTGTCGTAATAACGTCCCTGATGTTGTCTGAACGCTACAGCTACAAACACACACAAAACAATAATCAGGTACAGACACTGTAAAATGACTTTTCAAGGACTACAATCAGAGATCTCTCCAATCAAACAATATCTTTATCATCTTTCAACTTCTAAAAAAAAGGTAAATAAACTAATAAAACAAAACGGTACACATAAAGTGCAGCAGATGCAATGACTATGGCAACTTAACCTTTGAAAGGACACTATGACAAAGATATTTTTTTCATTCAAACTTATGTTTTTATCAAAACACTGGCATATACGTAGATATTTATGAGCAACATCACGATCATAGCCATGCAAAATGGCTGTAGCGTTAATTTTTTTGTGAAAAGATTGTTTTAGCAATAAAATAAAGCATTAATTTAACATTTATTGTCTTTTATTAATTCAAGCACTTTTTAAGTACCTTTTCATGGCTTCAATTTCAAAAAGTCAAATTCAAGCACTTTGTACGAACCCTGAATCATCTTTTAGACATCAGATCAGATTATAACTCAAATCTATTGTTTCATACAGCGGTCTTAACATTCTACTAGCTCTGCGCCAACTATATCATGAATGTGATTCTTCATCTGGAGTTTAACCTGTGAAGTTGTGCGGCGTCCCTCAAGTTCAGTCTTCAGGATTTCACCGTATCAGGATGAATGATGGCGTCTGGTGCCCTCTGGCGGACACGCTCACACACACAGATCTGATTGTTCCAATAGTAGGCTAGAATCAATATCCTAATATATATTTTATAATATATATAAATATAAAATAATAAACATGTCATGATGACTCTAGTTCTGTTGCGACTGCGAGATTGTTTGCGCGCCACTTGTTTTAATTTCCCGGAAGTGATGAAGCCAATGATGGCTGATATACGTCACTGTTGCTTTTTAATAATAAAACTGATGAAAAACAATATCTTTCAAAGAAGTGTACCCCAAAAGGATGAATTGTCTAACATTTTCTTTCGATTTATGTTTCAATACTCTTATTACTGAGTTCTTACATTATGATTTTGAACATCTGTTGTTCCATTGGCTGGTGGACGCTTGTGTTGCATCACGGGAAATTGTTCGCCACAAAATAAAACGAAACGTTTGTGCTGTTGTTACTGCTAATAAAAGCTCGACTAACAGCGAAACTCTAATGTAAACCCGCGGAAACATGAATCTTCATCTAGATGCCGTTGACTCGAGTGGAGTGACTTTAGTATCCCTCACCGTCAGTGAGATTCGTGTTCGCGGAAGTGACTGTCCCTCAGACTCATTGAAGAACTCATACTTACCTGGCAAGGGAGACTCCATGATCACGACGGTGGTTCACCCAAGGCGAGACTGAGCCATTGCACTCTAGGCTTCGTTGACCTTTGCGAATTCCTCAAATGTGGAAATCTCGACTGCATAAGTTATGGTAGTGGGGGACTGCGTTCGCGCTCTCCCCTGATCATGCGGTGAAGAATAGAGAATAAAGTTGTTTTGGTTATGGTTTATTCTGCTGTGTGTTTTTATTGAATTGTAATATTAAATGCGGTATTTTATTTCTTTTTAACAGACTGTTGCCATGAAAAACAGAGCGTTGCTATGGATGTAGAATTGTAATCGTAGAGACGGAACGGACTATTTTCTTTAGCGAAAGCAATACAATCGCTTTTAAATCAATATTTTGTGTCAAATGATTTGGTAGGTAGCCATGTAATTAGCGGGATAATTATCCCTTACATAGAATACAATATGATTAATATTATGATTATTGACCTTAATCAGTGTCTCTTATATTGTTAGGTTGTGATAGACTTTAAAGCCATTTGATTGGCCGAGAATCAACAGTTCCCATACACTCCGACCGTAGCCTACCAATCAGAGACCAGAAATGCAGGGCTGTCTAATTTAGTCAGTATGGGGCCTTCTGATTGGTCGGGAGCCTACAATCACTGTAGACTACCAATCATATTGTAGATCTCAACTGTAGACTACCAATCACAGCTCAGGTTCTTCAAGCGCTGATTCTGAGGTGATTGACATCACATCAGTAACGAGCGCAAGCATCTTATTAATTTAATTCTTTGTTTCTGCGTCTATGATCGGCAAGAAAATAGATTAAACACAAAAGTGAGAAAAGGGTAAGTCAACATCTGTTTAATGTTCACATAAACCTGACCAGTAAATAGTTGACGTCTGAAAGTTACAGTACACACACGCTAGATTGGGTTTCAATGTGTACTAGATTTCTGAAAGTGGGTGACAAATACTATTAATATTATTAATGTTCGAAATACTATCACATTGTGTACTACCACTTCTAGCACTGTGATAATATTTTTACATTGTGCTTTTAAAATTAATATTAAATTAATAAGTAAATTAAGAAGCTGAATTCAGAATTACTACAGAATTCAAAAACAAAATAATATATACTTGATACACGACAAAGAACATTAAACATCTTCACTGGTATTTGAAGTTAACCTATTGCCAACTATTACATGATTTAATAACTTCAGGATTATTTAAATATAAAGATATATTATATTACATTAATCATGCTTTAATGACATTCATAATTATTAGAAGTTATTTTAAGTAATGATCAGCACATGAACTACCCGTAATTTATAAGGCTTTGTACATAAATATTAGTTATGGTGAAATGGATGTCCTATGAACCCGGGAACACATGGTCAGTCGAATGATTGTCTGCTGT
Source organism: Scardinius erythrophthalmus (assembly GCF_964197995.2). Lineage (NCBI taxonomy): Eukaryota > Metazoa > Chordata > Actinopteri > Cypriniformes > Leuciscidae > Scardinius > Scardinius erythrophthalmus. Next base: position 70,358,124 of record NC_138221.1, on the reverse strand, counting down.
AAATTAAATGTCATATGCTTGGAAAAATAAGAATAATACGAACAAATTCGTATTTAATTTAATTATAGGAAAATAATGTTCTATTTATTATTTAAATATTTCAATCTCATTTTTAAAAATAGGAAGCTAGACGCGCGTATGCTATATTTGAAATGTTTTTCTGTCTTGCATTTTATCTCAAAAGGATGTCATTTCAAAAATGACATTAGCAGAAATACGTTTTTCAGCCTCTTATTTACATGGGGTAAAATAAAGCTTGTAATTTTAATGTTGTACATAATAGCCTACATATTAAAAAAATATATCATATATTGCTGCCACAATAGTGGCCCATTTCAAATGTTTACGTGCTTTTTCTCCCTTTTGTTCTCTGAGGTGGAGCGGTGATGAAATATTGTTCATGTAAATACTTTCCAGCTTTTCAGTAATAAAAGTGCATCTTTAAAACACATGCAAATTACAGTGAAGCACAACAGTTATTGTACACTCTAAAAAGAGATGTGTTAAAAATGACACATGTTGTGTCAGTTTTAACACATGTAGTGAGTGTGTTCAGGGACAACTACGGTGGCCGAGAGAGCTCAACGCGCTGCAAATGAAGAAAACACATGCAAACAGAAAAAAACGCATGCAAACAGAAAAAAACACATGCAAATAGAAAAAAAAAACCCACCAGCGAATAAGAAAACATCTTCATCAGTTTTACAACTCACATGCGTCCCAATACTCACAACACAACCAAATACGGAAACGCGCTGCAATTACAGAAACGCGCTGCAAAAGTTCACAACAAAACAAATACAGAAACGCGCTGCAAATAGAACAGAACACAACGGAAATGTTTCCGGGGAACCCAATAAGTGACGGGTGGACGGCTAGGACGTGCTTACAGCTGTCTACTTTTATTTATTTATTTAATTTGTCAAAACATACAAAGATGACACGTTTATGACATTCAACTTTGTATACAATATACAAAATGTATTTGCGATATGTTCAATGTCATAAGAATACTAAAAAGAACAATGAGCTGAAGACTAAAATAAATAAATAAATAGATAGAGAAAAAACACGAGGAAAAGACATTAATCTATACATCAGTTACATTGAACACATTTTGTCATGTTATGTTATAATAAGTTTCATAAGAAATGTTAGAATGTAGATAGGTCCAAATGAGACGGCAAGTTTTAAAGTTGAGACACTCACACAAAGATATAACACATATTTTAAAAACTTTGTTGTATAAAATGTATATTTATTTGCAACAGTTATGTTAACAGCATTAATACTATATTTCTGGTAAGAACAGCTATTCAGCTGATGGACACGCGCTGCGTTGTCATGGGAACATCCCAGGTGAAAATAATGAGGAAATTACGTTGTCTTTCGTTGCTCCCTTCATCAACATAATGGCACACGAGTGCCCCGCTCCCTCCAAAGTGCCCAATTCAAGGGCTCTGCCGTCTGCCCTTTTAAGAGAGTAACGTTAGGGCATAGGTAAAGCCAGAGCCCGCGTCTCTCTGGTAAAGCTCGCGAGCCGTCCGTCCGTCACTTATTGGGTTCCCCGGAAACATTTCCGTTGTGTTCTGTTCTATTTGCAGCGCGTTTCTGTATTTGTTTTTGTTGTGAACTTTTGCAGCGCGTTTCTGTAATTGCAGCGCGTTTCCGTATTTGGTTGTGTTGTGAGTATTGGGACGCACGTGAGTTGTAAAACTGATGAATATGTTTTCTTATTCGCTGGTGTTTTTTTTCTATTTGCATGCGTTTTTTTCTGTTTGCATGTGTTTTCTTCATTTGCAGCGCGTTGAGCTCTCTCGGCCACCGTAGACAACACATGTTGTGTCAAATTTAACACAATAAGTGTGTAAGTCATTTTAACACACAAATTGTGTCATCTTAAAAAATAAAGCGAAAGGGCCAGATGCAAAAATATTAACCGTTTAATCAATAGTCGAGTACAGAATGCATGTGCGCACAAAGTACAACACAATGTTTCAAGCTCAATGACTGGACAGACTCACTGTACTGGACATTATTCAGTTATTCACGCTTTAACCCCCAACTGATAATGATGCTTTTGACAAAAGTTCATGAAGAAATAAAGGTTAACCGAGTTTGCACTTTGAGTTTAATTAAAATGTAGCAACTGACAAAATATATGTACATAAATAACTTGTATTTACACTGGCCTGTTTGTTTGAGAACATAGCAAACACTGCACACAATTCACAGTGATGGTGAGTGTCGGCACGCTCTTATAAAATGAGTTGAAAACAACACAACCTGTAAAAAGTGATGTTAAAAATTACACATATTGTGTCAGTTTAACACATGTATTGAGTGTGCTCAGGGACAACACATTTTGTGTAGATTTTAACACATGTTGTGTAGATTTTAACACATGTAGTGAGTGTGCTCAGGGACAACACATGTTGTGTCAAATTTAACACACAACCTGTGTCGATTCTTAACACATCTCTGTGTTTATAAGGACTGCACATTTTGTGTTACCTTTAACACAACTAATGTGTTATTCCTCTTACAAAGAAGTGTGTTGAAACCTTTTACACACTAATGTGTTATAGTTACACAACTTGTGTCAGATATGTGTCACATCATGTGATGTAGTCTGTGTGTATTTGCCAGAGTTACTTCCTGTGTTTGGATGAGAGTTACTTCCAGTGTTTTTATAACTGAGTGTTTGGATGAACACTGAAACGTATTGTTAACTTGTGTTTATGGAGTCCAGTGACGTTTAATAAAGAGTTTGTTTGAACATTTGGATGTTTTAGACATCATGAATCTACATAGACAAGCTCTTATTGAGAATTAACTGAGGTTTAGATGTTGATGTTTCACTGAATGTTTTATTTGAAGTCACCAGAATCGTGATTAATGGCTCCTTTATTTGAGCTCTTGACCCTTTACTCTTCTTTTAGTGTTTCTCTGGCTGCTTTAACTGTATTTTAATCAAATACATTTGTTATGGTGAGTGATGTTTCTTGATGATGTCATAATCAACAAGTGCAGATCTGATCAGGTTTATGAGTAAATGGGTGGAGCGCATTTAATTTATGTATGTACTGTTAGTTATAACAATCTTGTGACACTACATCATGCTGTCCAGTAGTGCAGTATAATAAAATAAATGTTTCCTGAAAATTTTAATCTGTAGCAGAAACTAGTCAAACACAGACCTCAAGAATCAGCGTATGAATCTCAACAATGGTGACAAATGAAAAGCTTCATGCAGCAATGCATGCTGGGAGTCATGGATGAGATTTGTACTATGGTGGCACCCAGCATGCATTGCTGCATGAAGCATTTTGTTTGTCACCATTGTTGAGAATCATGTGCTGATTCTTGATGTCTGTTTGATACCTTAGAATGAACTGTGTATATATTAATTAATTATAAGCTAATTGCATTATGCTAATCTATTGTGTAATACACTCATCTTTCAAATTATTAAACTCTTTCTGAGCTTCAGCTGAATAATTTTACATGTTCATGATGATAATATTATCATCTGAGCATATTTTTCTCGTATTTATTTCTGCTGTTTCAAATGTGTTAAATTAAACACACATTTACAGCAATCAGAGAAAGCTAATGTTAAAGAGTAAACTGGTCAAGAGCCCAAATAAAGCTAAATAAAGCTAATCACGATTCTGGTGACTTTAAATGAAACATTCAATGAATCGTCAACACCAAAACCTGTTAATTCTCAATAAGAGCTTCTGTAGAATCTGACAGAAATAAAGTTAATCTGGTTATTAATAACAAGTGAAAGCAGCATTTGAAAAAGACAATGAAAAAGAGGTATGGTGTGATTGGCTGCAAAAAAACAACCGTTAATCTTTAAGTTTTCATGAATTAAGATTTAATTTATTTATTTGAATAAATTACTTTATTTATTTTAGAGCATTTTTTGGGATACCATATAAAATATACCTATAATTTTTTTTCATAAAAACTGCCCTCCACCCAGTGCTATTCTATCCAGAGTTACATTTTAACACACATTATGTCAAAATGCCATCAACACATCTTGTGTGTTGTTTTTTAATACATCTCTTTTTAGAGTGTTTCCAGTGTTACATTTTAACACACATTGTGTGTTAAAAATCTACACAACATGTGTCAAAATGCCATCAACACATCTTGTGTGTTGTTTTTTAACACATCTCTTTTTAGAGTGTAGTAGGCCATTTATAAAGTGTTTAAATACTTGCTTACTTGCTTAGCGTCCTTTACACCCCTGCAGGGTTTGGACGACATCCTGTGTAATGCACCTCCATTGTACTCGGTCCATAGCCAAGGTTTGAATATGTCCTTGCCATTCTTTGTCATATTTCTTTCTACTCAATCCAAAGGGTACCATGATAAAGGATTCGGCAGCCTTGTGAAAGTATCTTTTCGTTGTCATACGAACGCCTCCTTTAGGGCGTTTCCAAAGGGGGCCAGGGATGGCCATAAATGTTTGTAATGGTAGGTGATTATTTTGCATACGTAAGACATGTCCAATCCATTTCCAGCGGCGTTGCATAAGCACTGAAGACAGGGACTCCTTTAGGCCACAGCGTTCACGGACCTGTTCATTTGAGATGAAGTCAGACCAACGGATTTTGACTATGTGTCTTAGGCAGCGATGGTTGAATATTTCCATCCTTTTTTGTTGGTCAGCTTTCAGAGGCCACGTTTCAGAGGCATACAGTAGTGTCGCCCGAACTATAGCACAATATATTCTTGTTTTTGTTTTGATTCGGATGTCACGTCTATTCCAGAAATATTTCAGTGCCGCAAAGATTGAGGAAGCTCTTTGTATTCTTATTTGAACTTCTTCTTCCGAGCTTCCTATTAGGGCAATGTTGCTTCCTAGATATGTGAATGAGGTGACAAGTTCCACTGGTTCATTTTCGATGGTTATATTGTTATTGGGATTTATGGGATCAGTGTTAGCAGTCATGTATTTAGATTTTTGGCAGTTTAATTTCAGACCAACAGAAGCTGCCATTTGGGTAATATGGTCAGTCATTATCTGCATGGAATCCATTGACTCTGCAAGGACTGCTATATCATCTGCGAATGTAAGATCAGTAATCGGTCGTTCTGATGGGTAAATGGTTACTCCAATAGGGTTATCATCTAGCGCTTTTTTAAGCACATAGTCAATGACAATGTTAAAGAGGCAAGGTGAAAGTATGCCCCCTTGTCGCACCCCTGTTTTAGTGGCAAAAGCATGGCCATCTTCACCATAGGCTCTGACTCTGCAGTTTGTGTTTTCATACATTGATGCACAAAGATTAACCAGCTTATTGGGGATTCCTTCCATTTTGAGTAAAGATCAGATAGTTCCTCTATCGACACTATCGAAGGCTGCTGTGAAGTCCAAGAATGCGACTACAGTTGGTTGCCTAAATTCATGGCGTAGTTCTATTATTTGCCTGAGAGAAAAGATTTGGTCGGTACAACTACGACCTGGTCGAAAACCAGCTTGGTTTTCTCTTGTATATCGTTCGCGAATAGGCAGAATCCGGTTTAGGAGAATTCGCTCCATGAGTTTATAGGCATTGGCTAGAAGGGAAATACCACGGTAGTTCTTACAATTCCTCTTTTCAACTTTCTTAAAGATGGGTATTATAATAGCAGTTTGCCAATCTATAGGGATCTTTTCATCTGTTCGCCTACGGAGAGCGCGCACTATTCAAACGCAAATGAATGAGGCAATCCAAGCAAACCTGTTAACGCCCACATATCAGTTTATTCAGATCATTACTTGTTTACACCGTCTCGCAGCGCTGTGAGCAATAACAATAATGAAAAAAGTACCTCAGAAGTGCGGGTATATCAAGGAGCGAGCTGAGGAATACTGTAAGTTTTTTTTTTTCTTCTCACGTGAATCGGGTTTCTGTTTTTGATGAATGAACGGCAGAGATGTGCGCTGTTTACCACAGCTCGCAAAAAGATAGTTTAAACCTCTGGGGTTTAAAAAAAATTTAAAATTTTTTTTAATTTAATAAAAGTTCAGTTTAAAAAAAATTTAAACTGAACAGGATCGATTGATGTATAACACGAAAATTAAAGATCAAAATTAACAGAGCATTTTGTGTTTATTTTTCATTGCTAAAAAAAAAAACGAGCAAAACGCGCAATGAAAAATAAACACAAAATGCTCTGTTAATTTTGATCTTTAATTTTCGTGTTATACATCAATCGATCCTGTTCAGTTTAAATTTTTTTTCTGTATACTCACAATAAAAATAAAGTGTTTTGCTTTTTGACAAATAAAGAAACTTTAACATGATGCGATTTCTGCCTTCCCTCTATCAGTAAACTCCCATTTGAAACGCGTTCGAAAATGATCTATAACTCCGCGAAAATTCAGTCAAACAGGCAAACAGACCCACGGGCATAAAGCTTGAGATCGCAGCTGTTAAATGAAGTCACTTATATAAAAAACAAATATTATCAGCTTCTGTAATCTGTATAAAAAGAGAGCGACTCCAGTCGACCTCATTACGAGATGATTCACACTAATGTGACCACTCCCCGGAGAGCGCGTGCTATTCAAACGCAAATTCTGAGAACTATTTCAGAGCTGTGAAACGCCCACATCAGCTGTAAACAAAGCGCGTCGCGACTCCTCGCGAGTGAGACATTATAGCCTACCTTATGGAGAAATGTTTCCTCAGAACAGTGCTGATATGAGGAGCAATATATCCTGATATGAAGAGCAGATCCCGCTGAGGAGTGAGGTAGGCTGTTTTCTTTTCTCACGTGTGGAATAACGTTATGGAATAACGTTAGTGTAGGCCTATGTAAACCGCAAAAAGATGAATCGCATTTCTATAATATGCAGTGCCGGCCCGAGCCTTTTGGGGGCCCTAAGCAGAATTTGATTTGGGGGCCCCCTCCCAACACGCGGAGTCACCTGTGCTGTGCTTGACGATTATTGACACAATGTCACTCTATAATGTTACATTATAAATTAATACAATGAGGTTATGTATTAATACAAAATAAATACTTAATAAAAAATAGATATACTTAAATAAAAATGTTTTAACTTTTTCTTTACTCTTTTACTAACTCTTTGAAACTTCTGAAAACAAATTGTCACAAAACATATAAAAAATTATAATTTGCAAAATATCCTCAAACGTTTTGTAACACTTTGCAGTTTGAATGATGTCTTGTATGAACATGACGGAGTATGTTTTTATATTTCCACTGTTCGATCGCGTCCGCGCCTCACACACACACACAGACACACAACATAGCATTGCAATGATATCGCAGCCTGTTCGTTATAGCCGTAATAAAATATAATAAAAAAATAGTCAACCTAACATATAAAAATTACACTGCTCTGTTTAAATAGTCAGTAGTAGCCTAATTCGTACCATTCAGCGCTGCGCAGCGTAAGCACCACTCCACTGTGATGTTTCCAAGCACATTTTTGCGCATGTGAAGAGAATGATTTTTTCCCTCGATTGGATTTCAAGCACATTTTTGCGCATGTGAAGAGAATTATTTTTTTCTTCGATATTGGAACGTGGGTGAAGTACAAAGAAGCCTATAATAAAGAATAGTTTGCCATCCAAATCCATCGCGAATGTTGAAACATTTTGATTCTAATGAGAGAGATACGTGAGCCCATCGCCGCTTTCACTTTCGCTTTAAATTAATTCGTTTTGGCTTGTTTATAGTTATTTTTTACCCTTGTTCTGTTCTGAATATCATTAAACTTAAAGGATAAATCATTGATCAAATCAAATTTTTGTGACATGGCTTAACATTACCGTGACTTTTCGCACGAATTGTCTGTGCACGCAAGGTTATGCGCATATGACTCAAACACTGGCAGTCACAGCACCAGTTGTAGGCAGTACTGATCATGAAATCAGAATTTTCTTGTCTTGAATTATTAATCCATTCATTCATTTATGTCTTTTGTTTAAGTTAATTAATATGTAAAAAAAAAAAAAAAAAAAAAAAAAAAACTCGCTTCGGGGGCCCCCTGGTGGCGAGGGGGCCCCAAGCAGCCGCTTAGTTCGCTTATGCCTCGGGCCGGCCCTGATAATATGACTCGCCTTTCTGTGAGATGAATGAAGGGGACATATTTGTAAAGACTGTTTAGTCTAAATATGAATCGCGCGTCTGTTTGTGAAAGAATAAACTGCTTTGCTATAGCCTACTGAGATGAGTAAAAATCGACTGGAATATGTTGAAATAAAATGTATTTGTATAAGCAACATATTAACCTGCAAAAAAATACTATTTTTGTCAAAAATAAATTCATTGACTAAGATGTTAGATGTTCCAATGTTGGCTATATTCAAACTAATGAATACATATGATAAAATGTAGGCCTATAATCTTTTTTTTTTTTTTTTTTTTTTTTTAAAGAAAGAGTACACTTGAAATATTGTTGAAATTGTAATTATTGTTGTAATTGTAACATTTTTAATAAAATAGCAAAACATATTTACAAGAGAGATGTAAGCGAAATCTTAAATGGTCAATATAAGTCTTCTAAATACATCTTTTGTCTTTGCATTGTGGCTCAGTCAGTGTCACACCTGAATGAATGGCTCATTATGCAGAGTGGGTGTGGGACACTGTAATCTAAGGTGTAAACTACTCCTCCCCCTCGCATATTGGCTTTCCAAGCAAAATCTGTTTTACACCATTTAAATCAATGTATTTTTTTTTTGTGAACGATAAAGCAAGACTATTTTCACATAATTTTGAAGCTAGAACTCAAAGGAACAACATCAATTACTCAAAAGTCTTGTGGACACATATTTAATATGTGTTTTGTGTTCTTAAATCAGCAACTTTCATTTTATTTTTTTCCAATAACCACGCATAAACATTATTCTCTTAAAAATACAAACATCTACATACACGTTGCTCGCATATTATGGTAGCCCTGTTTGTGCTATATAGAGTGAATTTACACCTTAGCCATTAACATGTTTACAAATAACTGAAAAAAGCACAAATATCAAGGCATGTCAGAACATCTCAAGGACCCCAAAAACAGCTTGGTCCCCAGAGGGTTAAATTTAAATCGCGTGTGTGAATGAATGAGGATGTTTTAGCAAACTGTATTACTATGAGTAAAAATCGACTGAAATATGTTGAAATAAAATGTAGGCTATTTGTATAAGCAATACGTATTAAACTGCAATTTTATATGCCCTAACAGGCCTATTTCATAAAAACAACGTTACAGTCAGGCGAAATATGAAAGACAACATTTTGTTGACTAGATTTGAGTACAGTTTTTACTGTAGAATATACTGAATATATATATCAAATAAGCTTTTGTTTAGCAATTTTTATATATATATAAATTAAAGTCATCAACTAAGATGTTAGCTGTTCCAATTTTGGCTATATTCAAACTAATGAATACATAGATAGGCCTAAAATGTAGGCCTATAATCTTTTTTTTTTACAAAGAAAGAGTACACTTGAAATATTGTTGAAATTTTAATTATTGTTGTAATTGTAACCTTTTTAATAAAATAGCAAAACATATTTACAAGATAGATGTAAGCAAAATCTTAAATGGTCAATATAAGTCTTCTTCTAATTTTTTGTCCTTGCATTGTGGCTCAGTCAGTCAGAGTCACACCTGAATGAATGGCTAATTATGCAGAGTCATTATGCATAATGGGTGGGACATTTTGTATTCCAAGGTGTAAACCACTCCTCGTTCACGCCCACTCACTCGCATAATGGCTTTCCAAGCAAAACCTGTTTTACATCAATTTAAATCAATGTATGGTTTTATCTGAACGATAAAGCAAGACTATTTTCACATAATTTTGAAGCCAGAACTCGAAGGAAGAACATCCATTTCTCAAAAGTCTTATTCATGCATATTTATAATGAGTTTTGAGGTCTTCTTTCAGCAACTTTCATTTTTAATTTTTTCAATAACCACGCATAAGCATTATTCTCTTAAAAATAAAAAAATATACATGCATGGTGATAACATATTTTGGTAGCCCTGTTTGTGCTATATAGAGTGAATTTACACATTTGCCATTAACATGTTTATAAATAACTGAAAAAAGCACAAATGTCAGAGCATGTCAGAACACCTCCAGGGCCCAGAAAACACCTCAGACTCCAGAGGGTTAATTTAACAACTGATTAGTGCTACATGAATCCCAAGACACGGTGAAACATATCAAACAAAAACAATGCCCTCAAAGACAACAAACTCGATGGGCATGTTTTCCTCAAACTTTATTGGAATGCAAATAGACATTCAAACTGAGGTAGTAATATTCAAGACATACCCTGGCCGGCAAAACTATCAGAACATTATTTTAGCAGCAAATGACTGTGACTTGAGTGTCTGTGTATCAAGGAGTGTGCTTGTCAGTGTGTGTTAAGGAGAGAAATATACTGCATACATTTGAGTGTGGGTGGACAAAAAGAGAGACAGAGACTTCAAACTGAGACTGCAAACCTATGCAAAAGAAACCCCTTCAAAACATGGAGTAACTCATATGCTGTATACAGAGAAAGACTACCAAAAACAAAAGCAAAGTTTTGCACATGGCACTAGGAGAGTAGGAGAGTGCAAGAATGTACATTTTGTATGTTTAGTGAGTGTGTTTGTGGCATACATCTTTGTTGTGCATTATTCCCTGAGTCCCATCAAAAACTTGGGAGTAACTTACTAAAGCGTACCCTAGGTACATATCAGAACAGTCTCTGAAGCCTGAAGTGCTTGACTTGGGACTTTGTGCAAGAACAAAAGTGCATGTCAGTCCATGTGGAACAAAAAGTGTGTCTGTTGGTGTGTGTGTGTGTGTGTGTGTGTGTGTGTGTGAGAGAGAGAGAGAGAGAGAGAGAGAGAGAGAGAGAGAGAGAGAGAGAGAGCGAGAGAGAGAGAGAATTATTGTAATTATGCCTGTGTGATGTACATGTCCATAATTCCCTTAAAAAACAGGCTATAAAAGTGGACAAATGCTACATATCAATAGCCTGAAGTGCTTGACTTGGGACTTTGTGCAAGAACAAATGTGCATGTCAGTCTGTGTGGAACACAAAAAGAGTGTTTGTGTTGATTGTGTGTGTGTGTGTGTGTGTGTGTGTGTGTGTGTGTGTGTGTGTGTGTGTGTGTGTGTGTGTGTGAAAGAGAGAGGGAAAGAAAGAAAGAAAGAAAGAAAGAAAGAAAGAAAGAAAGAAAGAAAGAAAGAAAGAAAGAAAGAAAGAAAGGAGTGTGTGTGTGTGTGTGAGTACGACAGTATTCCTGTGTTTGTGTATGATAGAAAGAATACATTGACATACCCTATACAATCACCAGAACCTTCTGTTTAGCTTCAAAAGAAGCTGGTTTTCAAAGTTCTTAGAATCAATACGTGCCCTTTTCAGTCTGAAGATCAGTCCTGCTGAACTAAACAGTCTCTCACACGCTGCTGAGGCTGGTAGTGCTGTGTTAAGCCTCAATGACAGGTTGCATACTGCCGGAAAAGACTTAAGTGTATCTACTGTATCACCTGGGCATCCAAGGTAAGTCTCCAGCTGTTTAGCACTTTCTTGGGAACTGGTCTGTTTGATTGCAGAAAAGAAGTCCTCCTCCTCTGAAGAATGGGAGCTCTCACCTTGATTCTCCACAGTTTGGTCTTTCAAGTAACTTTTGATATAGTCAAGGCCTTTGAAATAGAAAAACAAAATTAGGACCAAATTGAACCATGGAATTGGATTACAACAATGAAATTACAACACTGAAAGATGGCACAATGATTTTGATCAACTTCATATGGCTTACATAAGGACACATATTGCTATTTGGATTGCTTGGTATGTTAGAGATCAATTGAAGTTCAAATGCAGAACTTTCCTCTATTAATAGCATAAAGCAAACAGTACAACACTTACCAAGTTTTATGATTTGTTCATCACTTGTCCAGCACGTCTTGAATTTGGGGACTAGAATAGCCGCGGCTATCAGCTCCGGATCTTTAAGCATTTGTCCAAATCGTTTTTCAAGTCCTGCTAAAAGTGCATCAATCAATGGCCTACAGAACTTGGAAGAAATGTGAAGGTGCTGGAGCTTAGTCTTGAGTAGGGTTATTGTAGGGACCAACCATCCCATTTGCACATTGGTGCAACTGGGCTCATAGTCTTTGCATATTCGGACAGAAAGGCAAGCTCAACAGGAGTAAACCTGTTCAAACAACAAATAAAAAAATTAAAAATCATCACATTTATTTCATGGAACAGCTTCAATTGGAAGGGCCTAATTATTAAAAAACAATACTTTTAGAGACTATTTGTGTTTTACAGTTTTTAATATAAAGAAATAAATAAATGTTGGCAGCCAACCAGATATAGTTCAGCTTTTAAAAAATAAAAAAGGGCAGGTACATACATGGGTATCTTCAGTGCACTGCAGACAGCTGCAATGGCCCATTCTCCATGTTCTCTGGCAATTCTCGCAATCCTTTCCACTGCTAAGAAAAGGGAGTTCCATCTTGTTGCATTTGGCCTCAAGAGCTGGAGTTTGCAAGTCTCCTCAATGATCTCTGCTGCTGTGGTGGATCTTGCACTTTTATTCCACAGACTCCAGCACTTTGAGAATGTTGAGCGTGAGACCCTTTTGTAAACCGTGTTACTATTTGCTTCCTCAACATCAGTTGTTGACACCAAGTTGAGTAGGTGGCAGGCGCAGCGATGGTGTTTCGGAAGCTGATATTCCAGGCAGTCGTCCTCATCCAGTATGGCTCCAGCTTCAACAAACTCCATGCTCTCAGTGTTATCCTGCTCTTCATCATCATATTCATCACCACCACCACCACCATCATCATCTCCTTTACCACTCTCTGCTGCTAAAATGTTATTTTCATCAGTCTGACCATAAACCCTAAAAGCTTTTACGAAATTTGAGCCATTATCAGTTGTGGTGCGGGTTATCTTTTCACGGATATTAAATTCACTGTGGATATCGTTCAGAGCACTGGCAAGGACAGAAAAAGTATGAGAACCTTTAAGCTGTCTGCAGGCTAGGGCAGCGCAACATCTCATCATAGTCTGGGGGTCTATCCAATGTGCTGTGACACCAATGAATCCACGCCTGTAAGCTGTCCAGCAGTCAGTTGTAGTGGCAATGAACTGAAGTTCACTAAGAGCGGTTTTCAGATTGTTTTTCATTTCCAGGGAAGCCTTCTCTACTTTGTTCACAACAGTGTTGCGTGAAATCACTTTAATATTGGGCTGGAGAAGATGTACAAGATCTATGAAACCCTGCTGCTCAACTACATTAGGTGGGTGAAGGCCTTCTATGATAAAATGGAGGACTGATTTATCCAAACTGGCCTGGGACACTCTTCTGGTTTCCCATAACTTAGCTTGCTTGGATGGTGGGCTTTCATCTGGTGCTCCTTCTGGCTTTCTTCTTAGGGCGTTTGAAGTTAAAGTTTTGTATCTCTCCAGATGATTAGGGTGTTTTCTCTGTGGAAAAATATGCATCGTTGAATCATTTACAAAAACACACATTATCAACCTGATATACTTTATCTAGCTACATTTCTCCCTGTAATTTCCAATTAGGACGGCCACCTTATCTCACACTTCTCATCTTGACTAAATTGTAAAAAAAAAAAAAAAAAAAAAGTGCATTAAGTTGGGTGAGGAAATGGAAAGAATAGGCATGACCTCAAAGCATTGAATTTAATTGAAACCAACAGGGCCACTCAAAACAAATGTGACAAAAGGCTGATATGAATAGCACCTAACTTAACTAACACATTTCTTGTGGGTACCACTGATACATACTAGGGGTGGAACGGTACACAGAAGTCACAGTTCGGTTCATACCTCAGTTCAGACATCACGGTTCGGTACAATGGAGGGAAAAGCAAAACAAAAATGCAGAAGAAAAATGCAAGCTTGTGCATGTCTCAGGCTGTACCACCAAAGGAAAATAAATTACTTAAGCCTTGTATTTTTTAAATAAGTTTTATTAATAAAGTAAAGGCATAGAACCAGTTTATTTGTAGTGCACTGACAATAGTTTTATATAACTAGTTTATTAATTAAATTAATAAAAAGACAAAAAGACCTTGAGATATGTAATTTTGTATCTGAATGAATTGAAAATTAAATTGCTACATTTCAGATTAATATATTTGTTTTCCTTAAAATTAATTAACAGTAACAAACACTTTGCAGTTTGAATGATGCCCTAAACAAAATGACGGAGTATGTTCTAATGTTTCCACTGTTCGATCGCGCCCGCGCCTCACACACACACACAAATATAAGTAAACACTTGGCGACTTTTCGAACGCGCATCTCTCTCTCGGAGCTACAGATTAGGTGTCTATAAAGAACCCCCGTATCTAGGTCCGCATTAGATTAATTAATTTACACACGAGTTTTATTTATTTTTATATCGTGTATTCTTCCGTGTATTATATTCATGCACCGAACCGTGACGCCCGTACCGTTTCGGTTCAATACGAATACAATCCACCCCTAATACATACTGAATATTAATAGCTTAGTATTACAGGGTTTCCTGCAGCACTTTGCAGCAACACACGCCAGCATATTTTCAAACATGACCGAACTAATACAGGCTAATGTTAACTGCTAACTTGGGACTCTTCAGTAAGCAACTGCTAACGTTAGCCCCAAAGCATGTCTCGGCATGCTAGCCAAGCCAAAGCAAACATTGTAAATCGACCAATATTAGCTTAGTCATTAGCCTACTCTAAAATGAATTAATATAATAATAACAAAGAAAACAGCTTACCTCTACATGTTTCTTCAAATTGGAAGGCGAGTTCTTGAAAGCCAAAAGCACATGGTTCTTTGGTTCACAAAGTTTGCAGTGCATTCTCCACGAGTCGTTTTTGCTCCCGACGATTTCGAACAATTCTTTGAGGTAAGGCCAGGGATGTGGAAGGTTTTGCTGGTCGCCATCACTAGAACTACTACCAACGTTCTCTGTGCTTTCAGACGCTTCGGACATTTCGCCAGGCATCATGCTCTTGCCAACTGAATCTCTTTCTGGCACATTTGCCGCGGTTTGAACGTGCACTTCGTTTCATGCATGGTTTCGTGCCATGCGCAGAAAAGATGGACAGCCCACACACCAATGACATCTCTGAATGTTATGGGTGTCTGTGCCTCACCCAATGATGCTCGAAATCAGTCTATCTGGCGTTAAAAAAAAACTAGAGTAACGAGCTTGTTTTTAAAATGTAAGGAGTAGAAAGTACAGATAATTACGTTTAAATGTAAGGAGTAGAAGTAAAAAGTTGGCAAAAAAATAAATAGTAGAGTAATCTTTAAACTTTAAACGATCTTTAAACTACTATTTTATTCTTACTTGAGTCATATTAATTTTCTGTACTTCAACTTGTACTCAAGTAAATTATTACTTAAGTAGCAATACTTTTAAATGTTAGTACTCTTTCCACCACTGCATCATACAAAACTCATCAGTGGCTCCCAGAATGCATTGCAGCATGAAGCATGTCTCAAGCAAGATTCTGGTGTCGATTTGAGACAGTCATTCAAAATACATAATCTTTTTTTTTTTAAACTTCAATGCTTGAATATTTATTTATTGAAACACTATTTGATAAATGAATTGAACAACACAAATGAGAAGAGGTCTGGAAAAGATCAGCTGATGATGATCATATCATTCTCAAGTAGCTGACATCATCTGACCACATTTTGTCTTACTGTTCATGCCATAACAAACAGTTACAGAAGTTAGAGAAAAACTAACATTAAAACATCAAAAGTCAAACTGCCCAACTAAAACAAACACCGATCACCATAATGGTGATAAACTATTATTTTCAATAAATCATCAACATCTAAACCTCTGTTAATCTCAATAATGACTTGTGCACATATGACAGAAGTAAATCTGGTTAGTAATTCGTGAAGCTGGTGATGCTGTTTGTGGAGTTGTTTAATGACGGTGGAGCCTGACTTCAGATGTTAAGATGTCAACCCAATTTTCATGTCTATGTCCAACAATATTTCTAGCTGGGGTGACCTCACATTGAGGCCATAATATGAGCACACGATGAGTGCACTGTGCGGATACACTTTTAGCTCACTGTGACCTCAAATTGTGATCATATGGAGAGATCACTGTGACATTAAAGTGTTGACTGGGAGTCTTGTGACATGAGAGGCAAAAGGCAAAAATGAAAATATCCTGGCTCCGCCTCTGGTTGGAGAATGTGTTGCTCACTCTCTGTGTATAAATATGACCAAATGACTGACATCGGTTCAAGAGTGAAGCCTCATCCGACAGCAGAAGTATCTCAGACACTTGGTTTTTTTTTCGCTATTGAACATGCACCTACACTTGCTTATATTTTTTCTGTTCTCGTTGGGTAAGTAAATATTGTTTAATGATAACAGTTTACAATATGATCAATTATGCAGTGGGGGATATTTTCATTGGAATATTTGATACATTTTTTCTTTGCAAATACTAAAATGTAGCTAATGTGAGAGAGGTCTATCAATGAACAAACAAGAGAGATGTTTCTTTCAGCTATTTACCCGTAAGATACAACCAAGTTGTATATTGCAAGTCATATACAAATATATACTATACAATTCAATGATTTTGCCATGTGCATGTATATGTGTGTGTGTGTGTGGTGAATTGAAATGTCTAATGGCTGAGAGCATAAACAGTTTGTGAAATGAAGGAACCCAGTCTTATCTGTAGCTGAGCAGAGTTATAAACCCAGCTAACAGACTTTTGTTATAAGAACATTCTCCAAATATTCAGTGTTGGTTCTGGGAACGTAAAAAAACGTCCAGTTTTCTTCACGTTAGAGGAACATGTATTAAAAGGAATAATGTTCCTCAAGCGTTCTTTCAACTCAATTTTGATTAAAATTCAACATTCTATGAATGTCAATTGATTTCTAAAATTCCAAAAACATAAAAATGTTTCCTGAATGTTAATAGAATGTTAGACAAAGGGGATCTGGAGCACTGCTGGTCTGTCCTCTGGTGCTTGTGGAAGGGTTAAATGTTCATAAAAAAGAAATGGAAAAAAAAAACGCAAATTGATCCTACAGAATTAGTCAATTACAGGCCGATGTCAAATCTACCTTTTCTGTCAAAGAAAATGCAGTATCCTTTTAGGCAGTATTAACTTTTTAGAAAGAAATGATATCTGTGAGGATTTTCAGTCAGGATTTAGACCGTACCATAGTATTTACTCTTATCATCCGATCGTGGTTGTATCTCGCTATTAGTGTTACTCGATCTTTGTGCTGCATTTGATACTATTGACCACAACATTCTTTTAAATAGACTCGCAAATTATGTTGGCAATTGTTATTAGCATGGTTTAAATCATACTTATCTGACCGTTATCAGTTTGTTGCAGTAAATGAAGAGATGTCTCATCGATCACAAGTTCAGTATGGTGTACCACAAGGCTCAGTACTAGGACATAACAGTGAAAACTAATTCCATGCTTCCTAATGACACTGTACAGTATATTTCTTCACGCCCTGACGAAACATACCAATTCACAAAATTAATGGAATGTATAGGTGATATAAAAAATTGGATGACTAGTAATTTCCTACTACTTAATTCTCAAAAAAAAAAAAAAACAGAGATTCTAATTATTGGACAAAAAGCGTCCACACGTAATAGCCTAGAATACTGTCTAACACTTGATGGCTGCTCTGTTAAGTCTTCGTCGTCGGTTAGGAACTTGGGTGTGCTCTTTGATACCAATCTTTCATTTGAAAGTCACGTGTCTAGTATCTGTAAAACTGAATTTTTCCATCTTAAAAATATATGTAAATTACGTCATAATATGCTCTAAATGCGGAACAATTAGTTCATGCGTTCATGACCTCAAGGCTAGATTATTGTAATGCCCTACTGGGTGGTTGCCCTGCATGCTTAATAAACAAATTACAGCTGGTCCAAAACGCAGCAGCTCGAGTTCTTACCAGAACCAGGAAGTATGACCATATTAGCCCAGTTCTGTCAAAACTGCATTGGCTCCCTATTAAACATTTTATACATTTTAAATATTGCTGATTACTTACAAAGCACTAAATGGTTTAGCTCCGCAGTACTTGAGCGAGCTCTTAACGCATTATAGTCCTTCATGTCTATTGCGATCTCAAAATTCCGGCCAGTTGATAATACACTCAAAAATAAATGTGTCTAAACATAAGATTATGTATTTGAATTGCATACAAAATTTCCATCCATTTGGATTAGTTTTTTTAGCATAAACCAATCAATAATCTGAATGTGATTCATATTTTTAAGTCATATCTAAATGAAACAGATAAGATTTATGTGATTGTATTAATAAACTGAATGTGATTTATATTTGTCAGTCGTATGTAAATGAAACAGGTAAGATTTATGTAATAGTACACAGAAAAACGCCCATGTTAAATAAACACTGCTCAGTGTTCATATGTGTGCACACTACAGAGTTAACCCTCTGGGGATCAGAAACGCGCCGGCGCGTTTTGCTCGTTTTTTTTTTTTTTTGCAATGAAAATAAACACTAAATGCTCTGTTAATTTTGATCTTTCATTTTCGTGTAATACATCAATCGATCCTGTTCAGTTTCTATTTTTTTCTGTATACTCATAATTAAAATAAAGTGTTTTGCTTTTTGACAAATAAAGAAAAATTAACATGATGCGATTTCTGCCCTCTGTCTGTCAGTAAACTCCCATTTGAAACGCGTTCAAAAATGATCTATAACTCCGCGAAAATTCAGTCAAACAGGCAAACAGACCCACGGGCATAAAGCTTGAGATTGCATCTTTTAAATGAAGTCATTTATATAAAAAACAAATATTCTCAGCTTCTGTAATCTGTATAAAAAGAGAGCGACTCCAGTCGAGCTCATTATGAGCTAATTCACAGTAATGTGGCCACTCCCCGGAGAGCGCGTGCTATTCAAACGCAAATTCTGAGAACTATTTCAGACCTGTGAAACGCCCACATCAGCTGTAAACAAAGCTCGTCGCGATCGAGTGAGGCATAATTTAGCCTACCTTATGGAGAAAAGATGTTGCTGATGATATGAGGAGCAATATATCCTGATATGAGGAGCAGATTCCGCTGAGGAGTGAGGTAGGCTGTTTTCTTTTCTCACGTGTGCAATAACGTTATGGAATAACGTTAGTGTAGGCCTATGTAAACCGCAAAAAGATGAATCGCATTTCTATAATATGACTCGCCTTTCTGTGAGATGAATGAAGGGTACATATTTGTAAAGACTGTTTAGCCTAAATATGAATCGCGCGTCTGTGTGTGAAAGAATAAACTGCTTTGCTATAGCCTACTGAGATGAGTAAAAATCGACTGGAATATGTTGAAATAAAATGAAATAAAATGTATTTGTATAAGCAACGTATTAAACTGCAAATTAGCATGTATATGCCCTAATATTTCATAAAAACAACGTTACAGTCAGTCACTTGTTGACTAGATTTGGGCACAGTTTTTAGGCTACTGTAGAATATACTGCCAAATCAAATAAGCTTTTGTTTAGCAATTGTCTATATTCAAACTAATGAATACATATGATAAAATGTAGGCCTATAATCTTTTTTCTTTTTTACAAAGAAAGAGTACACTTGAAATATTGTTGAAATAGTAATTATTCTTGTAATTGTAACATTTTTAATAAAATAGCAAAACATATTTACAAGAGAGATGTAAGCGAAATCTTAAATGGTCAATATAAGTCTACTTCTAAATACATCTTTTGTCCTTGCATTGTGGCTCAGTCAGTGTCACACCTGAATGAATGGCTAATTATGCAGAGTCATTATGCAGAGTGGGTGTAAACTACTCCTCCCCCTCGCTTATTGGCTTTCCAAGCAAAACCTGTTTGTGAACGAAAAAGCAAGACTATTTTAACATAATTTTGAAGCTAGAACTCAAAGGGACAACATCCATTAGTCAAAAGTCTAGTGGACACATATTTAATATGTGTTTTGTGGTCTTAATTCAGCAACTTTCATTTTAATTTTTTCCAATAACCACGCATAAACATTATTCTCTTAAAAATACAAACATCTACATACACGTTGCTCGCATATTATGGTAGCCCTGTTTGTACTATATAGAGTGAATTTACTCCTTTGCCATTAACGTCTTTATAAATAACTGAAAAAAGCAAAAATGTCAAGGCATGTCAGAACATCTCAAGGACCCCAAAAACAGCCTGGTCCCCAGAGGGTTAAAGCGGTGTTGAAGTTAATGAGATAATTAAGTGATGATTGAGCATTAATTATGAACACCTGCTGTTAACAAGCAGAATCACTGAAGGAAAGAGAAACACAAGAACTACAACTGACTTCAGCCACAGCCTTAGATGAAATCAACTGAAGAGAAAAGAAGACATTAAATCTGTGAAGATCTCAGCAGAGTAGGATTAAACAACTCCACAAACAGCATTACCAGCTTCACTTATTACTCACCAGACTGACTTTATTTAATTTCCGTTTGAATGAAAACAATAGTTGTATTTTAAAGTCACCATGATGGTGGTTAGCGTTTGCTTTAGTTGGGCTCTTGACCATTGACTCTTTAATATAACATTTTCTCTGGCTGCTATAATTGTGTGTTTATAAAATATGTTTGTTGCAGCGAAAAAGCCAAGAGAAAATGAGATCAAGTGATATTGGCTGTTTATTGATGAAGGTGTAATCATATTGTGGCCTGAATCACTTATTTTTTCAGTGTCTAATGCTTTGATTATTGGGGTTATGTGATTTTGTTTTATTTATGATAGTAGCTGTGTGACCTGACAGCATTAGATCCAACAGATAATCAAATAATGTAAAGAGTTTTAAAAACATTTAGTGCATTAAACTTTCTCTTCTACATTATTACTTAGACATCAAGAATCAGTGTATGACTCTCAACAATGGTGACAATCAATGAAATGCTTCATACTGCAGTGCATGCTGGGCACCACCAATCAAAACTCACCCATATCTCCCAGCATGCATTGCGGCATTAATAAATTATGCATCTGGATTTTTTGTAGCTTGTCACCATTGTTGAGATTCATATGCTGTTTCTTGATGTCTCTGTCAGTCTAAGTAATGCCATAGATGAAAGGTGTTTGTGCACTAACTATTGAAAAAAAATAAACTTGTTATATTTCATGCTGTTAAATTAAATGGCTTCTGTTATGAATAAATCAATATAAAAAAAACACAAGTCCTATATAATCAAAGCATTAGACACTGAACAAGATCAGCAAATCAGGCAATTACATGATGACGACTTAATCATCATCTTCATCAATAAACAGTGAATCACCTGATCTCATTTTCTCTTAGCTTTTTTGCTGCAACAAATGTGCTTTATAAACACACAATTATAGAAGCCAGAGAAAATGTTATATTAAAGAGTCAATGGTCAAGAGTCCAATGATGACGACTTAATCATCATCTTCATCAATAAACAGTGAATCAACTGATCTCATTTTCTCTTAGCTTTTTTGCTGCAACAAATGTGCTTTATAAACACACAATTATAGCAGCCAGAGAAAATGTTATATTAAAGAGTCAATGGTCAAGAGTCCAACAAAAGCAAACGCTAACCACCATCATGGTGACTTTAAAATACAACTACTGTTTTCATTCAAACGCAAATGAACTAAAGTCAGTCTGGTGAGTAATAAGTGAAGCTGGTAATGCTGTTTGTGGAGTTGTTTAATCCTCCTCTGCTGAGATCTTCACAGATTTAATGTCTTCTTTTCTCTTCAGTTGATTTCATCTAAGGCTGTGGCTGAAGTCAGTTGTAGTTCTTGTGTTTCTCTTTCCTTCAGTGATTCTGCTTGTTAACAGCAGGTGTTCATAATTAATTCTCAATCATCACTTAATTGTCTCATTAACTTCAACACCGCTTTAACTCTGTAGTGTGCACACATATGAACACTGAGCAGTGTTAATTTACCATGGGCGTTTTTCTGTGTACTATTACATAAATCTTACCTGTTTCATTTACATATGACTGACAAATATAAATCACATTCAGTTTATTAATACAATTACATAAATCTTACCTGTTTCA
This sequence comes from Scardinius erythrophthalmus, assembly GCF_964197995.2. Classification (NCBI taxonomy): domain Eukaryota; kingdom Metazoa; phylum Chordata; class Actinopteri; order Cypriniformes; family Leuciscidae; genus Scardinius; species Scardinius erythrophthalmus. The sequence continues at coordinate 70,336,011 of NC_138221.1, read as the reverse complement.
TTTATGTATGACTTAAAAATATGAATCACATTCAGATTATTGATTGGTTTATGTTAAAACTATTTAATCCAAATGGATGGAAATTTTGTATGCAATTCAAATACATAAAATCTTATGTTTAGACACAAATTTTTTTTTTTGAGTGTACCTAGAATATCAAAATCGACTGCTGGCGGTAGATCCTTCTCCTATTTAGCACCAAAACTTTGGAACAGTATTCCTAACATTGTCCGGGAAGCAGACACACTCTGTCAGTTCAAAGCCAGATTAAAGACACATCTCTTTAACCTAGCATTCACATTATACATTATAAACTTCTATAATTCAATGTTAGGCTGCATATATTAGGTCAGCCGGAACCGGAACACTTCCCATAAACCCTAATGTACTCGTTACATCATAAGAAGAATGGCGTTTACGCTAATATTAGTCTCTCTGTTTATCTTGTGGTTTACCGCAGTCCGTCGGATCCAGGCCGTATCCAGACCTGATGAAGGACCTGCGCCTGGACGCAACGACAACGCAGTCCTGAAATGTCAACTAGTCTTTCCCTGTGAAGGCCTCCCTCCCCTACCTTTACCTCTCAACAGATAAAGCATTGTCGAGATAATTCCGGTTCACGTGGCTACGCGAAAGTATTAAAAATTCTGCATTATTAATTTTAAGGCCAGACAAGTAGTATGTTGAGGGTTGGTTTGTAGGGAAGGACTACACGCCTGCGCACATATATTCAAATGCACATACCTATAGACTGAACTCGTAATACGCATGTGCACGCCATCGGCGTTCTCACTGGTTCGCGTTTTTGAAGTTTGCGCAGAAAGAACTTAAGAGTTTTCTGTTAAAACGGTGTCGTGTTAGTGACCCCTAAGTTAATAACTAATGATCATTGCGACGGAAGTGAATCAATCAAACTAACTTTAGCTGGACAATAACTTAATTCTAGAGCTGCTATAAAGCCAAAACACTTTAATTTCCTATTATCAATGTTAAGCTGCTTTGGAACAATCTACATTGTTAAAAGCGCCATATAAATGAAGATGACTTGACTTGACTACTGTCCCTATAGAGACACAACAATTACAAAAAGGGTGAAAGGTCAAAATCTTCACTGAGGCTTGGATGACTAGTGGCCCTCAAGGAATAGATCCAACATGTCTCCCTCTGTTTAAGGCGTTTGATTATATCCCCACCCCTAGCATCAAGACGAATAGCATCAATGCCCACTCGTAAGGTTGAATCCCTCCCATGTTTTGCATCTATATAATATTTGGCCATTAGATAATCCATATTTCCAGTCCGGATGGCATACCTATGGTCAGCTACCCTGTCTCTTAGTCTCCTTTTAGTGAGGCCTACGTAAAAGCAGCCACAAGTACACTCTAATCGATAGACAACATGGGTAATATTGCAATTTATAAAACTGTTAACAGTGCAAGTCTTATTACTAAAAACATCCATAAATGTATTCTCACAATAATTACAAATTACCACAAGGAAAGTTTCACGTTTAGGAGCAGAAAGGTAACTTCTCTGCATTGCTTTATCAATGCAGAAATGTTCTCCTTAATCACCAGCAGTTAATGATAAAGCACACACTTAAAGAAAGCCAAGGGAAGGGTCAAGAGCCCAACTAAAGCAAACACTGATCTCCATGATGGTGACCTCAAACAAAACATTTTCAATAAGACATCAATTGTTCAATCAATCTGTTAATTCTCAATAAGAACTTATGTAGCCGTCTGACATAAATAAATTCAGTCTGGTTAGTAATATGTGAAGTTGATGACGTTTGAGCCTGACATCAAACAAATGTTTAGACATCAACCAAGTTTTAATTTTCAACCAAAATTTGACGTCTGAGCGATGTTTAAGTCCACGTCCAATAATATTTCTAGCTGCGATGAGCTCACATTGTGACCATATGGAGAGATCACTGTGAGATCAGAGTGTTGACTGTTTTATTCCTTTACTAATCCGATCAAACAATAGTATCCAGCTTTTAGCATCTGTTACTGTCAATCTTTCATGCGTTAGATATATTATTATATCTATAAATATATACAAAAGGAACATTTGGATGACCACCTAAGAGCAATAGTCAAGTGTGTGTGTGTTTGTGTCAGACAAGAGTAAGAAATGTAGAAGAATGAATGTTTAAACATGAAATTCTCTTTCACTGTGTGCTTGGAGAATATATCCTGCTGTGTTTCTGAATGTCTTACAGCTTGGGTGTCTGATGCTCAAGTGACTAATGCTCAAAACTGCAGTGCTGATGGATATGCTAAAGCTAAAAAGAATCTTTTTGAATATCTCCACTTGGGCAATAATGACTATCAGAATACCAGCATGTGGCCCTTGATATTCAGTAACCCGTCCAATTTCCAGCCTGCTAAGATTTTTGTGGACCTGTATGTGACCTCCATCATAAAGGTGGTATGTGTCCAGCATGATTTATCTTCTCATTCAAGTCATTATGGGATGTCAAGCAGTTTCATCTCAACACATCTTTTTATCTACAGGATGAAAAAGCCCAGAGTCTCACGACACAGGTCAAATTGATAACAGTAAGCGTTTTTAAAAATATATATTTTATTCTTATTTCACAAAGTTTTACTTAATTCACAGAATTTTGTCACATGATCAGAGGTTTTATTTCATTTTCAAGCATACAGTATCTGTCTTTTAATCACTCTGACCTTCATATAACTTTCCAGGTTTGGCCAAATCGGTATATGAAGTGGAATAAAATGAATTTTTGTGAAATTGAAACATTTGCTGCCCCCAAAAATATGTTTTGGACTCCAGACATTGGTATACTGGAAAGGTAAAAAAAATGACTTCTGCCAGAACCTTTTATTTTGGTTGTTTTAACTTTTAGTGATAGACCAGAAAGGTTACAAAATGATGGACAGAGTAAAGGTAATGGTTAAACAAAATGGAAATTACCAAGCAGATTTAAAGACTTTGTTCATACTGCACATAAAACATTTACAAAACATCATCATTTGTCAGTGACTTGTCAGTCACAATGCAAAAGCTAATGATACTTGGAAAAGAAAGGATCCATTCCCAGACTCTTTTATTCAAACAAACATTTTCTGTTAACCTGACAGATGGCACTAAATAGCAACTCTGAAGTGTTGTTAAAGTTAATTAGATAATTAAGTGATTAATTGGTTAATTGGTTGATGATTGAGTATTAGTGAAGACACCTGATGATAATAAGCAGAATTACTGAAGTAAAGAGATACCATTATTGTGATCAGTGTTTGAATTAGTTGGGCTCTTGACCCTTCCCTCATAGCAACATTCAATTCAATTTCATTTATTTGTTAGGGACAAAGCTTGTAGATGAACATTTGTACAGAATACAAAATGTAAACAAGCCGCATTATAGCAGTATTGCTAATTTATGTCCGTAGTCCCTAGGCAGGTACACACAATAACAAATACTCACTATACACAAGACTCTGCTAAAAAAACACAATACATACACCACATCACAAAAATTACTAAGAAGAATGTTCACACATTGTGACAAAAACATTAAAAACCTATTAACATACAGAGTCACTGTTTTATTACTGTTTTATTTATTACTGTTTTAATGGAAATGGTATGATGCTGTCAGAATTAGGTCTTTTTTTACAGCATGGGTCAACAGTGTTGCTTAATATCACTCTACTGAGGAAATAGATCTTTAAAATTGACCATGACTTGCACTTTTGATTTGAATACCTGCTGTCTCCAATCATCTTTATTAATCAGCATTAATTTATATTTTACCCATTTAGCATCAAGACAGAGTTTGGAACAAAAGATTCTCCAAATGTTCTGTTGTTCCATCTCGGCAATACAGTCTCAGTTGACTTCTTAGCTCTGACCACGGCCTGTAAGATGGATCTCTACAGGTTTCCCTTCGACACCCAAATCTGCAATATAACATTTCAGTCTACATCATATTCAGGTACATCTGAAACACATGAATCAGTTTTGACAAACAAACAGAAGATAACATGGTTTATTCTTCTAAACTATGTGACTTTTAATATGAAATACAATTTTAATGTATGTTCCCACAGTACAAGAGATTAAATTGCAAACAATAACTAATACATTCAACATCACCCAAGAATCACAGCAGCTCTTTCAGGCCCAGGGAGAGTGGGCGCTCCTCAGTATAACTAACTCTCATTCTACCATCACTAAGTGGATTGAATTGGATCAGCTGACATATCAGGTACAGAGCACAGAGTGCAAGCCAATATAAAATATTTAAATAAAATGATAAAATCCAAAGAACAACTAGTTGACGAATTTGTGAAAAAATATGCACCAGAATGACATGTACATTTTTATTTTAGCCTTTAAAAAGGCAATTAATTTATTGCCATTTTCCAAAGGACTCAAGGAATACAATTTTCTTTTTTTCTTTTTTCTGTTATGTTAGTATTTTGGGGGGATTACCATTGTGGTAAAGTGTTGAGCCTGTGTTTGGATTGAGGACCTGCTACTTAAATTTCTGTGTATATTAATAAATTAAAGTAAATTAATTATTTGGTTGACACCACTATTGATTTTAGACTGCCAACACTGAACACCACATGTGTAAAGTAATGGTGTTTTATTTTTTATGTAAATCACAGTAATAAACAAGAGGTGTTAAACGTAGGACTATTTGAATAATTCATTTTAAAATGAAAACCATTCATTGTTAATGACATATACATACACAGTGGGGAGAACAAGTATTTGACACTTGATACATAGATGTTTTCCTACTTACAAAGCATGTAGAGGTCTGTCATTTTTATTATAGGTACTCTTCAACTGTGAAAGACGAAATCTAAAAATCCAGAAAATCACATTGTATGATTTTTAAATAATTAATTTGCATGTTAATGGATGGATGGGCCCATGTATCAAGAGATCTTGGCCAACAACCTCTTTCCCTCAGTTAGAGCATTGAAGATGGGTCGAGGCTGGGTCTTCCAGCATGACAACAACCTGAAACACGCAGCCAGAGCAACTAAGGAGTGGTTCCGTAAGAAGAATCTCAAGGTCCTGGAGTGGCCCAGCCAGTCTCCAGACCTAAACCCAATAGTAAATATTTAGAGGGAGTTAAAGTCTGTATTGCCCAGCGACAGCCCCAAAACCTGAAGGATCTGGAGAAGGTCTGTATGGAGGAGTGGGCCAAAATCCCTGCTGCAGTGTGTGCAAACCTGGTCAATAACTACAGGAAACGTATGATCTCTGTAATTGCAAAAAAAGGTTTCTGTACCAAATATTAAGTTATGCTTTTCTGATGTATCAATACTTATGTCATGCAATACAATTGCAAAAAAATTATGCAAATTAATTAATTAAAAACCATACAATGTGATTTTCTGGATTTTTGTTTAAAGGCACAATATGTAACTTTTTGCTTTAAAAATAGCTAAAATCACTATATCGATGTTATATAATTTTTTTAGTTGTGTACTTACATTATCCCGACTGTTTTCAACAACTTTCAAACCAGGAGAAATTTGTAATCTAATTCGAAGACACGTCCCGTTTCTTTATTTCCGTTTTGTCGTCATCAGTGGCATCATATCCGAGTTTTGTCCCTCCCTGGTTTCCGCTCGTATTGTCATAGCAACCAGAGCTATGAACCAGAGCCCTCTGATAGTAACCAAAGCGACTGACGCTGACAACTGTTATTTCGCAATGTTGTTGTTTCGTTCAAACATTATGGACCATGGCAAGCAGACTTTGGATACAAAAGGAGAACTAAAACGAGAATCAATTTCAGCGCTGTGTTTTCGAGATGCCTAGAGCTCCCACAGACAGTATATAAACGAGAGCTCCATGTCCGAGACTTCGACCACTCCTACATGTACTTTATTAAGCAGGTGACCACATTTACATAAAACTAATCAATGTTATATAGTTCCACAATGATAAAATGTTAGAATATGATCTGTATGTGTTACGTAAATTACAGAAAACAAAGGGAGGACTCAAATGCAAAGGGAAAATAATTTATTACAAAAAAAAACACTAAACACAAAACAAAACCCACGAGGGGGAAAACATAACTAAATAAAAAACAACTTCAAAAACGAACATACCAAAGGGGTCACGGGAGAACAGGAGATGTGTACAAGACAACGATCCGACACAGACTGCAAACACAAAGGAACTTATAAAAGGGACAAATCAGGCAGGCAATGAGGGACAACAGATGGGGCAAATGAAACCAATAATGAGATAAGGAGGGTGGGGTCAAACAGTGACAGGAACACAAACACCACGTGCTACACGAGACAGGACAGGCATGTGACATTACCCCCTCCTTAAGGAGCGGCTACCCGACGCTCCACTAGGGACGGGAGGGACAGACCAGGGCGGGACGGGAGGGACAGAACAGGGCGGGATGGGAGGGACAGGCCAGAGTAGGGCAGGGGAAATGGACAGTTCGGGAGGCTAGGGCGGGCCACAGAGTTCGGGCGGCCAGGGTGGAGACCTTCCCTCGGGCGGCCAGGGTGGAGACCTTCCCTCGGGCGGCCAGGGTGGAGACCTTCCCTCGGGCGGCCAGGGTGGAGACCTTCCCTCGGGCGGCCAGGGCGGAGACCTTCCCTCGGGCGGCCAGGGCGGAGACCTTCCCTCGGGCGGCCAGGGCGGAGACTTTCCCTCGGGCGGCCAGGGCGGAGACTTTCCCTCGGGCGGCCAGGGCGGAGACTCTCCCTCGGGCGGCCAGGGAACAGGCACCGGCTCAGGAACAGACATCACCGGCTCGGGTACTGGAACTGGCACCACCGGCTCGGGCACTGGAACTGGCACCACCGGCTCGGGCACAGGAACTGGCTCGGGCACTGGAACTGGCACCACCGGCTCAGGCACTGGAACAGACACCACCGGCTCGGGCACTGGAACTGGCACCACCGGCTCGGAAACTGCCACCACCGGTTCAGGAACAGACACCACCGGCCCAGGAACAGACACCACCGGCCCAGGAACAGACACCACCGGTACAAGTGTGTGCGTAGCCCACACACACCACATGGCTGTGGCCATAATGGCCAGTGTCGCGGTCACTGAGGGCTCAGGAACAGACGCCTCCGGCTCCGGCTCAGGAACTGGCACCACCGACTCGGGCACTGGAACTGGCTTGGACACTGGAACTGGCACCACCGGCTCGGGCACTGGAACTGGCTCGGGTACTGGAACTGGCACCACCGGCTCGGGCACTGGAACTGGCACCACCGGCTCGGGCACTGGAACTCGCACCACCGACTCGGGCACTGGAACTCCCACCACCGGCTCGGGCACTGGAACTCCCACCACCGGCTCGGGCACTGGAACTCGCACCACCGGCTCGGGCACTGGAACTGGCTCGGGCACTGGAACTGGCACCACCGGCTCAGGCACTGGAACAGACACCACCGGCTCGGGCACTGGAACTCCCACCACTGGCTCGGGCACTGGAACTCGCACCACCGGCTCGGGCACTGGAACTGGCACCATCGGCTCGGGCACTGGAACTGGCTCGGGCACTGGAACTGGCACCACCGGCTCAGGCACTGGAACAGACACCACCGGCTCGGGCACTGGAACTGGCACCACCGGCTCGGGAACTGGCACCACCGGTTCAGGAACAGACACCACCGGCCCAGGAACAGACACCACCGGCCCAGGAACAGACACCACCGGCCCAGGAACAGACACCACCGGTCCAAGTGTGTGCGTAGCCCACACACACCACATGGCTGTGGTCATAATGGCCAGTGACGCGGTCACTGAGGGCTCAGGAACAGACACCACCGGCTCAGAAACAGACACAAGCACAGGCACAGACTCAGGAACAGACACTGGCTCCGGCTCAGGAACTGGAACTGGAACAGACACAGACACTGGCTCCGGCTCAGGAACAGACACTGGCTCCGGCTCAGGAACAGACACTGGCTCAGGAACTGGAACAGACACTGGCTCCGGCTCAGGAACAGACACTGGCTCCGGCTCAGGAACAGACACTGGCTCCGGCTCAGGAACAGACACTGGCTCCGGCTCAGGAACAGACACTGGCTCCGGCTCAGGAACAGACACTGGCTCCGGCTCAGGAACAGACACTGGCTCCGGCTCAGGAACAGACACTGAAGGTTTAAAGGGCGTCTCCAGGATCCGAGCTAAACGCTCTAAATAGCCGATCAGTGCCCCCCCGGCCATGAGAATGGGCATCTCCCGATCTGTCTCCGACTGGGCAGACGTGGCTTGAACCATCTCTGGCTGGGCAGATGTGACCTGAACAGTCTCTGACTGGGCACATGGAACGTGAACAGTTTCGGGTTGGGCCACTAGACTCGGGACCACCAGACTCGGGACCACCGGAACAGGGACCACCGGAATAGGGACCCCCGGAACAGAGACCACAGGACTCGGGATCGCTGGAACAGGGCCCACCGGAACAGAGACCACCGACATAGCCACGGAGGGGTTATTTCCTCTCCTCCTCCGTTTCGGAACCACCAGAACTGGGACCACCGGAACTGGGTCGAGGAGGGGCCAGAGTGGAGAGTGGTCTTGAAATTCCTCTCGCCCGCCTCCTCTACTGCGGCCTCCACGGGACCCGCGAAATATGACCAACCGGGTCCCCTCAAAACTTTGCCTCCTCTCCCGCTCGGTGGCTGGGGAAGAGACCCTTTGCTGAGTCCTTGACATGGTCGGATCGTTCTGTCACGTAAATTACAGAAAACAAAGGGAGGACTCAAATGCAAAGGGAAAAGAATTTATTACAAAAAAAACACTAAACACAAAACAAAACCCACGAGGGGGAAAACATAACTAAATACAAAACAACAACTTCAAAAACGAACATACCAAAGGGATCACAGGAGAACAGGAGACGTGTACAAGACAACGATCCGACACAGACTGCAAACACAAAGGAACTTATAAAAGGGACAAATCAGGCAGGCAATGAGGGACAACAGGTGGGGCAAATGAAACCAATAATGAGATAACAAGGAGGGTGGGGTCAAACAGTGACAGGAACACAAACACCACATGTGCTACACGAGACAGGACAGGCATGTGACAGTATGTTATTCTAATGTTGATCTAGCTTACTGCTAGTCTCATACAGACAAACTAAAACATACATTTCAACACATTTAAATGCAGTTTAGTGTGCTAGTGTAATGTTAGACCAAGTGAAACAGCGCTGCGTTACCTCACAAGTTTAAAGGTCCCATTCCATGGATTATTTTTATTATTTTATCATGTTTCCAGGGGTGCCCTTATAATGTTAGTATGTTTTTTAGATCAAAAATTGTTATAATTTAGAAGTAAAAGGCATATTTCCTAGCCTGATTTCATTCCCTGGTTTGAACACTCTGTTCAGGGGCGTGTCTGCTGTGAGACTTCAGTGTAAACGCCCTCTGCTGTGATTGGCTGAAATGCTTGCATATGAAATATCTGGCAGTACATGTGGAAATATCTGGAAAACTTTTACTATTACAGCTATTATACGTTTTTACTATTACAGCTATCTGGATTAACGAATCGTGAGAAGTTTTTTAAGTATTTAGATCTATTTCAATCACTTAGAAAATTGCAGTGATGATGAGCATTGAGCAGATGACAGCCTGTTGATCGCGTGAAAAAAGATCTTATCATTGCAACGCAGTTTCTGCACTCACTAATGATTTCACCAATGCAAACATGAGGCATATAAATACAGTAAGAGCTTCGTTGTGCAGTGTAACAGCGTCATTGATTTCATAACGAGTTTTGGCAAGTGTCCAGATAAACTCGCGCTGTGTGTCACAGCTTGGCCGATTGGAAAGGGATTGTTCTGTGATCGCTTTCTGTATATTAATCACAGTTTAAGTAAGATTATTTTCATCTTACTAAGAGAAACGATGTGAAGTTGATCGCTACTTCCATAGTAAATCACTACTTACCGCTTGCTGGAATAGAGTTGAAATTGTCCTCTTCGTCAGTATGAAACGCTGAGAGAAGCCTGCTTGATATTATCCCAGGTTAGAAAAACAGTCCGTGGTGAAATGGACAGAGCAAACTAACAACTTCGATTTAAACTTTTGCGGTATCCGATTATAGATAAAGATCAACCGTCTGTTGACATTTCGCCATCAATACGCCTGTGTTCCTGTGGGCGGAGGTTAGTCTAAACACGGTTCTGGTGATGTCACTAATGAAGGAAGTAGAGGGATGTAGTCCAATCGAGCCGTTTTTTGTAGTCAACTTCTGTTAAATAAAATATCTCGCTTGGCATTGAACTTTGAGCGTTATAATTTTACAGATATTATTTATACTCTAACAACAACATTACACACTAACTAAACTTTGAAACATGGAATCGCATGCAACGGGACCTTTAATTTGTCCAATTACCTGACCTGTGAGACCTTGTACTTCTGCGTGTAGTTCGGTTGAATGAAATGTCCATATTCCTTTTATATCCGCAGGACTCGCGTCGCGTGTGGAGCTGATAACAGTCTCTTAGCAATCCCAACCTGCTTCATATCACAGTCATGATAAAAACATTGATGTATTCAGTCATCTATAAACATTATTAGATCGGTCGGCTTGACGTTGACGACAAGATCCATAATTCTTAGCAAATGTTGCGTCATCAATCTACGTCTTTGTTATTGTAAATAGGTTAAATGGTAAATGGACTGCATTTATATAGCGCTTTCACAGACCTATGGCCACCAAAGCGCTTTACATTAGCCTCACATTCACCCATTCACTCACTCATACAGCGACGGCGGTGTCAGCCATGCAAGGCGACATCCAGCTCGTCGGGAGCAGCTGGGGTTAGGTGTCTTGCTCATGGACACCTCGACACTTGGTCAGGTGGAACCGGGGATTGAACCACCAACCTTTCGTTTTGTAGACAACCTACATGAATCACTGAGCCACTGCCGCCCCCCTAGGTTAGCGACCCCTAGTGGCGAAAAATTCAATACTTTATGTTTAAAGGGTTAGTTCACCCAAAAATGAAAATTCTGTCAGTAATTACTCACCCTCATGTTGTTCCAACCGCATAAGACAAATTGAGATATTTTTGATGAAATCTGAGAGCTGTCTCACTCCTCCATAGGCTTCTAAGGGAATGAAACTTGCTGTCCGAGAAAAGTTATTAAAGAGATCGTTAATATAGTCCAAGTGACTACACTGGCTCAGTTTTAAGTATTTTAAGTGACGAGAATACTTTTTGTGCGCAAAAAACAAAACAAAAATAACGACTTTAATCCACTATTCATTTCCTTCTCTCTGGGCCTCGAGTTGGTTAACGTAGTGTTTTTGCGTAGCAGTGTTGTCGTCACACACATCACACACATGACCAGCGTCGGCCAATAGTGAGCCTACGTGGTGACGTGTAACACAACCAACACCATCAGATCACATTTTCTCTTTGTTGATTAAGATCATCTTTCATCAATGGTCAATTATCACTCAATGAATCACTTAATTATCTCATTAACGTCAACTTCAGCTTCAGTATGAGCTCATATTGTGGACATGAGCACATATGTGAGTTTACACTTTTAGCTCACTGTGAATTCACATTTCTCGCAGAACTCACGTTGTGACCACATGGTGAGATCACTGTGAGATCAAAGTGATGACTGGGTACTGCCAACCCCAATTTAATGTATGTGTTATCTCAGTGTTCCCAATGTTCATTTTTATACAAATGTCTCTCTCTCTCTCTCTCTCTCTCTCTCTCTACATGGCAGATTACCATAAAAAGAAGACCTCAACTGTATGTCATAAACATTATAGTACCGGTATTTTTCTTCCTCTTGCTGGATGTGGCCTCCTTCTTCATTTACACAGACGGAGATGACAAGCTGGGCTTTAAAGTGACATTATTGCTGTCTATTTCTGTGATGCTGCTGATTCTTAGTAACACACTGCCCTCTACGGCTGAACAACTCCCTCTGATTGGTGAGTAATCCTTGAACTTGACGCACAACACAATGACGAACGCAGTTACCCAGCCTTGTTTGTTTGACCTGTGAATGCGTCAAAGCTTACGCTACTCCTACGTCATACATCGCCTCAAGTGTTACTCTTTTGGTGCAAGTCGACTTGCGTACGGTCGTCTGCCAGAAGCTAGTTATTTTAGTCAATGAAGTTTTAAATATGATTTTTTTTTACTCAAACGCATTTAGTTCACTTCAGAAGACCTTTATTAACCCCCCCAGAAACGTTTCAAGCATTTTCATCATGGATGGATGCGCTTTGATGGACTTCCAAAAAAATATATCCATTGACTCCAATTATAAAGCTTGGAAGAGTCAGGACATTTTTTAACATAACTCAGATTCATATATATAGAAACACACACACACACACACACACACACATATATATATATATATATATATATTAGAGGTGGGCATAGATTATTTTTTTTAATCTAGATTAATCTAGATTAATTTTGAAATTAATCTAGATTAATCTAGATTAAAATGGCTCATTTGAATTCTGCCGAAGGCATTCAGAATATGTGTGCTACCCAAATAATGACTATAAAAGTAAGTCTTTGAGAACGGGTTTCTCAAGCCAGGTGGCGCATTAGACCAGGGGCTCATCTCCTGTTTCCAAAATGCATCACAAACTGCTTGAGAAAGCTGTTCTACTCACTGTAAAAGGTTACTGAAGTACTGTTACCGTCCTTAGGCAACATTAGGTAGGCCTATTATCAACTACTATAGGCTATCAATTAGGGATGGGCGATATGGCCTAAAATCTATATTGTGATATACATTGCAGCCTCTTGTGATAACGATATACAGTATATTATAATAAAATTAAAACCATTTCAGAACAGATTACACTGACCCTGCTAAACAACTGGTAAATGTATTTTTTTAAAGGGTGTATGTAGATTTGAGAACATATATTGTGCAAAACTGTAAGTATACAACATCATTTTGCAGATAAATAAATTTTAAGTACACTAACGTTAGCTGTAGAGACTTAAATAAATTAGGTCTAATGTTTATTATGGCTTGGAGCTTATGAAACCCCAAATTTGAAAATAGAATATTGTCTAACTGATGACTTTTCAGTTAAAAAGAAACACCACAACGATTCTTAAAATCGGGCGCAGACAGAGATTATGTGCTACACCACTAAAATATATTGGAATGGGAATAATACGAGCGCGTTGGTATTCAGTGATATCATGTTTCGTTTTGAATATGAGGTGGTAGAACGGATTAGTCGTGTGTTAACTTACCGAACTGTTAGGCCTAGGCTACCCCACACACTCTGTCTATAGTTTCCTGCTGCTCGTCGGACGGCTTAAATCCGAACCAAGTCCAAATAATGGATGTTGCACTTTCACTTTCAGCCGTTACTTAAAATGACGACGAAATATGCGTTGCAGCTGCGGGTTTACCTCGTCATCATAGAGTCATCTCCCAACCCAACTTGGAGAATAGATTAACGGCGATATTTTTTTTATCGCGCGATAAGAGTCTCACGTTAACGCAGCACGTTAACGCCGATAACGGCCCACCACTAATATATATATATATATATATATATATATATATATATATATATATATAGAAACATTTTGTTGGACTATATTTTATTTTGATAATTTGTAAAAAAAAAAAAAATCAGTTAAATTGATTATGCATGTAATATATTGATATATTGATGTTTAATATTATTTTAATATAGGGCTATTTTCTGTTCCTTTTTTTTTCCTGTGTTGTTTAATTTAATTAGGTGATTCTAAGTTTAAATATTGATGATTACAAGCTTGGGGGAAATTAATTAGTTAATTTTTTTAATCGATTCCCAGCACTATATATATATATATATATATATATATATATATATATAGCTGCAAGCAGTGATGACGGGCCCAAGACAGTGGCACCCACAACCCTATATACAACGGGGTGGCGGTGCCACAGGCTTGATAAATCAACTTGCAGTATATTCTCATTGTTTCTAGATATTCTCATTCACTAAAGCCCAGGCTCTCAGCACAATGGTAACCCACAAAACTCAATTTGACAGTAAACTACTGGCAACAGTGTTTAACTTACATTTCATTACTGTTAAAATAAAATATAATAATATAATTTGTGGGTGTGTCTTTTTATCTTACACGGTTAACCCTTTCAACCCCACAGGGAAATCCTGTAGTGTACACACTACATAGAATAAAAGTAACATTGATGCAGTGTTGCAGTGAGATGATTAAGGGAATATGTAAGTAATTGTTGAGAATTATTGATGAACACCTGCTGTTAACAAGCAGAATCACTGAAGGAAAGAGGAACTACAGGAACAGAAAAAGTCAAGTCAAGTCATCTCCATTTATATAGCGCTTTTAACAATGTAGATTGTTTCAAAGCAGCTTTACAGAGATAAGCGTATAATGTAAGGTAACAGAGATTGTTTTGGCTTTATAGCAGAGTTAAGTTATTTTCAATCTAAAGTTAGTTTTGATTGATTTGCTTCCGTCGCAACGATCATTTGTTATTACAATAGGGGCCGCTAAGACGACACCATTCTCTCTACACAGACTTTAAACGCGAACCTGTGAGAAATGCTGATGGCGTTCACATGCGCATTTAGAATGGGTTCTATAGTTATGAGCGTCTGAATATACGCAGGTTTGGAATTCCCTACAAGCCAAGCCTAAACAAAGTACTTGTCTTTCCTTATAGATTTTGATAAAGAATTTTATTTTATTTTGTTGCTTTGGGGTAGGAACGTGAAACGAATTTTCCCGACAACGCCTTATCTGTATAGTGGTAGAGGGATCCTCCATAGGGAGAGACTAGTTGGCACTTCAGCACTGCGTTGTCATCGGCCCAGGCGAAGGTCCTTCGTCAGATCTGGATACGGCCTGGATCCGGCAGGCTGCAGGAAAACCTCGGGATAAACACAGACACTAAAATTAGCGTAGATGCCATTCTTCTCATGATGTAACTAGTACATCAGGATTTATGGGAAGTGTTCCCGGTTCCGGCTGACCTAATCTATGCAGCCTAACATTAAATTATAGAAGTCTATAATGTATTATGTGAATGCTAGGTCAAAGAGATGTGTCTTTAATCTAACTTTGAACTGACAGAGTGTGTCTGCTTCCCGGACAATGGTAGGAAGACTGTTCCAGAGTTTTGGTGCTAAATAGGAGAAGGATCTACCGCCAGCAGTCGATTTTGATATTCTAGGTATTAGTAACTGGCCGGAATTTTGAGATCGCAATAGACGTGACGGACTATAATGCGTTAAGAGCTCGCTCAAGTACTGCGGAGCTAAACCATTTAGTGCTTTGTAAGTGATCAGCAATATTTTAAAATTTATGCAATGTTTAATAGGGAGCCAATGCAGTTTTGACAGAACCGGGCTAATATGGTCATACTTCCTGGTTCTGGTAAGAACTCGAGCTGCTGCGTTTTGAACTAGCTGTAGTTTGTTTATTAAGCATTCAGGGCAACCACCCAGTAGGGCATTACAATAATCTAGCCTTGAGGTCATGAAAGCATGAACTAATTGTTCCGCATTTGTCAATGAGAGCATATGGCGTAATTTAGATATATTTTTAAGATGGAAAAATGCGGTTTTACAGATACTAGACACGTGACTTTCAAATGAAAGATTGGTATCAAAGAGCACACCCAGGTTCCTAACCGACGACGAAGACTTAACAGAGCAGCCATCAAGTGTTAGACAGTATTCTAGATTATTACGTGAGGAAGTTTTTTGTCCAATAATTAGAAACTCTGTTTTTTCAGAATTTAGAAGTAGGAAATTACAAGTCATCCAATTTTTTATATCCGCTATGCATTCCGTTAATTTTGTGAATTGATAAGTTTCGTTAGGTTTTGAAGAAATGTAGAGCTGAGTATCATCGGCATAACAGTGAAAGCTAATGCCATGTTTCCTAATGATATCTCCTAAGGGTAGCATGTACAGAGTGAACAGCAACGGTCCTAGTACTGAGCCTTGTGGTACGCCATACTGAACTTGTGATCGATGAGACATCTCTTCATTTACTGCTACAAACTGATAACGGTCAGATAAGTATGATTTAAACCATGCTAGTGCATTTCCCGTAATGCCAACATAATGTTCTAATCTATTTAAAAGAACGTTGTGGTCAATGGTGTCAAATGCAGCACTAAGATCGAGTAACACTAATAGCGAGACACAACCACGATCGGATGATAAGAGCAGATCATTTGTGACTCTAACGAGAGCTGTCTCGGTACTATGGTACGGTCTAAATCCGGACTGAAAATCCTCACAGATATCATTTCTTTCAAGAAAGGAACACAGTTGTGAAGATACTGCCTTTTCTAGTATCTTTGACAGAAAAGGTAGATTCGAGATCGGCCTGTAATTGACTAATTCTGTAGGATCAAGTTGCGTTTTTTTAACAAGCGGTTTAATCATAGCCAGCTTAAAGTTTTTTGGTACGTATCCTAGAGACAAAGATGAATTAATGATATTAAGAAGAGGATCTGTGACCTCTGGAAGTATTTCTTTCAGTAGCTTAGTTGGTATAGGGTCTAACATACATGTTGTAGATTTAGATGATTTAATGAGTTTAGTAAATTCTTCCTCTCCTATAGCAACGAATGAATCAAATTTTTCCTCAGGGAGACTACAATGCACTGCCTGATGCGATACTGTAGCAGACGGTTGCATAGTTATAATTTTGTCCCTGATATTATCAATCTTATAAGTGAAGAAGTTCATAAAGTCATTACTGCTGTGTTGCTTGGAAACTTCGGTGCTTGAAGCTTTATTTTTCGTTAGTTTAGCCACCGTTTCAAATAAATACCTAGGATTATGTTTATTTTCTTCTAATAGTGTTGAAAAATAAGCAGATCTAGCAGCTTTTAAAGCCTCTCTGTAAGCAATCGAGCTCTCTTTCCATGAAATCCGAAATACCTCTAGTTTTGTTTTCTTCCAGTTGCGCTCCATTTTTCTGGCTGCTCTCTTAAGGGCCCGAGTGTGCTCGTTGTACCACGGCGTTGGACTATTTTCTTTAATCTTCTTTAAGCGCAACGGAGCGACTGTGTCTAAAGTGCTGGAAAAGAGAGAGTTAAACATTTCTGTTGTAATATCTAGTTCTTCTAAGCTATCTGAGATGCTGAGATGATGAAACTGATCAGGAAGATTATTGATAAAGCAATCTTTAGTAGCAGAAGTGATAGGTCTCACATATTTGTAACACGGAGTCGGCTTTGCAGCCTTGGCTAAATGCAAATTACATGAGACTACACAGCAAAAAGTCCAGTGTTAAATTAACTCTCCTGGGAGTTTATATGGCTCCAGAGTCAGTGTTAAAATATGAGTGTTAGGCCTTGTCCACACGGACACGGGTATTTTTATAACCGTGACTTTTTTTACGTGGTTCGGCCGTTCGTCCACACGGAAACGCAGTATCAGGTCACTGAAACCGCACATTTTTGAAAACCCCTGCCAGGGTGAGGATTTTCAGAAACGCCGGTTGCAGTGTTGGCTGGTGTGGCATGCTCTTGACAGCGCGTGATAGCGTGTTTTTTGCGTTTTCATGTAGGCGGAGATTTCATTTAAACCGAGCATGTGTGGACGGGATTTTTTTTAAAAACGCAGGAGGGAAAACTCCGGTTATAAAAATACCCGTGTCCGTGTGGACTAGGCCTAAAATTAACACTCAAGAGTGTTAAAGTTAATGAGATAATTAAGTGATTCATTGAGTGATGATTGACCAATATTGAAGACACCTGATGTTAACTAGCAGAATCACCAAAGGAGAAAATCTAATTTTTTAAGACACCGTTTTGGAGATGAGTGTTTGTTTTAGTTGGGCTCTTGACCCTTAAATCATTAAATTCAAAGTTTGTTTGGCTGTTGTATCTGAGTTATAACTCTCAGATGAACAAAGAGAAACAGTGATCAGGTGGTGTAGGTTATGATTTGATAATCATAATTTGACCTGTAAATCAATTCTCATTTAGAGAGTCAGATTTACCTTGTTGATTACAGCAGCCTGTGATTCTACAGCAAGTGATTTTTATCTTTATCAATATAATCCAAAATATTTCTTAAAAATTTTTCTGATATAAAAATACTTCATTTAGACACACAAACATCAATAATCAGCCTGTGAATCTCAACAATGGTGACAATAATAAAGCATGTTGCAGTGGCTGCCACCAATCACAACTCATTCATGGCTCCCATCATGCATTGCGGTATGAATAAATTATGATCTGAATTGTCTTCCTAAATTATTTTCCTAAATTAACATTCTGTTTGTCACCATAGTTGAGATCAATACACAAATTCTTGATGTCTGTGTGTGCCTAAAAGAAAGATTTTGTTTTATCAGAACAATTTTTAAGAAATCCTTTAGACTAGATAGAAAAAAAGATCTTATACTGTAAAATCACAGTGATGCTGTAATCAACAATATACATTTAAGTCAGAGATCAGACTCTAAATGAGGTCAGTGATTCAGGTGAAATTATGATTATGTCAAAACATAACCAACGAAACCTGATCAACTTTCTTTTTGTTCATCTGGCAGTTATAAGATGAAGTCAAAAATAATCTTATGTTTACAGTTTATGGGTCAAGAGCCCAACTAAAGCAAACACTATTCTCCATAACGGTGTCTTAAAAAATTTGATTTTCTCCTTTGGTGATTCTGCTTGTTAACATCAGGTGCCTTCAATAATGATCAATCATCACTCAATGAATCACATAATGAGCTCATTAAGTTTAACACTCTTGAGTGTTAATTTAACACTCATATTTTAACACTGACTCTGGAGCCATATAAACTCCCAGGAGAGTTAATTTAACACTGGACTTTTTGCTGTGTAGGTAATGATCTGAGATGTCATCGCTCTGCTGCAGAATTTCAACGGCATCAACATCTATTCCGTGTGATAATATTAGATCTAGAGTATGATTACGATGATGAGTAGGTCCTGACACGTGTTGTCTAACTCCGATTGAATTTACAATGTCTTTAAATGCCAATCCCAATGCATCTTTTTCATTATCGATGTGTATATTAAAGTCACCAACAATTAGTACTTTATCTGCAGTCAATATTAATTCTGATAGAAAGTCCGCAAATTCTTTGATAAAATCTTTATGGTGCCCTGGTGGCCTGTATACAGTAGCCAGCACAAATCTCAAACGTGATTTATCGTTTACACTATATATTTTTACATTAAGCACCAATGCTTCAAAAGAATTATATTTAAAACTTGATTTCTTAGTGGTTTTGAAACTATTACTATAAATTACAGCACACCACCCCCTTTGCGTTTCAGACGAGGCTCATGTTTATAACAGTAATCTTAAGGCGTTGATTCATTTAAAGTAATGTAATCGTTTGGTTTTAGCCAGGTTTCTGTCAAACACAGCACATCTAGGTTATTATCTGAAATCATATCGTTAACAAAGAGTGCTTTTGAAGTAAGCGATCGAATATTCAGCAACCCAAGCTTTAGCATTTGCTCATCTGTAATATAGCTGTTTTTTATTTGTTGAACATCAATTAAATTTTTAACCTTAGATGGTGTAACCCGGGTAATCCAGGCTACTGTCAAAGAAATTAAAATACTTCAAAATATAGAAAGAGCTGAAGGAAACTGAGAGATGAGAAAAAGGGATAAAAGTTCCAGAAGGATGAAAGATTTATCAAATTACTTCTCACTTCAGTGACAGACTTCTGTAAGAGCCAATGGTAGCAGCACATTAATAAGCCCCGCCCACCTGCAGCGCCGGCGCTGCTGCACCTCTCAGAACAGACAGAGAGAGACGAGATTGCACGAGACCGCAGCACGGAGCGTTTGTCTAGAAACTCACAGCGTTAAACATTACTCTAAGGAGAAATGTGATAGAGTGCACTTGGAAACGAAACGTAAAGAATCGTGACATCATCTTGAAGTGTTGTCGTCGGACGGAAAGAGAGAAGAGAGACATGGAAATTGGAAGAAGTGTAGTTGGAGCGGATCTCAGTGCTGAAGCCCTGTGATTAATCATCTTTGACAAAATATTATTCTATTTTGCTCTGGTGAGTGAATTTTCATATACTGATCTAATATAGTTTCAAAATGAGATGTTACAAAGCAATTTTGAGTAGGCCGTGCGCATACCGCATGGGTCAAACTAGCTAGCACGTGTGCTAAAGCTATCACGTGTAATATTGATAAATGAGACAAGACAAAGAGTGATTTATGAAACTCAACGTGTTTAATAACAGTTGAAATGTTGTGTTTGAGATGTGTGAGTGTATGAACTTGTGATGGAAACGTTTGAATCAGAAGTTAATTGTGTTTGCCTTGTGTTTTGCAAGGCTGGGTTTTTTTCTTCTATATGTTTCTTTCTACGAACGGGACCTTCTGAGAGAATTACCTGTTTTGTGCCGAATCTAATCATCTGGTGAGAATCATCTGTGTGATCGCGATTACATGTTCACAAATGGCGAGCTGCCCACGGACCTTTGAACTGTGATCTGAATTCATCGACTGGTAGGAGAATTCCATTGTTTCCTGTTCTTTTGGACACAAAAGATCCCGATAATTTGAACGGATTAGATTTTTTGCATCTGAAACGGAGAGACTTTGTTTTTGAACTGGAACTGTTTGAACGAGTGTTCAGATCTTGAAGCTGAATCATTTGATTCACGAACTTTGATCAACTGAGTCGTTTAATCCGCAAAGTATTGTTCAATTGAATCGTTTGATTTGTTCTTGTGTTTTCATACTTCATGGGTGAATTTACTGTTGAGTTTTGAAAGAAAGTGTCATTTACATCTATTTTCTGGAATTTAGTCAGAGTGAACATCCAATTACAAACTCTTTTTTTGAATTATTGGGTTTTGAATGTAAAGCTCATCGAAGAGTATTTTATTGTGAATTTGTTTGGAAGAAACACACATTATTGTTTTGTTTTTGAGAATTTATTTTATTTTGGTCAACATCGATTTGAATCTGTTGAACTGTTAACATTTTCGATACTATTTGAGACAACAGAATTTTCCTTGAATGCTGTAAAGTGATTGTCCATTAATGTGATTATTTGAAACAAACTACAAGGAAAAAGAAAAGGAAACCCATCAATATAAATTCTTTTATTAATCAAATTTAATTGTCTTGTCTATTCACTCACCAGTAGCATCTCACCCTCTCTCCAGTAGACGTTCCTGGCTTCTGATCGTTGGCCCATATCGAACCCTAAGCTAGTGTGACACGCTAAAAACGTCGTATGCTACAATGGGTTTAAACTTTTTTGGGATTTCCAAATTTGGGGAACAGACACAGTCTCTATATGATGATAGCTAGGTGAAAGAGGCTCTATGTGATAGGATTTATCTGACCTTGGTAACGCGAGGCCGCTAGCAGACGGTCGGTTTAGCCAGTCTGTCTGCTTCCTGACCTGAGCCCCAGATTGTCATGTTTGAGCTCTAAGACTATGTGCCATATTACTAGAGAGAAGAGCAGCACCATCCCAGGAGGGATGAATACCATCTCTTTTCAACAGGTCAGGTTTGCCCCAAAAACTTTTCCAATTGTCTATGAATTCTATATTATTAAGCGGACACCACTTCGACAGCCAACCGTTAAGCGAACACAATCTACTATCTCATCACTCCTGCGAACAGGAAGGGGGCCAGAGCAAATTACAGTCCTTGACATCGTACTTGCAAGTTCACACACCTCTTTAATATTAATTTTGGTGATCTCCGACTGGCGGAGTCGAACATCATTAGTGCCGACATGAATAATGATCTTAGAGAATTTACGATTAGCATTAGCCAGCACTTTTAAATTTGCTTTGATGTCAGGCGCTCTGGCTCCCGGCAAACATGTGACTATGGTGGTTGGTGTCTCTGTTTTCACGTTCCGTGTGATAGAATCGCCAATAACTAGGGCACAATCATTCTCAGTGGGTGTTTCACTGAGCGGGGCAAATCGATTTGTTATGGTAATCGGAACGGAAGAGTGGTTTTTAGATCCGCGACTAGAGCGATCCCTCACTGTCACCCATTTGCCCGGCTGCACGGGCTCTACTTCAGCCGGAACCGCGCCATGTAAAGTGTTCACTATACTATGCGCATCCAAAACATCTAAAGCACTAGCACTCTTACTATCCTCAATTAAAGTTTGGATGCGTGTTTCTAATTCTGAAATCTTCTCTGTCAACCTAACTGTCTCCTTACATTTATCACATATAAATCCTATATTGTCGACAGAGAAGGCTATACTAAACATGTGACATGAAGTGCAGGTGACAATAACAGGACAAGACATTACTCACCGTGTTTGTTGACTGATTCTTACTCACCTGAGCTTTTTATGAACTCAAAAGCGCGGACGCGCGAGAGAAAAATAAATAAATAAAAATAGCTGAGCGCACGGGTGGCGCGTTAACAGGCTAGCGAATTACTAGCGTTTTGTGCTAGTAGTACTAATAACAAAAGCTAGCGATGTCAGGTTAATCTGAGATGTTGGGTAAAATGTAGTAGTATAAACAACTAGAAATGGTAGTAAAATGATGGTTCAAAACAAAGAAATATAAGGCTAAGACGGAGCTTACAGCATCGAAGCAAACAAACACACTCACAGCAGGCAGTGAGGCAGACAGGAGCAATCGATCAGCAAGCAGCAATCCAAAAAGAGAAGAGACCAGCAGAAATACAAGAACTACAACTGACTATACACATTATTACACTTATTATTAACCAGTATGACTTTATTTCTGTCATACATCTACAAAAGCTCTTATTGAGAATTAACAGATGTTTAGATGTTGATGTTTTATTGAAAATGTTTGGTTTGAGGACCATTATGGAGATCGGTGTTTGCTTTAGTTCAGTTATTGACCCTTGACTTTTAAGTTTAGTTTTTTGTCTGGCTTCTTGAACTGTGCTTTTGCAAAACACACAATAAATAAATAATGTTAGACTGGGTTGTAAACTGGTTTCACACTCACACTGTAGATCTTATGTTTTTGCTCATCTCTTCTCTTTTTTCTGTTCTTGTCCTTCAGTGATTCTGCTCATCAAGTGTCTGAATTCACTCACTTCTTTTCATTCACTCAGTCAAGTGAAATATATTAGTGAACTAATGTAGGGAATAGTGAATGTGTCACATTGACCATCTGTCTTCCTCGTGTGTGTGCACTACACTTCCCATCATCCTCCTTGGCACACCTGCACTCTATCAGCCATCATCATCATCACCTGCACTCCCTCGTTAACAAGCCCTATATATTCAGCACTCTTTCTTCACTACTCGTTTGGTCTCGTCAATACAAGACACACAGACTCCCTTCCTACAAGACTTACCTGAAAACCTACCTGAGACGATCCTCATCAGCCTGTCTACCATCCATCTTCTGAGCCTTCATCTTCATCATCTGCAAAGAGAAAGAGAGACTTGATTATCATTCAGTTAAGCTTCCATTGTTTGTCTAATTTCGATTTACTCACCATTCATCTCTGGATCCGATCCATTCTGCTAAATAAACGCATTAAACTTACCATCTCGCCTGTTCCCTGTGTGAATCGTGACATAAGACCAGACCAAGATGCAGAATCCTTCGGATTCCAGAGCGAGTCAGCTTTCATTATTCTACATAGCCCCGTTCATCATCCAGCTGTGTCCAGCATTTCAGTTCGGGTCCAAAACGCAACTCAAGGAGGATGACTTATCCGACCTCCCTCCTCTCATCGGCCCAGTTGATCCAGAGTCAGCCGCCTGCACAGCTGATCCAGAGCCCGTCGCCAACACTAGTGACCCTGCACTTCACGCCAGTCCAGCCAAGCCTGCACTTGACGCCAGTCCAGCCGAGCCTGCATTTTACGCCTGTCCAAGCGAGCCTGCACTTAACGCCAATCCAGCCGAGCCCGCACTTCACGCTAGATCTGCCGAGCCCAAGGAAGTATGCGTCATGCCAGCCGCCCCTGAGACTGTGAGCGTCATGCCCGCCGCGCATGTGACCAGTGAGCGTCATGCCCGCCGAGCTAGAGACTGACAGCGTCATGCCCGCAGAGCTTTTGTTTGCCTTCTTTTATCCCGCCGAGCTTGAAGCTCCCTTCGCCGCTGGTTCTGTCCAGCTCAAAGCCCTCTTCACCGCTGGTTCTGTCCAGCTCAAAGCCCTCTTCGCCACTGGTTCCATCCAGCTCAAAGCCCACTTCGCTGCTGGTCCTGCCCAGCTCAAAGCCCTCTTCACTGCTGGTTCTGTCCAGCTCAAAGCCCTCTTCGCCACTGGTTCCATCCAGCTCAAAGCCCACTTCGCTGCTGGTCCTGCCCAGCTCAAAGCCCTCTTCACCGCTGGTTCTGTCCAGCTCAAAGCCCTCTTCACCGCTGGTTCTGTCCAGCTCAAAGCCCTCTTCACCGCTGGTTCTGTCCAGCTCAAAGCCCTCTTCACCGCTGGTTCTGTCAAGCTCAAAGCCCTCTTCGCCACTGGTTCCATCCAGCTCAAAGCCCTCTTCGCCACTGGTTCCATCCAGCTCAAAGCCCACTTCGCTGCCGGTCCTGCCCAGCTTAAAGCCCTCTTCGCTGCTGGTCCTGCCCAGCTCCAAGCCCTCTTCGTCGCTAGTCCTGCCCAGCTCAAAGATCTCCTCACAGCTGGTCCTGCCCAGCTCTAAGCCCTCCTCGCCGCTGGTTCTGCCCAGCTCAAGGCCCTCATCGCTGATCCCACACAGCGTCCCTCTCCCATCTCCACTGTTGGTGTCTTCATGTTCTACTGTTTTGCCTCTACTGAGCCCTGTCGACCCTGCTGCCCATCCACAGCTACCCGCCAGTGTTGCTCTGGAGCCGCCTCCGGGACTCCAGGCCTCAGCATCGCCCTGGTCAGTTGATCCCCTTTCCTCGCCTCAGTCCCCTGAACCTCTGACTACACCTTGGTCCTCCGACCCTGTAGCTTCTCTTCGGCTCATTGTGCCCTCACCCCCGCCGGGTCTTGTCAGCCCTATAGCTCCACCAGGCTCACTCCTCCTTCCTTCCTCGCATTGGTCAGCCGTCACCCTGGTTCCACCTCGGGACTCTGTGCTGCCGGCTGCGCCTCTGCCCTGCATCCCTTCTGCTCCACCGGGCTCTGTCTTCCCTCCTGCTCCTCAGTCGTCCTCCCTCGCACCACAGGCTTCCAGAGCCCCTTCTCCGCCTCGGTCCCACGAGCCTGCAGATCCGCCTTGGCCCTCCAGACCTGTGGTGTCGCCTCGGCTCTGGCTCCCTCCGGCTCAGTTGGGGATCCCTGGAACTCCTGCTCAGCCTGCACCGCGGTGGACCCCTGCTCAGCCTGCACCGCCGTGGAATCCTGCTCAGCCTGCACCGCCGTGAACCCCTGCTCAGCCTGCACCGCCGTGCTCCCCTGCTCAGCATGCACCACCACGGTCCGCTATACCATCCTGGAGTCTCCTGTCTGTCCTGTCCCTGTTCTCCCTCCGGTCACTGACTCCAGGATGCCCACCCCCCCTCCCAGGTTCAACCACCTACGGCGCGGGTTGCACCTAGCGGGAGGGGGGAATTATGTCACATTCACCATCTGTCTTCCTCATGTGTGTGTGCACTACACTTCCCATCATCCTCCTTGGCACACCTGCACTCTATCAGCCATCATCATCATCACCTGCACTCCCTCGTTAACAAGCCACTCAGCACTCTACCTTCAATCCTCGTCTGGTCTCGTCAATACAAGACACACAGACTCCCTTCCTACAAGACTTACCTGAAAACCTACCTGAGACGATCCTCATCAGCCTGTCTACCACCCATCTTCTGAGCCTTCATCTTCATCATTTGCAAAGAGAAAGAGAGACTTGATTATCATTCAGCTAAGCTTCCATTGTTTATCTAATTTCGGGTTACTCACCATTCATCTCTGGATCCAATCCATTCTGCCAAATAAACGCATTAAACTTACCATCTCGTCTATTCCCTGTGTGAATCGTGACAGAATGAGGGTACAGGGTGTGATTTGTAAAACAGCCTCTGAGTGTCGACTATTTTCTTAAAAACAACAAATATTTCTCAGAATGCATTGTTTTCTATGGTATATTACTGTTTTAATGGAAAATGGTATGTTACTGTCATAATTTGGCCATTTTTCTACAGCAAGGTTTAACACTCTGTTAGTTAACACTCAAAAGTTCCCAAAGATTTTTAATTTCAGAGAAATTCCTATTTTAAATAATGGCTCGTCCCTGGTCCCTGTCACCTGTCAATGACGTAATATCCGTGGTTTCCACTCGTACTGCCATAGTAACTATGGCGACAGACGTAGTCATCTGCGTTACATCTAGCACATGCTCATGCTGTTGTTGTTTCATTCAAACATTATGGACCATGGCAAGCAGACTTTGGGACAAAAGGAGAATTAAAACGAAGATCAATATAAGCGTGCCGTTTTTGAGATGCCGAGAGCTCCATGTCCGCGACTAACTTCCACTTGACGAGATGCCACTCTTGCATGTAATTTATTAGACAGGTGAGCAAATGTACATAAAAATAATCAATATTATATAGCTCAACATGATGATATGTTTTTGATGTTGAATTTGATCAGTATGTTATTATGTTGATCTAGCTTACTGCTAGTCTCATACAGCCAACAAACTAACACATAGAATAACATAATAACTTTCAACACACTCAAATGCAGTTTAGAATGATAGAAGACCAAGTGAAACAGCGCTGCGTCACCTCACAAGTTTCATTCGTCAAATAAACTGTGTAGTAATTCAGCACTTGATTGTAGTTGAATGAAATGTCCTTATTCCTTTATATCCATGGGACTCGCGTGTGGCGCTGATTTCTGTCTCTTATTTGCAATCGCGCCCTGCTTCACACCACAGTCATGTTAAAACAAACATGAATGTATTCACTCATCCATAAACATTATTAGATCCATCGGCATGAAGACAAGTTCCATAATTCCGCTTATGCGTCATCAATCTACGCCTGTTATTGTGAGAGGTTAGCGACCCATAGCGGCAAAAAAACAAACAAACATAGTGTAGCTTTAAGGGCCCTATTTTAACGATCTGAAACGCAAGTGTCAAAGCGCAAGTAACTTTGTGGGCGGGTCTTGGCGCTGTTGCTATTTTCCCGGCGGGATAAATTACTCTTGCGCCAGGCGCAAATCTAAAATGGGTTGGTCTGAAGTAGCTTCATTATTCATAGGTGTGGTTTGGGCGTAACTTGAAATAAACCAATCAGAGCGTCATCTCACATTCCCTTTAAGAGCAGGGGCGCTTGTTCTAAAGCGGATTCCTATTATAACGGCGGATTTGCCACACAGCAAAAAGTCCAGTGTTAAATTAACTCTCCTGGGAGTTTATATGGCTCCAGAGTCAGTGTTAAAATATGAGTGTTAAATTAACACTCAAGAGTGTTAAACTTAATGAGCTCATTATGTGATTCATTGAGTGATGATTGATCATTATTGAAGGCACCTGATGTTAACAAGCAGAATCACCAAAGGAGAAAATCAAATTTTTTAAGACACCGTTATGGAGAATAGTGTTTGCTTTAGTTGGGCTCTTGACCCATAAACTGTAAACATAAGATTATTTTTGACTTCATCTTATAACTGCCAGATGAACAAAAAGAAAGTTGATCAGGTTTCGTTGGTTATGTTTTGACATAATCATAATTTCACCTGAATCACTGACCTCATTTAGAGTCTAATCTCTGACTTAAATGTATATTGTTGATTACAGCATCACTGTGATTTTACAGTATAAGATCTTTTTTTCTATCTAGTCTAAAGGATTTCTTAAAAATTGTTCTGATAAAACAAAATCTTTCTTTTAGGCACACACAGACATCAAGAATTTGTGTATTGATCTCAACTATGGTGACAAACAGAATGTTAATTTAGGAAAATAATTTAGGAAGACAATTCAGATCATAATTTATTCATACCGCAATGCATGATGGGAGCCATGAATGAGTTGTGATTGGTGGCAGACACTGCAACATGCTTTATTATTGTCACCATTGTTGAGATTAACAGGCTGATTATTGATGTTTGTGTGTCTAAATGAAGTATTTTTATATCAGAAAATTTTTTAAGAAATATTTTGGATTATATTGATAAAGATAAAAATCACTTGCTGTAGAATCACAGGCTGCTGTAATCAACAAGGTAAATCTGACTCTCTAAATGAGAATTGATATACAGGTCAAATTATGATTTTCAAATCATAACCTACACCACCTGATCACTGTTTCTCTTTGTTCATCTGAGAGTTATAACTCAGATACAACAGCCAAACAAACTTTGAAGTTAATGATTTAAGGGTCAAGAGCCCAACTAAAACAAACACTCATCTCCAAAACGGTGTCTTAAAAAATTAGATTTTCTCCTTTGGTGATTCTGCTAGTTAACATCAGGTGTCTTCAATATTGGTCAATCATCACTCAATGAATCACTTAATTATCTCATTAACTTTAACACTCTTGAGTGTTAATTTAACACTCATATTTTAACACTGACTCTGGAGCCATATAAACTCCCAGGAGAGTTAATTTAACACTGGACTTTTTGCTGTGCAGGCGTGCTAGGAGCGGTTCACAGCCAAGGAGAGCGACACTCTCGTCAGGGACGTTGGGGATGGAGAAACCCACACAAATTAACTTCGGTTAAAAAGGCATATGATAATTTGGGTAAATGTGTAAGCTAGATGTATGCTTTTATAATAAATTGTCTATCTATCTATCTATCTATCTATCTATCTATCTATCTATCGTAATAATGTATGATTTGCAAAAATGAAAACTGCTGCTTCTGTGTAGATGAGATAATCAAAGTGTATGCGCGTTGTGCACACGCTACATTGATTATGGCCAAGCATGCGCCCTTAAAATAGCATATGAATAACATGCGCAACGCGCCACTGACTTTAAACTATTGTTTCTTGGTTAGTGGCGCAATTGTTTTCTAAACCTGCAAAATATCATGAAGGAACGTTTGCGCCGATACACGCCTCCTTTTTTGCGCTGAACCACCCAGGGAGCGCAAGTTCATTGCCTAGTTTAGCGACGTGCTTCTGTGGAGGGAAAAGTGCGCTTTGCGCGGGTGCAAAATAGGAATGATACATGCGTCGGTGTACAAAGTCAATTTCGCTGGGTGCAAGATAGGGCCCTGAATCTCACTGTAAAAAATACATAATAGTAGCTACATGATTCTACAGCATGAGATCCAGCAGTGTTGTGATAATCAATTTAATGTTTTTAAAGATAAGGTTTTCATACAGAGTATTACTTGGACGCACACAGACATCAATAATTAGTGTATAAATCTCTATAATGGTCATAGTTTGCTGTTTTTCACAGGGATTTACTGCTGTGCGGTTTTCTGTCTCATTGGCATCAGCATTGTGGAGACCATCCTTGTGAATTATCTGAAGGCTAAAGGAGCTAAGAAGAGATCAGAGGAAACAACATCTACTGTTAGTGGCCAAGATGGTAAGAGTCGACACTGCATCTGATTATGAGGAACATTTTCCTGTGTTTTATTATTTTATTTCACAAATTAAAGTTAAGATTGGTTTGCTTTGTCACTTTGGTAAATATGCAAAGACAAACAATTAAAATTAATCTTTGAGTAAGTTAGAAAAAAAAGTGAATGTTTTCAAGCACCCAAGTGTCCCTAAAAGAGGACAAGCGGTTTGGATTATGGATGGATGGATGGATGGATGAAAATAGCACATGTAAAACCATGTAAATGTGTATTAAACCATTCTAAAGCCACACATAAAATTCATTTGAAATTAATTTCCCCATCGAAACATCGTATATAATTGAGAACAGACCACACAAAACAGTGTTAGCTGTTTTCCTCTCACAGGTGATGTAAAAAACCAGCAGAACCCTCTAGACTCAGTTAGAAATCAGAATGAACAGCAGTCTTCTACCCTGAAGCAGATCCTCACTGAGTGCTGGGCTGCAACTCAACGAAACCAACGACAGAAGACATGTCTGTCCCTGACCACCGTGGCAATAATCATAGATGTGACCTTCTTGGTTCTTTACATAATCACTACTATTGTGTTTCTGTCTGTGCTTGGGAAGCGTTGGATTCCATAGTAATGTCTTTTACTTGAAATAGCACACGAAATACTAACTTTTATTTAGAGTTAATATACAGTTTATTTAGAGTTTAATACACAAGAATTCATGGGCAAAACACAAAGAAGAAGTCCACTTACTTTATCGGGTCATTCAATCATTGACTCGCCCAATTCGTTCAAAAATGCTGAATCATTCAAGAAAGACGATTCTGCTTTGTTTGGAACTATTTTCATAGGCAAAATTTAATAAAATTAGTCAATTTTGACAATAAATTTTGTCTATAAATGGTCGATTTGTTTTTATCTATATTATCAACATTTGTTGTTTTGTATTGTTATTCAGTTTTGTATGTTATTATATTTACTTTGATTAGATAAATTGTAAGTATAAAATGTCTTGTTTAAGTGGGCTCACAGTTTATTATAAATACATGTCTGTTGTCTCAGTTGGAGGGTCAGATTTTATTCTTTTCAGGTTTCCTTTGTTTTTCCTTATACTGAGGTGAAGGTTGCAGTTTATTTTAAGTCTAGCTATTATTTGTTACATTATTATTGGATTAAGTTTGTATTCTTTATTAGTGAAATTTTTTGATTGGTTGGTCACAATAAAAACTATTTTCCATTCGAAATCATGTGTCCGCATGACTTAAATTCCCTGGCTTTATCACACACACACACACACACACACACACACACACACACACACACACACACACACACACACACACACACACACACACACACACACACACACACACAGGACTTTATAGACATAATATACAATTTGCACAGTATAAAAATAATTATCTCCCCTTACACTGACGTGACCCCAAAACCTACCCATCACACAAAACTTTATTAAAAAAAAAAAAAATCAAAAACACATCACAATCATATGTATAAGCTGTTTTCCTCATGCTGGCCAAAACAATGTCCCCACAAGGACAAGGATTTTGGATTTTGCCATCTTTTTGGGGGCATTTTGTTCCCATAACATAAGGGTTTCCAGCCCCTAAAAAATGCCTCTATTAAAGGGATAGTTCACCCAAAAATGAAAATTCTGTCAGTAATTACTCACCCGTCATGTTGTTCCAACCCCGTAAGACCTTCGTTCATCTTCGGTACACAAATTAAGATATTTTTGATTAAATCTGAGAGTTGTCTAACTCCTCCATAGGCTTCTAAGTGATTGAAACTTGCTGGTCCGGAAAAGTTATTGAAGAGATCGTTAATATAGTCCAAGTGAATCCAGTGGCTCAATCTTAAGTTTATAAAGCGACGAGAATACTTTTTGTGCGCAAAAACAAACAAAAATAGCGACTTTATTCCACTTTTCATTTCCTTCTCTCTGGGCCTCGGATCTTTTTACGTAGTGTTTAAGCGTAGCGCGTCTGTGTTGCACGTCATCACGTACGCTCACTATTGGCCGACGCCGGTCATGTGTGTGATAGTCTTTATATAATTCCTCTCAGTTAATGCACTCTTCCCATACATGTCATAGAGCGAATATTAACAGGGGAAAAACACTGAAAACACGCTACAAATAAAAGTAGAACGTAAACACAGTAAATCAAAGGAGCAGTCGGTAGAGCGGTCATCTCTCTCCTCTCACAAGCAAAACTCTTCTCTCACTGCGCATGCGCTCACTTGAACAGCGCGCATACAATAACATGTCATCTTAAAGGCATATACAACATTCATATCATGAACACTATAACATTAGGTGGCCGTTACACTGTGTAGCTTTGAACTTTTACAAAGTAACAACTTATATTGTTCATGAACGTGTTTCCATAATAATACAATCATAAGTGGATACAGTAAACACATAACACAGTTCAACATGGAGATAGATGGAAATAAAAAAAGTTTTCTACTACCCCCGTTTTTCCCTCACACATAAGTATGTAATTTACTCAGTTGCCTTTCCTTTCACATATTTAAAATGACTTGCAGATTTATAACTTTCTTACCTCTTAAGACATTATGATTGTTTGTAATTAACAAAAGATTTGCGGCTGATGCTCCTTTGGTTATGAATAGCTCATGCTCGTGAAAGCGTGCGTGTGCGTGTGGTCCATGAGCGACGCGTGCACATCTCTGGCTGCAGTTTTGATTTCCGCCAGAGGTGGCATAGTTCTGCAAAAACTCAGAAAGTTGCTTAAAGCACCTTTAACAACTTTTTAAAATAAATTTTTTTGGCAAGGTGATTTTTCTAATATATGTAGCTACTACCAGTGCCAAAACATGGACGTTTAATTTCCCCTTTAAAGCTGCAGTCCGTAGCTTTTTTTTGGTTAAAAATTATCCAAAATAATGTTTTGAGCAAGTACATAACCAGCCAGTGTTCAACACTATCTGCTTGCCGTAGCTCGCTTCAAAATGGTAAGCTTGTAATACTGTTTATAATTCCAGTGGTACTAGTAGGCTATATTGCGTGTGAGCCTGTTGGAGATGGAGATTTATACCCTTTTCTCGCAACACTTGATATAATTAAACATCAATTCGATGGCGGATCCAGAAAGGTTCAAACAACAATCACCAGGAGATTCACCCGCTGTAAAACGCAAAAGACTTTGGACTTCGGAGAAAAAAAGAGACTGCAACCAGTCCATGTGAAAACAAGGATAAATATCGGAAGGGCATTAAATGTAGTCATGCAATGCTGATGTCGTTAACATTAACAATTTAAGAACAAAGTATAATTTTGGAAGATACTTACTTGTTTAGACGACATTTTCCGGTGAAAATTCTTATGTTGGTCATACTTCCAGAAAGTAGAATCTGTGATTCCGAATGACAATATCCACACCGGCGCGGTGATTGACAGCAGCACATTCTCCTCAAAACATTGGATTCATCCGCGCTGTGTCATGCCGAAGTTGATAATTCCGCGAATAACTGCAATTGCAGATTTCGAACTGAGATGGGAAAACAAAGAGGAAAAACTGCGGACTGCATCTTTAAAAAAGTTTTGAAAAGTCGAAGTTTCAGGTTGACGCATAGACGCATATAGCATTTTATAGCAAGTACTACTAGTTTAAGATAAACCGTGAGCCCACTTAAACAAGACATGTTATACTTATAATTCATCTAATCAAAGTAAATATAATAACAACCAAAACTGAACAATAATACAAAACAACAAATGTTGATAATATAGATAAAAACAATTAAAAAAACAAATCAAAATCAAGTTATTGCAATAGTGTCAACCAAAATATGTGTAATGTTTTTATCACATGCATCATAAACCTTAAATATATAGTGTATTATAAACTAAATTCAAGTGTAGAGGAAGAAAATGAATTGGTGGTTTCGTCTCAGTACCCTCCGCTAATCAGTGTGTGAATGAATATATAGTGAAACGTGTTTGTAATGAATGAATTGCGTGCCCCCTGTAGTAGATGACCTGGGTAAGATTTGTATGCAACTCTTTTAGCGGAGAATATCTCAACTGAATATCTCAACTCAAGCTACAGATTTTCTGAGGTGATCACAATGTTCACAATGACCATAATTATAAGGTCATAGGTCAGATTCATCAGAAAGCCACGGATCAGCCCTGCTATACAACACCAGAATCACTCAGTCTATCATCTCCGTCATCACTAAATCAGAGCGTATAATTGCCATGCATTTAGAAGGAAATCCCAAAATATGTTTTGTGTCTGCATACGCCCCGACGGAGACATCAGATTCTTCAGCAAAAGACATGTTCTACGACGATCTCAATGAGCTGATAAAGTCAATCCCGCCACACACGGTCACCATTCTTGCCGGTGACTTGAACGCAAGAATTGGTAAGGACAGTCACGACACCAATCCTAGAGTGGTAGGCAACTTCAGCTACCACGCAATCTCGAACAACAATGGTCGAAGGCTAATCAGCATGTGCGAGTTTTTAAGCCTGCGCCCAGCGAACTCTTGGTTCCGAAATCGACTGACGAGACTGCGCACATATAAGAGCCCAAAAGGAGACTTCGCTCAATTAGACCACATTGTCTTCAACACCAAGTGGTGGAAATCAGTCAAAAACTGTCGCGCTTATAACACCTGCGCCATTGGATCAGACCACAAGATGGTGAGCGCCAAATTCAAACTGGCGCTGAGAACAACAAGAAGCCCATCCATCGCCAGGTGCACCTTTCAGAACGAAAAGCTGAAAGATGTGAATATCCAAGCAAACTTTGACTTGGAACTCCGCAATCAATTTGCCGCTCTTTTTGAAGAGTCGAGTCAAACCGAAAACGCCCAGTGCCTAATACAGCAAAGAGCAGACGCACTCAACACTGCGATGTTAGAAACGAGTGAAAAGGTCCTGGGCAAAAGACCAAAGTCAAAACAGCCGAGCTGGGTCAGCAGTTCAACGTTGCAGCTCATCGCAGAAGAAGAAGTGGCGAAGGACGATTTCAAGCGAAATCAAACGAGAGAAAAGAGAGATCAGTGGAGAAACAAGCAGTCGAGTGTCAAGACAGCTTTTGAAACTGACAAAGAGGCATATTTTAACACTCAACTAGAAGCTCTCGAACTGGCAAACCAAAAACACGAGCATCGCAAAATGTGGACCCTAATCGATAAAATCTCAGATAAGCCGCAAAATGCTGCTGCAAGCAAAGTCCAAATGCTCGATGGCTCTCAACCAAACTCGAAGACCGAGCTCATCAGCGATTGGGGCAAGTACTTCTGCAAACTCTTCGAAAACAAGAGTGCGAAGGTGGAAACAGTCAACTTTCCAGAACCAAGCCCAGATATCGCTATTTCAATAACGATTCCAACGCGAGAGGAAGTGGTGAAAGCGATCAAACAGCTTATGCGGAACAAGTCACCAGGACCCGATTATGCAATGACGGCAGAAGTCCTGAAAGACGGCGGCAAATTCATAGTAAATGAATTGCACAAACTCTGCAAGCTTGTTTTTAAGCATTGCTGTGCACCGAAACAATGGACGTCGAGCCTGATCATCCCACTGCCAAAAAAGGGCAACCTGCAGCTGATGAAAAACTTCAGAGGAATCAGCTTGACATCCATCGCAGCAAAAACGTATAATCTCATTCTCCTCAACCGCATCCAGAATCCCATCGACAAGCTGCTCAGAAACAATCAGGCAGGCTTCAGGAGCGGGCGCAGCTGCGCACAGCAGATCCACATCCTGCGAAGAGTCATCGAAGGAGCAAGAGCACAATTACTACCCTTGTACATCACTTTCATCGATTTCAAGAAGGCATTTGACTCGATAGATAGGCCTATGATGTTCGCAATCCTGCGACACTACGGCATCCCACAAAAGATCGTTGATGCTATCCGAGTCTTGTACGACGAATCGACGAGCCAGGTGTATTTGGAGGGCCAGCTCTCAGAGCCTTTCGCTGTCACAACTGGAGTATTACAAGGCGATGTTCTAGCTCCATTTCTATTCATCATAAGTAATAGACTACGTCTCCAGGCAATCTGCTGGAAGCTTTGGATACCTTACACATAAAGGTCCTCCGCCCAGGAGTAATACGAGACCGCAACGTGGTACAGCAATAGCCAAAGAATCTAGAACCAAACGAAAGCTTAACGATTTAGCATTTGCCGACGATATTTCACTCCTGGAAAATGATCTCCGCAGGGCACAACAACAGCTCACCCAGCTACAACAAAAAGCTGGTGCAGTCGGACTAGAATTAAACGAGGAGAAGACGGTCCAAGTCCAAATGAATGCTTCCAGCGACAATGAACAACATCTACAAATTAACGGAAAGGACATTAAAATCGTAGACGAATTCAAGTATCTTGGATCCTACATCATATCGACGGAGAAAGATGTCAAAAATCGTATCTCTCTTGCATGGGTTGCCTTTACTAAGTTAAAGAAGCTGCTCACCGCTCCACCACCCAAGCCAAATATAGAATTCAGGACTCGGCTCTTTAATGTAACTTGTCTATCTGTGTTGCTTTATGGCTGCGAGACATGGGTTCTAACAAAGGCTCTAGAGGAAGAACTGGATGTGTTTGCGAGAAAGTGCTACCGAACCATGCTGGGAATTAGTCAAGCAGATGCCCATATGACAAACGAGGAACTCTACAGACAGACTAAACAACATCCAGTCAGCGCGACCATCCGCAAGAGACAGCTAGAGTTCGTAGGCCACTGTCTTCGCATGGAAGAAAATGAACCAGCTCACATCTACGCCATCTATCACTCAGAAGTCAGTGATAAGAACAAGCGAGGAGCACCTCGCCTAACCTTCAGACACAAAATCCGAAGTTACATCGACGAGTACAACAAAAACCAAAAAGTCCGAAATCAAATAGCCCTCCCCGCAGCGAAGAGCAGTCAGTCACTCACTCATATCGAAAGGGAAGAGGAAACAAAAGTGATCATCAGCATCGCCAAGAATAGAGAATTGTGGAAACGTATTGTCGAGCTCCATACCAGGGGACCCGACCGATGATGATGATGAAGGTCATAGAAGAGAGTAAGCATTCTGATTGATATAAAGAAAATGGCTAAAAAACAGTCAACCTATTACATACAACTAGTAACATACAGTAATTGCCAGTTATTTATTAACCTAAACTTACATTTCTTACCTGTTCTAAATATTGCTGCCATTACCTCCAACTTTTTATTTTCAACAAAAGTTTACTTGGCAGCCATAGTGACCTGAGGCCATGCATGATGCAGAGCACATGGCTGTCAAGCAAGATGACTTGTGAGATTAAGAAAAGTAAGGAAATCTACTCTTTATTCTTTGTGTTGGCGTATGTGTCATTATCATATGAGTTGTAATTTTGTGTATTTAAATAATTAAAATGAATTTGCATCAGTTTTATATTTAATTTGGTGTGTATTGTATCTAGCTAACTACAGCTTGTTAGCTAGCTAGCTGCTAGTGTTTTTGTTTTGTTTTGTTGCAAAATGGGGAAAATGTCATCACCAGTACGTCACAACTTGTGATCACATAGTCTCAGACAAGTTGATGAAGTTACAGTTTCTTCATGTCATGAAGTTATTCCTCACAAATAACAGACAAGTTGGTACATAACAATTACTCATATTTTAAACCTTATTTTACAAAATTCCAAAAGATCTGAAGAGAGTGAGAGAACAACTTATCCATTCAGTGTCACATAGATAATTGCATTGCCTTGGCTTTTGGCTTGCTTAGTTGGGGACATTTAATATTCAACAATATTACTGATCTGCCTTATTAAGGGTGGACGATGATGCAATTTTCTTCTAGAAACAAACTTTGTTGTATTATTTTCATGTTATCACTGTGAAGCTGCTTTGATACAATCTGGATTGTAAAAAGCGCTATATACTGTAAATAAAGGTGACTTGACTTAATACTTCATTGGACTTGGCTACAGCGGTGCAAGACATAGAGGAATATCTCCTGAAGGTATGCAGTCCTCAAGACCAGGTAACGCTTAAAGGGATACTTCACCTCTGGGAAGATGAATGTGTATTTAAAATAGGTAATTTAAGTAGAAGAAATGTGAAGAAATTTTTGAATTTGGAGTTTTCTAGACTGAGAAAAGCCAGAAAATGTATTTTTGGCTTTTGTGGATCAAAGACAACAACTCCCAGAATGCACTTGCTTCGCTGCCTTAGGAGGCCACGCCCATGGCTGGACTGGCCATTGGGCATACCGGGCATTTGCCCGGTGGGCCGACGTGCTTTTTGGGCCGATACATCTCATAGTCATACTTTTTTAACGGCCCATAAAATTTGTACATCGGCGGCCCATTCGTTTTGTTTTGTTTTGTTTTGCTTAATTGGCGGCGCTGGGTTTGTGCCGGGGTAATGCATTGGTCAAAGTCAGTGTTAGTTTTTTTTTTTCTGACAGACCAGCCCATGAAACACGTAGATCAGCGGCCCATTGGCTCTTTTCTTGATTGACACTGGGCTGGCCCAATCACAACTTTAAACGAGTGAGCGAGCGTGCAGCAGTGTCAGTGTGTATCTGTCAAAATAGATGGAGAAGAAACGCAAGGAATGTGCAGATAAATAGCGTGAAAAAATAGATCCAGGCCCTTAAAGCAGACACTGTAAACTGTGTCAAAATATATGTTTTCTGCCCTTCATCAGCTCCTGTGGCAGATGATGATAGTGAGGACGGAGGATCAGGAGAGAGATGAGAGAGTGTAGAGTCCGCGGTAAGCAGAACTACTTTCAAAACACTTAGTCATGAGTGTAGATTATTTCCACATCTGTATAGTTGACGATTACCGCAATTCACTAGAAATTTAATGAGAGGCGTTTGTAAACCATGTTTTCCGCCAAAATAAAAGCTTGATGCAGTTTGCGTCAAAATAAAAGATCATGTGCTTATCTCTTTCAAGTATAGAAATTGGTACAAATTATGAAAGTTTCCTTTATTTTTTAGTGCATTTGTTTTACAAAATATGGCCATTACTGTCATTGGATTAATATTATAACTATTATTATGTAGTAGGTGTAATGTAAATAGACACTGTAACTAAAAGAGGTTTGAATTTTCTTTGTTTAATTTGCACACTGAATATGGGTTGGAGCTTTTAATTTTGAACTCTCAAAGTGCACCAGATTGATGAATTTAACATTAAAATGCACAAAATTTTCTCACGGAGGGCATGCCCCCGAACCCCCCTAGAAGGACCGAGATCCAACCACCATAGTTTTAACAAAAATCCTATAAGAAACACTTGTATTGCTATGCCAGAGCCGCTTAAAGCTTGTTTTAGGATTCACCACTGTGGAGTATAGTTCAACTGTATTAATAAATATCAAATTTGGACTTATTTCATGTGTTAACTCTCACTCGTTCCTATACTCACTCATTACATGGCATATAGTGGTTTTAATGAATAGGAGTTGGTATGCATATAATTAAGAGCGTGCAAAGATGGGTGGTGTTTATGATCATATAGTGGGCCGGTCTGGGCAAAAATGCCCGGGCCGATTTTTTGTCCCAGTCCAGCCCTGGCCACGCAAATTCCCTGGCATTTTGTCAGGGAAGTTAGGTGGCGCTGATATCGTGTATTAAAAATCTCAGTTCTTGGGGTATGCATGAAGTGGATCGATGTGTGCAGGGCAGCACCGTTTGTTTTTGTCTTGTAGCTGCAATATCACCACACTGCAGCTACAAGACAAAAACAAATGGAGCTGCCGCACTTACATTGATAAATGTGCTCATTTAAAAATTTTGTTTAAGGGTTAAAGTAAAACGGCAAAGGAAATAAATGGATACTTTGGATAAATTTTTTGCTGCTCCATCAGATCAGGTTTTAGATACGTTGACTAAGGAGCAGTTGTGTGACGTTAGTGAACATTATAATTTTGAATTGGGCCTGCAAAAAAATGAGAAATTGCCACAGATAAGGCAGGTTGTTAGAACTAAATTGGCTGAAAGAAAAGTTCTCCCATCAATAGCTTCAATGGATGAGTTGGAACCTGAAGCTTCAACGCCACTGGCAACATTGGGTGAGTCTCGCCGTAATTTTGGTCTTACCTTTGACAAGAAGATCAAGACAAAGACAAAAAGAGCTGTTAGAAATGCAACAAAGAGAGAGAGAAGCTGAACGTCAATTAGAATATAATAAAATCAAAAGTGATCGAGAAATTGCTTTAGAACGTCTTAGGTTGATTGCAGAAGGGAAAATTAGAGGTGATATTGGTGGCGATGTTCTGACTGGACCAGCGCGCACCCCTAATATCTCTAATATGGCCAGATTGCTACCAAGGTTTAATGAGAAGGATCCGGATGTGTTCTTTCCACTGTTTGAAAGTGTGGCAGATGATCGTGGTTGGAGTGATTCTGAACGAACATTGTTACTCCAGAGCGTTTTAGTTGGAAAAGCGCAAGAGGCGTTTATTGCTTTGTCGGTGCCTGAAAGAAAGATTTATAAAAGCGTGAAAGATGCTGTGCTTAAAGTATATGAGTTAGTTCCGGAGGCATATAGGCTGCGATTTCGAAACTGGAAGAAGGGAGAAAAGCAGACTTACACAGAGGTAGTAAGAGAGCTGAATTGTCATTTCAATCATTGGTGTGCTGCAGTAGGTGTCTCAACCTTTGAAGAGTTGTGTTATTTAATTGTTTTAGAGCAATTTAGAAACATCATCCCTGACCGAATCGCAGTATATATAAATGAGCGGAAGGTAAAAACAGCAGCAGACGCCGCAGTTTTATTTGATGAATACGTTTTAAAGCCAGACAAAATTTTAAAGAATATAATCCAGGAAAGGGCTACCGCGAGCAGCACTTTGGACGTTTCAGTGAACGTTCACGATTTTCTAATACTGCCACTAGTCAGTCTGTTGCCAAAGAACAGTCTCGTGGCAAGGCAGATCCGGATGCTTGTCATTACTGTTTAGAGAAGGGGCATTGGAAGAATGAGTGTCCAGCCTTGAAAGAAAGAGGCCAGAGGAGCAAACCTAGCGCGGCAAGACCTGTTGCTCTTGCGGTTTCTGGTGTGCGCGCACGGTCTGAGTTCATACGCACAGAGATTAGGTCGAACCCTGAAGTGGGTGTGGCCTCCTCTAACTTGTCTGCGGACAGCCTTGTGGGATCTAGCCAGTATAGCCGTTCTGATGTAATTGAAGCCGATGTCAATGATTACTCTCCTTTCATTACAGATGGTTTCGTATCGTTGGTGGGCAGTTCTGCCAAGGTGCCAGTTAAAATTCTTAGAGATACGGGGGCCTGTGAATCTTTTCTTCTAGAGTCTGTTTTGCCTCTTTCTAGTGAGTCCAGCACTGGTAATGTTTTAGTGAGGGGAATTGGGTTGCAGGTTGTAACTGTTCCTCTGCATAGGATTGAGCTACAGTCAGACCTGGTTCAGGGTGAGGTTGTCATTGCCGTGCGCCATTCGTTGCCTGTAGATGGTGTACATCTCATCTTGGGGTAATAACTTGGCTGGAGAGCGTGTTTGGCGTGATGTGCCGCCCCCTGTGGTGGTTAAGAGTGTTCCATCTATCCCATCAGGTGCTGATAGTAGCCTGCAGAGCTTACCTGAGGTGTTTCCTGCCTGTGCAGTAACACGTGCCATGAACCGTGCCTCTGGAACTGAGGTTTTAGATAAAAATCGTAAGCCTGATTTACAGCCTATTGTTTTGCCAGATTTGCCATCTTCTCTGTCATTTAGTGATTTTGTTGCAGCTCAGAAGGAGGACTCAACATTGAGTGAACTGTTTGCTGGGGTTTTGCCCGTTGAGGAGCGACATAGTGCAGTGAGGGGTTATTTTGTTCAGGATGGGCTGTTGGTTCGTAAGTGGATGCCTCAGACTAATGATATGTTTGACGATCCTGTTTTCCAGATAGTAGTGCCTGTGAAGTTTAGAGATTTGATACTACAGACGGGTCATGGTGATATAACGGGCCATTTGGGTGTGCGGAAGACGTATGACAGACTTATGAAGTACTTCTATTGGCCTTGCCTAAAGAAGGATGTGGCATGTTTCATTAAGACCTGTCATACATGTCAGCTAACTGGAAAGCCTAATCAGGTGATCAAGCCAGCTCCACTTTACCCTATTCCAGCTTTAGGGAACCCATTTGAGTATTTGCTAATCGACTGTGTTGGACCATTGCCTCCATCTAAGTCAGGGTGTGTTTACATTTTGACTGTGATGTGTCAGGCTACTGGTTACCCCGCTGCCTATGCGTTACGTACAATTTCTACCAAGTCGGTGGTGAAGGCTCTCTCTCAGTTTATCTCCATCTTTGGCATCCCCCAGATTATTCAGAGTGACAGAGGCTCCAATTTTACATCACGTATGTTTTCAGAAGTGCTTGAGCAGCTGTCAAGTCAAGTCAAGTCAAGTCATCTTCATTTATATAGTGCTTTTAACAATGTAGATTGTTCCAAAGCAGCTTTACAGAGATAAGTGTATAATTTAAGGTAACAGAGATTGTTTCGGCTTTATAGCAGAGTTAAGTTATTTTCCAGCTAAAGTTAGTTTTGATTGATTCGCTTCCGTCGCAACGATCATTTGTTATTAAATTAGGGGCCGCTAAGACGACACCATTCTCTCTACACAGACTTTAAACGCGAACCTGTGAGAAACACTGATGGCGTTCACATGCGCATTTAGAATGGGTTCTATAGTTATGTGCGTTTGAATATACGCAGGTTTGGAATTCCCTTCAAGCCAAGCCTAATCAAAGTACTTGTCTTTCCTTATAAATTTTGATAAAGAATTTTATTTTATTTTGTTGCTTTGGGGTAGGAACGCGAAACGAATTTTCCCGACAACGCCTTATCTGTATAGTGGTAGTGGGATCCTCCATAGGGAGAGACTAGTTGGCACTTCAGCACTGCGTTGTCATCGGTCCAGGCGAAGGTCCTTCGTCAGATCTGGATACGGCCTGGATCCAGCAGGCTGCAGGAAAACCTCGGGATAAATACAGACACTAAAATTAGCGTAGATGCCATTCTTCTCATGATGTAACGAGTACATCAGGATTTATGGGAAGTGTTCCCGGTTCCAGCTGACCTAATCTATGCAGCCTAACATTAAAGGGATAGTTTACTTTGGAATTAATTTTTGGTATGTTTTAGCTTACCTCAAAGTAGGGCTGGGCGATATGGCAAAAAAAAAATATCACAATAATTTTTTTTATATCAGTCGATATCGATAATTATCACGATAAAAGTCAAATCTTTATTTCTTTAAAGTTTAAAGGCAGATTTTTGCTCCTAAGTGAAAGTTGTAGAAACCAGAGCGTTAACTGTGGTTTTAAACTACTCTTTATTGTCAGAACATATCAGGACAAACACAAACAGG
Organism: Scardinius erythrophthalmus; assembly: GCF_964197995.2. Classification (NCBI taxonomy): domain Eukaryota; kingdom Metazoa; phylum Chordata; class Actinopteri; order Cypriniformes; family Leuciscidae; genus Scardinius; species Scardinius erythrophthalmus. The sequence goes on along the minus strand of NC_138221.1, from coordinate 70,293,163 downwards.
TGAACTTTTCACAAATCTGAGGTAGAACATTCAAACATTTGTCATTTTTCCATAACAAAATAAATATCTTTATTGGACAATTTCTTAGTTTCTGCATGTGCTAATTTATTTATTTATTTTTTTGGTAAAATGTAATATTCTGACTGAGTTTTATTAAACTTAACCATTGGTCATCCAGTATCATGCATTTAGATCATGAGAACCACAGATAAAACCAGGCATAGCCTGCCCTACAGCACCTCACTATCATGGCAAAATGTAACTTTATGGTTTCTATGGTATTTGTATGAAAAACAGTAGTCTAAATACATTATTAAATACTGTAATTATATTCCATTAGTCCTTTAATACATTGTCTACATTAATAATATAATAGCAATTCCATATGTACAGTATATCCCACATTTCATGGTGCAGTTAATATTACTAAGCTAACAGTAAATCCGTGGTAAATGATGGGAATTTCAGCCTTCAGACTGTATCGTTGCGCACAGTGTTTCACCTGTTTGTCAGCACTGTTTCATCTGCCTTTAAGCTGGTTTAAATCACTGAGACATTTGTGTTCCTCGCTGAATTCAAGCGCTTCTCTCTGGATTTCGTGACCGAGACCGATCAGAGTAAATGTATCTGCTCTAACTTTAGTGAGCTCGCGCTGCCATTTGGACTTTGAGCCGAGCGGATAAACGGTCCGTGTGGCGCGCGGTTCAAATGAGTTTCGTTCCGCTTTTGGCGCATAAACATTATCGAACATTTATCGACCTCTTGATATCGTTTTATCGAGAAAAATTATATCGCGATAATTATCGTTATCGTTTTATCGCCCAGCCCTACCTCAAAGGCATCCAAGATGTAGGTGTCTTTGTTTCCGCAGTAGTTTCAATTTTGATATTTTTAGGTCAAACCGTTCTTGTCTGTCAGTCATATAATGCAAGTCTATGGTCACTGTCTCAAAACACAAGCACAAAGTCCAAATTAAACAATTCCCCATCGGCCAAGTTAAACAATTCCCCATCGTAAGTACACATTGATGGCCTAAGACACGAAACGAGCAGTTTGTGTGAGAAAACGAACAGTATTTATATAGTTTTTGTCCTCTTGTAAACACACACCCAAATGATCAGAGGACGCGGGTGCTTCGGTCTGCGCAAGCGCCGGAAAGCGCCAGAAAAGGTCAGAGGGCGCGGGCGCTTCGATCTGCGCAAGCGCCGGAAATCGCCGGAAATTATCTCTCGCGCGTGTACGTCACTCATTGTTTACACAGAGATTTCGGAAGCCTTACCTTTCACTGTGAAGATCTAAACATATTTAGACGTACAGGAAATGGCAATGGAAGACGATTTCGAAAGATCAAAAGACAACGTTGAATTTTTTACACAACCATATTTATTTGAACCAGAGTACACCGATCAAGATCTAATGATAGAGGAAGCATCCGCTGCAGCAGCACGTCAAGCCTCAGAGAGACAGAGATCTCTGCAAAATTGGTGGTGTTCTGTAGCAAGTGTTGTGAGATGCCAACAGAAGTAGAGAGCATATGTTGTCACGAATGGAACATAGCAATGCCACAGCTACAAGACGACGACAAGGACATTGACAGTACCCCGTCATACACCTGCCTGACTGAAGATCCCGAGTTTTCTCCGCTGTTGAGCCACAGCGTTTTGCACGTTGTGTTTAGTTTGCCACGTATAAACTGGAGGCGACGTCCAAAGCCAGAGGGACCCAATGGCACGCTGTCAATAGAGTGAGTATTGTGTTGTATTTTTACTATTATCGTAACGATTATAAGGGTGCATTATAAACCAATTAATTAATTACAATTACTGCATTATATTTCAGACAGTGCAGATTGGTGGCATATCGTGTGGTTTTGGAGTGGATGCTGAAGGGGGAACATCTGGGCAGAAGAAATAGAAAAGTTTTACCCTCTTGTGTGGTGAAAGCCATTCGCGATAAATATCCATCCCCCTCCGGACGTTATGTTGGCTTCACAGAGGCAGACAATGCATTTGCAATGTTGTAGAAACTTGTATTGTACTGTTATAATTTGTTTACAACATTCTATATATTTTTTAATAATTGTTTACTTATAATATAAGCTTTTTCCCTATTTTAAAGGCATTTATCATTGATATATGTGCATTCTGGACTTTCTGAAAGTGCTGCTTGTTGTAATTATACTGTAAAGTGAAGTTTTCTTTTAATTTCTAAAACAAAAACAAATTGCAACTACATTTGCATTGTAATTGGCGTCAATAAACAATCTGTATTTATAATATCTTCATATTTATATATAGATATTTAGAATAAAAAGTAATGACACTTTACATAAAAGCAAGGTGTCACATTCACCGTCTGTCATCGTCCTGTCTGCACTACAGTTCCCAGAATCCTCCTTGTTTCCACACCTGAACTCACTCCCTTCATTACCCGCCTGTTCATCATCCTGATCATCTGTGTCACCTGTTCTCACCTCGTTAGTGTTCATTGGTGTCTGTATTTAGTTTCCCTCTGTTCAGTCAGTCCTGGTCGGTTCTACTTTGTTCACTGTGGTGTTATCCTGCCTGTCATCCTGCCTGTATGTACCTTTGAGTAAGATTTAAGTAAACTATGTATATTGAAGCCTTTGGACTTTGAGTCTCCTTCAACCCGCACCACACACCGTGACAGAAGAACCGACCCAACTAAACATGGAGCAAGGGAGTTTGTCTTTGGAGGAATATGTAGAAATATACCTTGACTACTTTCAAGATGTGAGTAAAGATCCGCATATTCTAAAGATGACGTTTTGGAGTGGATTGAGCAATCCATTAGAACAGATGCTCTTGTGGGGTGATTTTCATCTCCCCTTTACGGAGTTCATCGACCGCACTCTGTGGGTGTGCGGCTCTTCACTCACTGTGGGAGTCGTGGACGATCCACTCGTCCAGCCTGACCCCATCGTCCAGCCCGATCTCCCTTCTCCACCACTTACGTCCAGCCCAGAGCCTTCACCGCTGGTCCCGTCCAGCCCAGAGCCTTCGCCGCTGGTCCCGTCCAGCCCAGAGCCTTCGCCGCTAGTCCCGTCCAGCCCAGAGCCTTCGCCGCTGGTCCCGTCCAGCCCAGAGCCTTCGCCGCTGGTCCCGTCCAGCCCAGAGCCTTCGCCGCTGGTCCCTTCGCCGCTGGTCCCGTCCAGCCCAGAGCCTTCGCCGCTGGTCCCTTCGCCGCTGGTCCCGTCCAGCCCAGAGCCTTCGCCGCTGGTCCCGTCCAGCCCAGAGCCTTCGCCGCTGGTCCCGTCCAGCCCAGAGCCTTCGCCGCTGGTCCCGTCCAGCCCAGAGCCTTCGCCGCTGGTCCCGTCCAGCCCAGAGCCTTCGCCGCTGGTCCCGTCCAGCCCAGAGCCCTCTTCGCCGCTGGTTCCGCCCAGCCCAGAGCCCTCTTCGCCGCTGGTTCCGCCCAGCCCAGAGCCCTCTTCGCCGCTGGTTCCGCCCAGCCCAGAGCCCTCTTCGCCGCTGGTTCCGCCCAGCTCAGAGCCCTCTTCGCCGCTGGTTCCGCCCAGCTCAGAGCCCTCTTCGCCGCTGGTTCCGCCCAGCTCAGAGCCCTCTTCGCCGCTGGTTCCGCCCAGCTCAGAGCCCTCTTCGCCGCTGGTTCCGCCCAGCTCAGAGCCCTCTTCGCCGCTGGTTCCGCCCATCTCAGAGCCCTCTTCGCCGCTGGTTCCGCCCAGCTCAGAGCCCTCTTCGCCGCTGGTCCTGCCCAGCCGCTGGTCCTGTCCAGCTCAGAGCCTTCTTCGCCGCTGGATCTGCCCAGCACAAAGCCCTCGTCGCTGGATCTGCCCAGCACCGAGCCCTCGTCGCTGGATCTGCCCAGCACCGAGCCCTCGTCGCTGGATCTGCCCAGCACCGAGCCCTCGTCGCTGGATCTGCCCAGCACCGAGCCCTCGTCGCTGGATCTGCCCAGCACCGAGCCCTCGTCCCTGGATCTGCCCAGCACCGAGCCCTCGTCGCTGCCCTACATCGAGCCCTCTCTGGTACCCGGGACTTTTCCCAAGTATTTTTTGGGGGGGGGCCATAGGGCTCCGTCCTGGCCACTCGAGGGGCCATGGCCACCGGAGGGGTCCTCACCACCATGGCCACCCGATGGGTCTTCACCACCATGGCCACCTGAAGGGTCTTCTCCGCCGTGGCCACCCGAAGGGTCTTCACCGCCATGGCCACCCGAAGGGTCTTCTCCGCCGTGGCCACCCGAAGGGGCTTTTTTTCCGCCGTGGCCACCCGAAGGGGCTTTTTTTCCGCCATGGCCACCCGAAGGGGCTTCTCCGCCATGGCCACCCGAAGGGGCTTCTCCGCCATGGCCACCCGAAGGGGCTTCTCCGCCATGGCCACCCGAAGGGGCTTCTCCGCCATGGCCACCCGAAGGGTCTTCTCCGCCGTGGCCACCCGAGGGGTCTTAACCGCCATGGCCACCCGAAGGGGCTTCTCCGCCATGGCCACCCGAAGGGGCATCTCCGCCATGGCCACCCGAAGGGTCCGCACCGCCATGGCCGCCCGAAGGGTCCGCACCGCCTTGGCCACCCGAAGGGTCCGCACCGCCATGGCCACCCGAAGGGTCCGCACCGCCATGGCCGCCCGAAGGGTCCGCACCGCCATGGCCGCCCGAAGGGTCCGCACTGCCTTGGCCACCCGAAGGGTCCGCACCACCATGGTCCCCTGATCAACCTGCTTCACCATGGCCACCTCCTCTGCCTGCATCGCCATGGTCCTCAGATCTGCCTGCACCACCATGGTCCCCTGTTCTGTCTACACCGTCATGATCACCTCCTTCTGTCTGTCCTGCCACCATCCTGGAGTCCGTACTTCTGAACCGGTTCCACCTTCCCGTCACAGACTCCAGGATGCCCACCCCCCCCTCCCGTATGCTGCGTTCTTCGGCGCGGGACGCGCCTTGCGGGAGGGGGGAGTAATGTCACATTCACCGTCTGTCATCGTCCTGTCTGCACTACAGTTCCCAGAATCCTCCTTGTTTCCACACCTGAACTCACTCCCTTCATTACCCGCCTGTTCATCATCCTGATCATCTGTGTCACCTGTTCTCACCTCGTTAGTGTTCATTGGTGTCTCTATTTAGTTTCCCTCTGTTCAGTCAGTCCTGGTCGGTTCTACTTTGTTCACTGTGGTGTTATCCTGCCTGTCATCCTGCCTGTATGTACCTTTGAGTAAGATTTAAGTAAACCTTTTATATTGAAGCCTTTGGACTTTGAGTCTCCTTCAACCCGCACCACACACCGTGACACAAGGATTGTAAGTTTAATTTTCTTTAGCTGCACATTCACAAATGAACAATATTTTTCAGCAATAAGGGAATCAAACAAAAATATAGTTGCAAATCAAAGAGAAAATTTAAATAAAGGCCTAATAAATACAAGAAAAAGGACCACAAAAGCGGTGTAATTTTCAATAGATAACCTACAAAAAAAATCCTCAATTAAACAATTTACCTTGTACAATTTTAGGTAAATACACATCATTCAGTCACTGAACAGACAAATCGACGCTATTGTACAAGGCAACATCAATGATCACACACACACACCACTAAAGAAAACCACCATGGAATATGTAATGTATTACCATTACTTTGTAAAGACAACTTACACTGTTGTCAGTCTGTAAAAACTAATTTGAGAATCGTGACAAATGCTTTGAAACTTTTCATTGCCTTCTGGGGTGTTGATTGTGGAACATCTTTTAGTCCGATGTATGCACCAAGGCACTCTGTTGTTTGCTCTTCATCTGACTCATGTTCTGTTGGCTGGTATGGTTCCTGTATGCTTTCCTAAAAAAATGTCATTACAAAGTCAACACTAAGTAGAGCTACACGAACATGAATCCACACTGTCTATTAATACTATTATTATTATTATTATTATTATTAGGCTAGTAGTAGTAGTAGTATCATTGACTGCACCCTTATGAGTAGTACATAGTTTCACATTGGTTTTGACTAGCAGCTGCTTAGTATAGGCTACACATATCTTCTCTTCTAAGAGTTATCATATCTTATAACTCTCTCATGTAAAACCATTCTTACCAAATATATGGTGCAGAAATACATTTTATTGCTCATTTCATGTAATGCCAGCTTTACAAATACAAAGGACACATACAAAGACGTTGTTCACATACCTCCGTTGGATGAGAAAACACCATAGGCACAGCTGATGATGTCAGTACTATGCGATCCTCTCCTTGGTTTATAAAATCATCAGGGGAAAAATGATCGCTGCAGACCCTCCGCAACTTTAGTACGTTTATGGGTGTGTTGATATCCAGCCGAAGAGCGATCAACCATAACTTCAAGAGGGAAGGCTTATAAATTGGGAATTCGTGAAAACTCACCACTCCCGGATGAGTTTGCGCGAGCATACGAAATTGTTTTCTTTTACGTCGGTTTAAACATCCTGGATAAGCGCAAATTAGAACCATTTCGATTAGCCGTCTTACCTACAATCTCTGTTCTGTGTAAACAATGAGTGACATACACGCGCGAGAGATAATTTCCGGCGATTTCCGGCGCTTGCGCAGATCGAAGCGCCCGCGCCCTCTGACCTTTTCCGGCGCTTTCCGGCGCTTGCCTCACACAAACCGCTCGTTTCGTGTCTTAGGCCATCAATGTGTACTTACGATGGGGAATTGTTTAACTTGGCCGATGGGGAATTGTTTAACCCCTTAAACTCTTTGGGTAATTTTGGAATTCCGCATAAAATTGGACATACCCAAATCTGATGGCTCCCCTTACCCACATACAGTGAAGTAAATGCAAAATATTGGTGTCATTTTATAGGAAACCCTTTAAACAAACAAAATCAAGTGTCAAATGTAATAAAAACTATTGTATGTGTTTAAAATATCAAAAGAAACGCACAAAAAAGTAGGCGCTTTTGTGTGTTTTTTTCATTGAATCTTTCTTTGAAAGTGTATAACTGTGGTATTGTGTGCAACAGCTACCTATTATAAGTTCCATTTGATTCCACTAGATGTCGCCAAACACTGAAAAAAATATTATGTGTCTAACATTTTGTGAGTGAGTGCAAGAGTGAGCATTGTAATGCGTGCACGGCTCTAAATGCGTCCAAACTGCGCGCCGCAGAATATAGGTAAAATTGCGCGCTGAATATCTCAGACTCTGGTTGTTTTAGAGGAAAGGTGTGTTCACGACATGTTCACGTAATGCTGAGATCATTAGCTCTCCAGTGATGCGTAGTTCGTCATCATCCGTCGACGATAACATATATCATGTGGACATAACATGTGGATCGACTGCCATTTTCATAAGGATCGACTTATTTCCTGCATTACTGGACTAAATGAGACATAACGATGGATTATTTCTCAAGCGAAACTCACATAAAGGTGAAAACGGACTCATTTTGAAGAAAACAGTCTAAGGTGAAAGTCTATGTATCTTTTTGACTACTTTTAGCTCAGACATGCTGTAATTGGAGATGAAATGCAACGTTTCTCCTAGTTTGTTTACAAAGATCAAAGATGTACTTCGCGACTCATTCTGCAATCATTTGATCTGTTGTATTATGTCAACTAAATAAATCATATAGCAAAAATCCTGAGAAAGAAAGCTTTTGTTTGATATATGACTTGCCTTTGTTCATCAAATTTGACCAATGCCATCAATATTCAAATTCATAATCACACTTACTTTTGATCGGTATTTCGGTTGCGGGTGGATGAATTTAAACATTTAAATGATGCGATATGTAAAATGAATGAAAAAATGATGGTTTTGTGTGAAAATTAGAGGGTCTAAGCTTTGTAATGATATCACATATGACTGTTAATGTTTCATCAGGACCTTTAAATATTAAAGGACGATCGTAATAACGATTTTAATAACGCAATTCCAACCTGGTACCGGGTTTACGGGCTGAACAGGTTAATTTGGACTTTGTGCTTGTGTTTTGAGACAGTGACCATAGACTTGCATTATATGACTGACAGACAAGAACGGTTTGACCTAAAAATATCAAAATTGAAACTACTGCGGAAAAAAAGACACCTACATCTTGGATGCCTTTGAGGTAAGCTAAAACATACCAAAAATTAATTTCAAAGTGAACTATCCCTTTAAATTATAGAAGTCTATAATGTATTATGTGAATGCTAGGTCAAAGAGATGTGTCTTTAATCTGGCTTTGAACTGACAGAGTGTGTCTGCTTCCCGGACAATGTTAGGAAGACTGTTCCAGAGTTTTGGTGCTTAATAGGAAAAGGATCTACCGCCAGCAGTCGACTTTGATATTCTAGGTATTATCAACTGGCCGGAATTTTGAGATCGCATTAGACGTGAAGGACTATAATGCGTTAAGAGCTCGCTCAAGTACTGCGGAGCTAAACCATTTAGTGCTTTGTAAGTGATCAGCAATATTTTAAAATTTATGCAATGTTTAATAGGGAGCCAGTCAAGGCTCGAAATTGCGACCATTTTGGTCGCATATGCTCCTGAAATTCAATCCGTGCGACCTAAAAATATATCTGGGAGCATTTGTGTGAGTGCAAATAATGGTTGTGGTGCGACCTGTTTTCATTTCTCTACAAAACGTTCGCAAATTACTGCACAATGTGTACCTTATGTGCGCTAATACGCGGTGGCCGGACAATCATTCTATCCAACGTTACATAACCAATCAAACTTAAGTCTAACGTTCATAACTTTAAAGCAGATTTTAGATTGGTGAATATTAGCTGTCAATCACTCCTACTATCTTTTGCTGCGCTCCATTGTCACGTGACAGACTACCGCGAAAAATTTAAAAGGCTGAATGAATGAATGAATGAAGAGAGAAGATGAAACGAACGCTGACAGATTTCTTTTGTAAAACATCTCCTAAAGTCACAAAAAATCTCGGAGTTGGTGGTGTGGTTAATGTGGATCCACCAGCTGAAAAGAAATCTTACAGCTTTCGGAGCGAGTGGCTCAAAGATTTCGAGTGGCTCCGCTATGCTGATGGTTCAATGCACTGCGTTCACTGTAAAGCCTGTGGGACAGAGTAGGGCTGGGCGATATATCGCACGATATTGTTATGCGCATCTCATCAGTAAAGCCCGTTCCTTGATTAGTAGTAAATCACCATCACCTGCTTTCAGATGGAGCAGCATTTACTACACAGCAAAAACTCCAGTGTTAAAGTTAATGAGATAATTAAGTGATTAATTTAGTGATGATTGAGCATTATTGAAGACACCTGATGTTAACAAGCAGAATCACTGAAGGAGAAAATCTCAAATTGTAAGCCACCGTTTTGGCAATCAGTGTTTGCTTTAGTTGGGCTCTTGACCTTTGTACATTCACTTTAAATTTTGTTTGTCTGCTGTTATTGATTTATAACAGTCAAATGAACAAAGAAAGTGTGATCTGATAGTGTTGGTTATGTTTTGACATAATCATGCTGTGATAAAAAAAATGAAACTTTTTGAGATAGTTTGGTTTACCTTGTTTGCAGCAGCTTTGTGATTCTTCAGCCTATGATTTTCAGTATATTTCTTTTAACCCATTATATTTAATAAACATTGTTCTGATCAAAATACTTTTAATTTTTTTTTTTGAAACACAGACATCAATAATCAGCCTGTGAGTCTCAACAATGGTGACAATAATAAAGCATGTTGCAGTGGCTGCCACCAATCAAAACTCATTAATGGCTCACATCATGCATTGCGGTATGAATAAATTATGATGTGAATTGCCTATGTAATTTACTTTTCCTAATTGAATATTCTGCTCGTCACCATTGTTGAGATGCATAGACTGAATCTTGATGTCTGTGTGTTGCTAAAAAGAAAGATTTTTTTTTTAAGAACTTTTAAGTGATCCTTTAAATTTCATCTTAAATTCTGGATATTTATGCAGAATCACAGTTATTCTGTGGTCAACAACATACATTTAAGTCAGAAATAAGCAAATAAGGAGTTCAGTGATTAAGTTAAAATGATGATTGTCATTATGTAACCAACACCATCAGATCACTTTTCTCTTTGTTCAGCTGGTGATTATAATTCAGATACAGCAGCCAAACAAAGTCTAAAGTACATATAAAAGGTGCAAGAGTCCAACTAAAGCAACTACCCATCACAATAATGGTAACTTACAATTTGTGATTTTCTCCTTCAGTGATTCTGCTTGTTAACATCAGGTGTCTTCAATAATGATCAATCATCACTAAATTAATCACTTAATTATCTCATTAACTTCAACACTCTTGAGTGTGGACTCACATACACTCCCAGGAGTGTTAATTTAACACAGGAGTTTTTGTTGTGTACAAAGAGCCGTAGTTAACTGACAAGCTGAGCCATATCGCATTAAATATTGCTGGCGATACGTCCGCGATATTGATGCGATATGGCTCAACTTGTCAGTTAACTACGGCTCTTTGTAGTAAATGCCGCTCCATCTGAAAGCAGGTGATGGCGATTTACTACTAATCAAGGAACCGGCTTTACTGATGAGATGCGCATAACAATATCGTGCGATATATCGCCCAGCCCTAGGACAGAGTTTGCAGGTAACACAGCGTTCGCAACTGAATCAATACATTTTAAGCGCGAGAGCTTGGTTAAACACGGAAAGAGTACCAAGCACAAAAAATGCAGGGACAAGTGTTTGCCAAACAAATCAGGCTCATCATCAGGTTCGATTATTCAGGCTTTTAATTGCCAGGATGATGCCGGTCGTTCCGCTCTACTGGCAGAGCTAAACGTAAAATTTAACACCGCATACACCATCGCCAAAGAAGAGCTTGCCTTCACTAAATTTAAGCCTATGTTGCAGCTCATGAAAAAGAACGGAGTCCCGATTAACATTACATATGCTAATGACAAATCATGTGCCAATATCATCGGAGTGATAGCAGATTCTATCCGCGAGAATACTGCAGTAAAAGTATCGTCAGCTCAGTATATCTCTTTCATTATCGATGGAGATACCGACCTGTCTGTCAAGGAGTGTGAGATCGTGTATGTCCGCGTCCTGCTTGATGGAAAGCCGACGAACATCCTTGTTGGACATGTTGAGGTGGAACACGCCAATGCTGATGGTGAGGATTTTTTTTATATATATATTAATACATAGCTTATTTGGTATTATATAGCAATATATGATTAATATCATAATAAATACTTGTTTCATTAATGGATGAATCAGCATTTTTTATTAATCTCTTGAATGAATGATTCAATAACAAATACATTTAAGTCACTTAGTCACTTAGGTTACGCCACCTAGTGGTGTAACAATGTAATCGATACAACAGTTATTTAAAAGCTCCGTGTTACTTTCAAAAGGTGCCTTTCTCTTTTTTGATAGCTTCTGTAGACGTGAGTGTTTATATCCAATCTATAATCTATAATTCTAGTTCCAATTCAAGTTCTTCTGTGATAATAATTATATTTGTAACACAGAAACAATTACTGTGTAGTTGAATATACTCAGTGATTTTTGTCAAAGGTTTAATAGACATGTTTAATAGGCGAAAAGTTGTTGTTTAGGAATTATATTGCAATCTTTGTTCTAGGAATTGGATTTATTCATTAAATGTAATTGATAAATTATTAACGCTGTGTAAAGAACTGTAACCGTATTTAACCCTCTGAGGTCTGAGCTGTTTTCTGGGCCCTGGAGGTGTTCTGACATGCTCTGACATTTGTGCTTATTTCTGTTACTTGTGACATTTTCATGGCTAAAGTCTAATTACACTGTATTCAGCACAAACTCTGCTACAATAATATATCAGCAGCATATGTGTAAAAGTTTGTTGTTTTGAGATAATGACATTTATGCGTGGTTTTTTAAAATACAAAAAAAAATTGTCACTGAAATAAGGCCATGAAACCCATACTGATTATTTCTTCACAAGACTTTTGAAAATTGTATGACATAGCCTAGAATATTTGCTCCAAAACTATGTGAAAATCACCCTGACTGCTCATTCAGAGAAGACAATATATTGATTTAAAAATTTTATGACGTGTTTTGTGTGAATAAGCCTTATGCGAGAGCTCATTAATATGTATGGCTTTTCTCACCTGAGAAAGACAAAGACACTCCCTAATGGCCCTATTAGGAGCTATAAGGGCCCTATCATTCTGAGCAACCTTGCACAATACTGTAAATGAGGAGATTTAAAAAAGAATGGCTTTTAAATTGTTTGGCTTTATTTACAACACAACATAATCCAAAGATACAAAACCAATGACAAAAAAGCACTCATTGAAAACTATTATCGAAAGACAGAGACCTTTGTGCCAATCCTAAAAACATTGTACATACCTTTTATTTCCAAGGTGTTTGATTTTCACTTTACCATGTTCATGAGACTCATGTGAATGTTGAAGTCAGCAGGAGTGGCATCTGGGCCCTGAAAAAAAAAAAAAAAAGTGAACATACTGATATCAAGAGAAACTATAGGCCTGCACGATTTTGGGAATAAATTTTAGATTTTTCTGGTTAAAATTGCTTTTTAAAATTCACAGAATACACACACACACACACACACACACACACACACACACACACACACACACACACATAAATGTTTCCAATAATAATGAACATCAGGTTTATTGTGCCTTATAGGCATAGGCTATGCGCAGTGCTGCATAAAATAAGAACAATAACCATATTAGCAGCCTATAAATATTCCAAAATAAAACAACTAAGCTATATATATTGAAAAATATATTGATTATCATGTTACTTCAAATGTTTCCATTTGTTATGATGATATGGCATGAGATAATAGTAAAAACATGAAGCCGTTTGGTGCTTTTCACCAAATATGATACATTCAAACGCGATCGCGCTCCAAATATGATACATTCAAACGCGATCGCGCTCCAAATATGATACATTCAAACGCGATCGCGCTCAAAACATTATGATTACCATATCTACATTTGAGCAGATATCCACAAACACAGTAACAGTAAAGCCGGGTATAAATATTATAATATTCACCATATATCTAGCAACAGTTCAACTGCAATGTGAAATGTATGCAACAATAACAAACTAATATGTAATAATTTCTTACCTTACATCTTCCTTGTCAAATCGCGTTCTTCTTCTTCTGAGGTATAATTCCAATGTAAGCTCAGGCGCGTCTTTCAAACTGGACGAAAAGCAGAGACTTGTGAAGTGTTTTGTTTTTGAGGTAACGAGCGCGTTCGCGTCCCATGTGGAGATTTGCATGTGAATCTCTTTTGCGCAAGTGGGCGTGGCCAAATTAACTTTAATGAGCAAGCGTTTGAGAAGTTGGACATCTTGTTGGTTTTATACAAATTACTTAAACAGAGAATATTTGTTTTTGTTTTGAATCCGATCATTTAAAAGTACACACTTAAATGTTTATAAAGGTATATGGCTCATACATGTGTGACAAGTATTCGCTGAGTTTTGTTTCAGTTTATAGACGTGCTCAAGAAAAAAAAGTTCACCGCGACGGAGAGGCAGAACGCACACCCTGTTTATTTTCTTTATTTTACAAAAGCACAATGTTTTGATTTGATTGTAAGTGGACACATACAAAAAGGAGAAATATCACAGATTCTTTTTTTATATTTCTTTTTTCTGTATGACCATAAATCATGGAGTAATTTAAGTTTATAGTGCTACAATGTGGAGAAAATCCGGCAAAACGCGCCGGCGCGTTTGCCGACCTCAGAGGGTTAAACTAATGGGAATTCTTTTAGGAATCTATGCAGCTGCCAAGTCAGCATTTGCTGGTCTTGGAGAGTCATGCCAGGACTGGCTCTAGAAGACAGTGGCCATGGGAGCTGATGGTGCAGCCGTGAATCTTGGGAGGAAGGGAGGAGTATCAACAAAACTCCAAGAGGAGGCGGGAAAGCACATCATCCCATTTCACTGCATGCCTCATAGGTGAGCTGATGGTCATTAATTCTGATAAAATAAATAAATAAACAAACAAAAGACTCTCTGTCTTGATTGCAAACTGGAATGTCAGATTTGTTCACTATCACTATTATAGATTGGAGCTTGCCCTATTGTCTGCCCAGAAGGATTCACCTTGGGTAGGCAATGTGTACAACCTGCTCCACTTATTTTTGGAACACTTACCCCTTCAGTTCAAAATCCAGAAGGGAGTTAAAATGCCTTGGAGTTGAACTGGATGTGTCGGTGAAGAATCCAAGTGGAGTCAAGAAGACACGATGGTTGCCACATGTATCCAGGGCATTGGATGTGCTTCTGAAGCAAGGGAAGGAGGGGACCCTGGAAGATGCTGGGCAGTACACAGCTGTATATGCTCATATGGACCACCTGGCTGCATCATCAACGAATGCGGATATAGCTGGCCGAGCAAAGCATGTCAGTGTAAACTATAGGTGGAAATGTGGATATTGCCCCTTTACAGTGAGTTAATGGGAGGGGAGGATATAAATGTGCTGTGTTCTTCTATGCAGGTCAAAGAGACCATGGAGGATGGCTCATTCCTTGCATTCTGCCATTTCTTGGCAGATTTGTTTTCCGCCATCAGTAAATACAGCCTATTACTGCAAAGAAATGATGTGATCCTCCCCCAGGTAAGCTTTAATTAGTGGTCAAATAATAAATCATCATTATTTTTACATACTTTGCCATGTTAAGAGTACAACAAAGTTATGGTTAACATTATATGTAAAATTACAAACTTTTGATTACCTGCACTAAAATAAATCACTATCTTTAAAAAAAACTAAAGGCCATTTACTAACCTTATTCCACTCAGTTTGCACTTTAGTAATAAAAAACAAAATAGAATTATTATAGAAATATCTTTTTACGTCTACTTTAGGTCAGGAGGGACATGGAACAGACACTGCAGCAACCAAGGCGCTCCAATGCTTTCAGGTGTTCAACCATGATGTTTGGCCAGAGACAGTGGAGGAGTTGGTTGACTATGGAATTGAGGAGGTCCACTTCTTATTGGACCATTTTAAAGTTGTACTGGAAAGGCAATGCATGGGTTATAATAAAAATAAAGACTTTTGATCGCTTTTTGTTAAAAGCTTTAATCATTTGAGAGCCAACCAGTTACAGTTGGATTGTATCTAATTAAGGAATGGCTGTGATTTTGCCCTTGCTGAGGAGGAGTTTCAGGCCTTGAAAACTCTGGTGTTCATGTCCTTCAAAGACAAGAGCTACCACGGGTTATGGGAAGTCCTTCTGACCAAGGAACCCTATTGTTCAGACTTACAGGTAGGCTATGTAATATAATGTCTAAGTAGTTTGATGATCAATATATTTTAGATTGTTATTATTATTACATTATTTTATGCTGTCGCTGAATGCTTCTACCCTGACAATGAAATTTAAATGATTTTTGTTTCAGAATATCCTTCATCTGGTAAGGATTATGCTCATCCTTCCTGTGTCTTCGGCACAGTGTGAGAGAGGGTTCTCTGTACAGAAGCGGATCAAGTCAGACATTAGATATTCATTACACCCTAAAACAGTAGAAGATCTGACACGAATCAGCGTTGAGGGCCCTCCTTTGGAGGCGTTAAATGCCTCAGCCTCATTAAAGAGATGGATGGAGGAGGGACAGAGAGCCAGAAGACCAAATTTTAAATCCTGGCCACAGGATGTTTAAAGCCCCAGTGATTGTTGTTTTGTTGTTTGTTTGGTGCATGTTTGAACTGTCTCAACTGAAAATATCTTGCTCTGACAGATGTTAAAATAAACATATGTTTATATGTTCATATAACAGATGTTGTTTTTAAATAAACCTGTTAATATATAATTTGTAGTTGTGGTGCTCTTTCATTTTTGGTGGGTGCTCCTAAATTTTTGTTGGTGCTCCTAACTTTTTGAAGTTGGGAGCACCAGTGCTACCAAATAAAAAAGTTAATTTCGAGCCCTGGAGCCAGTGCAGTTTTGACAGAACTGGGCTAATATGGTCATACTTCCTGGTTCTGGTAAGAACTCGAGCTGCTGCGTTTTGAACTAGCTGTAGTTTGTTTATTAAGCGTGCAGGGCAACCACCCAGTAGAGCATTACAATAATCTAGCCTTGAGGTCATGAACGCATGAACTAATTGTTCCGCATTTGTCAATGAGAGCATATGGCGTAATTTAGATATATTTTTAAGATGGAAAAATGCAGTTTTACAGATACTAGACACGTGACTTTCAAATGAAAGATTGGTATCAAAGAGCACACCCAGGTTCCTAACCGACGACGAAGACTTAACAGAGCAGCCATCAAGTGTTAGACAGTATTCTAGATTATTACGTGAGGAAGTTTTTTGTCCAATAATTAGAAACTCTGTTTTTTCAGAATTTAGAAGTAGGAAATTACAAGTCATCCCATTTTATATATCCGCTATGCATTCCGTTAATTTTGTGAATTGATAAGTTTCGTTAGGTTTTGAAGAAATATAGAGCTGAGTATCATCGGCATAACAGTGAAAGCTAATTCCATGTTTCCTAATGATATCTCCTAAGGGTAGCATGTACAGAGTGAACAGCAGCGGCCCTATTACTGAGCCTTGTGGTACGCCATACTGAACTTGTGATCGATGAGACATCTCATCATTTACTGCTACAAACTGATAACGGTCAGATAAGTATGATTTAAACCATGCTAGTGCATTTCCCGTAATGCCAACGTTGTGGTCAATGGTGTCAAATGCAGCACTAAGATCGAGTAACACTAATAGCGAGATACAACCACGATCGGATGATAAGAGCAAATCATTTGTGACTCTAACGAGAGCTGTCTCGGTACTATGGTACGGTCTAAATCCGGACTGGAAATCCTCGCAGATATCATTTCTTTCAAGAAAGGAACACAATTGTGAGGATACTGCCTTTTCTAATATCTTTGACAGAAAAGGTAGATTCGAAATCGGCCTGTAATTGACTAATTCTGTAGGATCAAGTTGCGTTTTTTTAACAAGCGGTTTAATCATAGCCAGCTTAAAGTTTTTTGGTACGTATCCTAGAGACAAAGATGAATTAATGATATTAAGAAGAGGATCTAGGACCTCTGGAAGCATCTCTTTCAGTAGCTTAGTCGGTATAGGGTCTAACATACATGTTGTCGATTTAGATGATTTAATGAGTTTAGTAAATTCTTCCTCTCCTATAGCAACGAATGAATCAAATTTTTCCTCAGAGAGACTACAATGCTCTCCCTGATCCGATACTGTAGTAGACGGTTGCATAGTTATAATTTTGTCCCTGATATTATCAATCTTATAAGTGAAGTTCATAAAATCATTACTGCTGTGTTGCTTGGAAACTTCGGTGCTTGAAGCTTTATTTTTCGTTAGTTTAGCCACCGTTTCAAATAAATACCTAGGATTATGTTTATTTTCTTCTAATAGGGTTGAAAAATAAGCAGATATAGCAGCTTTTAAAGCCTCTCTGTAAGTAATTGAGCTCTCCTTCCATGAAATGCGAAATACCTCTAGTTTTGTTTTCTTCCAGTTGCGCTCCATTTTTCTGGCTGCTCTCTTAAGGGCCCGAGTGTGCTCGTTGTACCACGGCGTTGGACTATTTTCTTTAATCTTCTTTAAGCGCAACGGATCAACTGTGTCTAAAGTGCTGGAAAAGAGAGAGTTAAACGTTTCTGTTGTAATATCTAGTTCTTCTAAGCTATCTGGGATGCTGAGATGATGAAACTGATCAGGAAGATTATTAATAAAGCAATCTTTAGTAGCAGAAGTGATAGGTCTCACATATTTGAAACACGGAGTCGGCTTTGCAGCCTTGGCTAAATTAAGTTTACACGAGACTAGATAATGATCTGAGATGTCATCGCTCTGCTGCAGAATTTCAACGGCATCTACATCTATTCCATGTGATAATATTAGATCTAGAGTATGATTACGACGATGAGTAGGTCCTGACACGTGTTGTCTAACTCCAATTGAATTTACAATGTCTTTAAATGCCAATCCCAATGCATCTTTTTCATTATCGATGTGTATATTAAAATCACCAACAATTAGTCAATATTAATTCTGATAGAAAGTCCGCAAATTCTTTGATAAAATCTGTATGGTGCCCTGGTGGCCTGTATACAGTAGCCAGCACAAATCTCAAACGTGATTTATCGTTTACACTATATATTTTTACATTAAGCACCAATGCTTCAAAAGAATTATATTTAAAACTTGTTTTCTTAGTGGTTCTGAAACTATTATTATAAATTACAGCAACACCACCACCTTTGCGTTTCAGACGAGGCTCATGTTTATAACAGTAATCTTGCGGCGTTGATTCATTTAAAGTAATGTAATCGTTTGGTTTTAGCCAGGTTTCTGTCAAACACAGCACATCTAGGTTATTATCTGAAATCATATCGTTAACAACGAGTGCTTTAGAAGTAAGCGATCGAATATTGAGCAACCCAAGCTTTAGCATTTGCTCATCTGTAATATAGCTGTTTTTTATTTGTTGAACATCAATTAAATTTTTTACCTTAGATGGGTTTTAACGTTTTTTTGCATTTCCAAATTCGGGGAACAGACACAGTCTCTATATGATGATAGCTAGGTAAAAGAGGCTCTATGTGATAGGATTTATCTGACCTTGGTGACGCGAGGCCGCTAGCAGACGGTCGGTTTAGCCAGTCTGTCTGCTTCCTGACCTGAGCCCCAGATTGTCATGTTTGAGCTCTAAGACTATGGCCATATTACTAGAGAGAAGAGCAGCACCATCCCAGGAGGGATGAATACCATCTCTTTTCAACAGGTCAGGTTTGCCCCAAAAACTTTTCCAATTGTCTATGAATTCTATATTATTAAGCGGACACCACTTAGACAGCCAACCGTTAAGCGAACACAATCTACTAACTATCTCATCACTCCTGCGAACAGGAAGGGGGCCAGAGCAAATTACAGTCCTTGATATCGTACTTGCAAGTTCACACACCTCTTTAATATTAATTTTGGTGATCTCCGACTGGCGGAGTCGAACATCATTAGTGCCGACATGAATAATGATCTTAGAGAATTTACGATTAGAATTAGCCAGCACTTTTAAATTTGCTTTGATGTCAGGCGCTCTGGCTCCCGGCAAACATGTGACTATGGTGGTTGGTGTCTCTATTTTCACGTTCCGTGTAATAGAATCGCCAATAACTAGGGCACAATCATTCTCAGTTGGTGTTTCACTGAGCGGGGCAAATCGATTTGTTATGGTAATCGGAACGGAAGAGTGGTTTTTAGATCCGCAACTAGAGCGATCCCTCTCTGTCACCCATTTGCCCGGCTGCATGGGCTCTACTTCAGCCAGAACCGACTCATGTAAAGAGTTCACTATGCTATGCGCATCCAAAACATCTAAAGCACTAGCACTCTTACTATCCTCAATTAAAGTTTGGATGCGTGTTTCTAATTCTGATATCTTCTCTGTCAACCTAACTGTCTCCTTACATTTATCACATATAAATCCTATATTGCCGACAGAGAAGGCTATGCTAAACATGTGACATGAAGTGCAGGTGACAATAACAGGACAAGACATTACTCACTGTGTTTGTTGACTGATTCTTACTCACCTGAGCTTTTTATGAACTCAAAGGCGCGGACGCGCGAGAGAAAAATAAATAAATAAAAATAGCTGAGCGCACGGGTGGCGCGTTAACAGGATAGCGATTTACTAGCGTTTTGTGCTAGTAGTACTAATAATAAAAGCTAGCGATGTCAGGTTAATCTGAGATGTTGGGTAAAATGTAGTAGTATAAACAACTAGAAATGGTAGTAAAATGATGGTTCAAAACAAAGAAATATAAGGCTAAGACGGAGCTTACAGCACCGAAGCAAACAAACACACTCACAGCAGGCAGCGAGGCAGACAAATGTAGACAGCGAGGCCCAGCCTGCTGCCATACAAATGTCATGGATAGAAACCCCACTTGACCATGCCCACGACGAGGCCATGCCACTAGTCGAGTGGGCCCTCACCCCAAAAGGGCAGTTTAGACCCTTGGATGCATAAGCTGACGCGATAGCGTCCAGTATCCATCTGGACAGGGTCTGTTTCGAGATGGCTAGCCCTTTAATGCGGCCACCGAACGACACGAAAAGCTGCTCTGATTGCCTGAAAGCGGCAGAGCGCTCCACATAAATCCTTAATGCCCTCATCGGGCAGAGAAGGTTAACCCCTGCCTCACTATCAGACATAGGGAGGGCCGAGAGGGAGATAACTTGCGCTCTGAAGGGAATCGTAAGCACTTTAGGGACATAACCGTGTCTTCGTTTGAGGATGACCTTAGAGTCATTTGGCCCAAATTCCAAGCACATAGCGCTTACTGAAAGCGCGTGCAGGTCGCCCACCCGTTTTACTGAGGCTAGCACCAGCAGAAAAGCAGTTTTAAACGATAGGTATTTTAACTATACCGTGTGCAGACGTTCAAACGGTTTACCCTTCATGGCCTCGAGGACCGTGGAAAGGTTCCAAACCGGAACCGAGGGTGGCCGAAGAGGATTCAACCTCCTAGCACCCCTGAGAAAACGAATCATGAGGTCGTTCTTTCCTAGCGACTGGCCATTTGCAGGGTTTGTGAACACTGCTATGGCCGCCACGTACACTTTGAGCGTGGAAGGGGTTCTCCCGCTGTCCAACAGCTCTTGTAGGAAAGAAAGAACCACCGTTACCTGACCTTTTAGCGGGTTTAAATCATGAGCTGAGCACCACTCAGCAAACACTGACCATTTAGAGTTGTAAAGCCGTCTAGTAGACGGAGCTCTTGCCTCTGTGATTGTGTTCAGCACTCCCTCTGGGAGGCGCAGTGGTGGTAGTTGATCGCCCACACATGCAGAGCCCACAGCTCGGGGTATGGGTGCCAAATTGCTCCCTGGGCCTGAGACAACAAGTCTTTCCTCAGCGGAATCGGCCATGGAGCCGCGCTCTCTAGTTCTATCAGTTCTGGGAACCAGACTTGATTCTCCCATAGCGGAGCTATGAGAAGTATCGAGCATTTGCTCTCCCTGAGTCGTTTGATTACCTGTGGTAACAGAGCAACCGGGGGAAAAGCATACAGCGGGCGTCTGGGCCAGTTTTGGGCCAGCGCGTCCATTTCTTTCGAGAAGAACATTGGGCAGTGAGCGTTGGCTTGCGACGAGAACAGGTCTACCTCTGCTCTGCCGAAAACGTACCAGATATTTCGCACCATGAGGGGGTGCAGGGACCACTCTCCTGGGGAGAGCTTTGCCCTGGATAGCATATCTGGGCCCACATTCAGGACGCCCGGCACGTGCGCCGCTCTCAGCGAGCGCAGATTGTGCTGGCTTCATATGAGGAGGCACTTTGCTATTGCAAGCAGGCTCCGGGATTTGAGGCCGCCCTGGCGATTTATGTAGGACACCACTGACGTGTTGTCTGTTCTGACTAGAACGTGGTGGTTCCTCAGTGCAGGGAGGAAGAACTGTAGGGCATTCTCGACCGCTTTCATCTCTAGACAGTTTATTTGGAGACGCTTCTCTGCGTCTGACCACAGGCCCATAGAAGGTCTCCCTTCGTATAGGGCGCCCCAACCCGTGTTGGACGCATCTGTCGAGACCACTTTGATTCGTGAGGCGATGCCCAGGTTTACGCCTGACTGGTACCAGCCGGGTCTCGTCCACGGTTTCAGGGCGGAAACACATGTCTGATTCACCATGAGACGGAGCAGACCTGATGTCCATGCTTGCGCTGGTACTCGCCGTCTCAACCATAGTTGAAAAGGGCGCATATTCATCAAACCCAGCTGCAGTACTGACGAGGCTGAGGCCATGAGACCCATTATCCTCTGGAACACTCTGAGGGGGAAATATTTCCCCACAGTGAATGTCGCTGCCAGGGGCTGTATCACTGCCACGCGTTCTCGCATACAGCTGTAGTCCAGTTCTATCCCCAGAAAGGAAATTTTCTGGCTGGGGAGTAGAATGCTTTTGGTCCAGTTGACTCTGAGACCCAACTGCTCGAGATGGGTCAGCAGTAGTGTTCTGTGTAACACCAATTCTTCTTTTGACTGTGCTATAATTAGCCAGTCGTCCAGATAGTTGAGGACTCTCACGCCCCTTTGTCTGAGGGGCGCGAGGGCCGTGTCCATGCACTTCGTAAATGTACAAGGTGCCAAAGACAGGCCGAAGGGAAGAATGGTGTACTGATAAGCCTGACCCTCGAAGGCGAACCTCAAGAAGGGCCTGTGACGGGCTGATATTTGGATCTGAAAATAAGCATCCTTCAGATCCACTGATATAAACCAGTCCCCGGGTCGAATTCGAGCGAGAATTTGTCTGGTTGTAATCATTTTGAACGAGCGCTTCACCAGTGCTTTGTTCAAGTGTCTGAGATCTAGTATAGGGCGGAGCCCGCCATCCTTCTTTGGTACTAAGAAGTAACGGCTGTAAAACCCCGACTCGCTACCTGCCAAGGAGACTGTTTCCACAGTCCCTTTTCTCAGAAAATTCGCTATTTCGGTGCAAAGTAGGTGTGCTACTTCCTTATTCACAGAGGTTTTGACCCGGGCTATGAAGCGCGGTGGTCTGCGAGCGAACTGTAGCGAGTATCCCCGTTTCACTATATTTAGCACCCATTTCGAAGCCCCTGGAATGCTTTCCCACGCTTTCGCGTGAATGGCCAGGGGTAGAATGAAATCTGGGTTGTGGTCGCTCATATTCGGGGACCCGGAGACCCAGCCATGATGACATACTTCGTTCATCATGTTCATTTCGAGTGGGGCATACAGTGCTTCGAGCTGTATTTCTGTAACTGGCAGCCCGGTGGCAGCGAGCTGTTCACAAAGTGTGTGCGCTGAGAGGCAGACACGAGACCTGCACTCACCACACTGCCAGCGCGCGCGCTCACACATTGAGGCTCTATGTGTGTGCGCGGCGCAGATACAGTCATATTCACAAGCGGGGGTGAGCGCTGTACAGCGGGCACATTTCCTACACTCAGAATATGAACGGCGTGAGCCGGTTTGACTGATATGGACCCTGTGGTGGTGTGGGACACTGCATGGGTAGTGCTTGTGTGTATGAGTGAACACTGGGGAGTGGGCACAATTCTTACACTTACACTAAATTTAAGACACATTCGGCCTGAGCCGGAATATGACCCGAAATAATGCTCTTTTTGAGAGATATGTGGGTCGCCGTGAGAAAGGCGTTTGTGTGCAGGCGAGCGAGTTGTGGAACTGACTCGTTGGCTGCTGGATACACTCTTCGAGTCGCCTCTGCTGAGGGAACTGAGAGAGCGGTTTGTGCATATTTCGATGGTGGTCCGGCCGCAGCGGGACTTGACCATCGGCGTTTTCCTAGAGTGGCTAGGAAGACTTGGGAGGCTCAAAGCTCGGCGCGAGCTTGTGCCTGGGTCCCCGGGCAGGAGGCGGTCTGCGGCGGCTGGTGGAACGCGACCGCTGATGTGCATCCCGATCCTGGTGTTGTGAGGTGGGCGGAGGAGGCAGTGGGGGCCCTGTTTTCCGAGCGGGCGGCTGCTTCCTAGCGCGGCCTGCTGTGGAACTAGAACGCCGCGGCAGAAAATGTCTCATGGCCTGAGACGTTTGCTGCACCTCTGTATATCGCTCCGTGAAGCCCTTCACCGAGGGACCGAACAAACCCGTTGGTTTCCTCGACGAGGGCGTCGAGGAAAGTGGCACGGTCAGATTTAGACATGTCGGACAGCGTTAGCCACAGGTGACGCTCAGTGACGGTGAGAGCAGCCATGCTGCGGCCGATAGCTTGAGCAGCGGTCTTGGTAGCTCTGAGAGCTAAATCTGTTGCGCTCCTCAAGTCCGTCACGCTCTCCGTAGATGGGCCAGCCTCGTCCAGAGACCGGAGAAGGTTGGCCTGGTGAATCTGCAAAATGGCCTTGGTATGCAGAGCGGAGGCAGCTTGACCGGCGGCGGCATAGGCACGACCGATCAGCGTCGAAGTCGTTCGGCAAGCTTTAGTGGGCAGGCTCAGCTTGGACCGCCATCCCGCAGAGGGTGGGCACAAGTGAGTCGCTACCGCTTCCTCGACAGGAGGAACACAAAGATATCCCCTGTCTTTCGCGCCGTCAACCACAGAGAGCGTCGAAGAGACAGAGGATTTCAGTCTGGCTGAGTACGGAGCTCCCCATGACTTGGAGAGGTCATCATGCAGCTCGGGGAGGAAGGGAGCGGGGCTCGAAAAAGGTGCAGAGCGGCGTCCAGGCAGAAAGCAGCCATCCAACCTGTTAGGCGCGGGCTCCTGGGGCGTTGACCAATCGAGGCCGAGGTCTTCTACGGCCTTAGTGATAAGACGGAGAAGCTCAGCATCGACAGAAGCCCTCACGCTGGATTCCTGCGTCGACGGGGCGGGGTCAGTGATGGAGCCTTACCAGCCCTCACTCCCGGACGCCAGAATTGAACAGCTGTCGTCCTCCGCAATGTCCTGCTCCATCTCGTCGGGCGCCGCGATAGCGGGGTGCTGGCCGTCGAGAAAAGAGACGGGAGACTCAGAGAAAGAGGCTCGCGGGGACGCTGTCGTTCAGTGTGAGTAGGTACCTTGCTGAAATCGCACAGACATCGCACAGTGTATGCCCGCCTTAACGTTACTGAAATTATGTTTTATTAAATTATGTTTCAGGAGGAGCACGTTCATATAATTGACATAAGCGGAGAGCACTCAGCAATCAACGATAAAAGGTCTATAATACGCATTAAACTTTACTCCCTCTAATTGTATGTAAGTGTAAACTCATGAAAGAATGTTTGTTTATAACAGAGAACTTGCCAGAATGTTGGTCAAAGTTACACTTTTGAGTCAAAAAGTTAAAAACAAAGTTTTAGATGATTAAACTCTCTCTGTCTCTCTGGTATATTTGACCTTCAGAATGTCTTCATCTGTCCGATGTTTATATGTTTTTCTGTTTACCTGCCAGGCACAGTGCCAGAGTTTCACTAAAGCTGCCATGGAAGTCTCTGCATTTGTGTTTGAACACAGACACAATACCTTGAAATTTGAGTTATCAGTTTTAAATTCAATTTAATTCCTCCCATTGTCTGTTTTTTTTCCTCTGAATTTGCTGTGAACAACAAACCTTTTGTCATTTACCTTGGTAGGAATATATACAGTATTTATTTCTTTAGAATATTTACCCGACCAGGGCTAGTGGAATATGTTTGTATACCTTTAAAACAATGCCAATTTCGTGACAGCATCGTGAATTTATTATAGTGGTAATCTCCCTGAAGCAATGCAGATCCTTTTTATCTTCCCTGAACCCGAATGACCAAACCACTAAATTAGATTAACCTGGCTTTAAAAATTAGCTGAATATTGAATAACTTATTAAAAAAAAAAAAAATGAAAACTTATTTTAATGAGTTAAAGCAATGTAAAAACATATATTTTCATAACTTATTCTTCATATAATTTTCTACAGTGTTGATCCTAATGAAATGCTGGGGAACCAGGTGCAAAATCACTTCCACAAAACATCTACTATATTGAAAATAATAGTTTGGTTTAATGTCACCATTATGGTGATCAATGTTTGCTTTAGCTGGTCAGTTTGACTCTTGATGTTTTAATATAACTTTTTCTCTGACTGCTGTAACTGTTTGTTATGTCAAGAAGAGTAAACACCAAAATATATTTAAAATCTTATAAGATTTTCAAAATCTAAGAGATCACAAAATGTCCTAGATTTAACAGTTTTATTCCTATAGTTTGTGGTGTGCTGTGATGTGAAGAAGACAACACACCACACACGACCAGATTTTCGACAAGAGTCCTGACTGTGAACACAGAAAATCTTGCAAAATCTCTTGAGACTTCAGAATAAACAAAGCGGACGATAGGCAGAAAGAAATTGCTGTGAATCTGTGATTATTATTATTATTATTTTTTATTTTTTTATTGAACAAAGATTAAAAGGAAATAAAAATCTTCAGGAAATCAGAAGGTAACTTATAATGAACCCATCATTTTAAATTGCTATGATAGTGTCCATATCATTAGTGATGGCAGTCTGACACTGAAGCTATGATACGTGCTTCAAACCATTAACTACACTGTTAACCCTTGCTGTAAAAAAGGCCAAATTCTGACAATATCATACCATTTTCCATTAAAACAGTAATATACCGTAGAAAAAAACTAGCCTACAGGAATTTACTGTGAATTAACAGTGCTCAAAATCGACACTCAGAGGCTGTTTTCCCAATCACACCCTTACTATTCCCTACATTAGTTCACTAATATAGTCTACTTTAATGAAATGAAGTGAGTGAATTGAGACACAGATGAACACTTGGTAAGCAGAATCACTGAAGGACAAACAAACAAGAACAGAAAAAAGAGAAACACAAGAACTACAACTGACTTCCAGCAACACTGAGTGTGAAAACAGTTTACAAACCAGTTTACGATTATTTCTTTCATACATGTATAAAAGTTCTTGTTGAGAAATAACAAGTGTTGCCAGTATTTTACTGTAAAAAAACCTGGTAAGGTCTAACAGTGTACAATTACATTTGAACCACTGCTCCGAAGGTTGTTTTGGTACTGAAAAATCACATGACATATGACGCCCGAATAGAGGTGAATAGTCCAGGGGGCATAGATTTGAGTTATATTAATTGAATGGACTTAGTACTATTAACTTTAAGTTATCACTGAAGGAAAGAAGAGAACAGAGAAAGAGACGAGCAGAAACACAAGAACTACAACTGTCTTCAGATACAGCCTCAGATGAAATCAACTGAAGAGAAAAGAAGACATTAAATCTGTGAAGATCTCAGCAGAGGAGGATTAAACAACTCCACAAACAGCATTACCAGCTTCACTTATTACTAACCAGACTGACTTTATTTCTGTCAGACGCCTACAGAAGTTTTTATTGAGAATTAACAGAGGTTTAACTCTATGTGTTTCATTTTAAATCACCATAACAATGATCAGTGTTTCCATTAATTGGGCTCTTAACTCTTATTATATCTTTTGTCTTTTTTTGGCTGCTGTGACCGTGTGTTTTTCAAACACATTTACAGCAGCAAAGAAAGCTAAAGTGAAATGAGATCAGGTGATGATGGTTACCTGATGATGGTTTGATAATCATCATGAAATAGCTTGAATCATTGATGTTTTCAATATCTAACAATTGTGTTGTTTCATTAGTGATGTTACGTTCGTGAACGAATCGTTCTTTTTGAACGAATCTTTTAGGTGAACGAATCGTTCTCATTCCCGTAATGCATTGACTCATATTTCTCGTTCACTGAAATCCCTCCCTCCACAGCAGCGCACGCGCAGCTCAGTGAACCGGGTAGCTCTGTGTTTTCAACCTGTCAAAGAATGACTAAAACTCGAGCCAGTAGCCTTCAAGTATGAGATGTGACGGAGCATGTGATTTGTTGAATGTAGTGAACGAATACAGCCTTCACTGACTGTGACTGAGTTGCTTTTGACTTGAGTCTGAACAAGAGAGAGAGAGAGTTCTCGTTCGTGAGTTGAACGAACTGGTACATGTCGTTCGTGAACGAAAAGAACCAGTTGTTTGAACAATAATGATGGCGAACAGATAGAGCTACTGTAGGTTTGTGTAGTTAGCATATTTGCATCAAAGAAAGACATTTACACTTTACCATTGTAATGAAAACAGTTTAATAACGCAAGCTGATGGTTAAATGTAACAAAGACAAATGAAAATTTTTTACTTGGTTTGAGCTAAGGGCGGGGGACTGTTTACTTGATTTAAATTTAACTTCTCTTTACTGCTTTTCTTATATTTTGTTTGTTTGTTTTAGACTTAGTTTTGTGGTATTTTGCACTTTGAACAATTTACTTGACTAGCCTACTGTACAGTACTGTAAGCACTGGTGTTTTGTGTTCGTTTTGTATTATCAAAAAATAATTCATTACGTTTTATTCATGTCATGCACTTCTCTAAAAACTAAAACAAACCAAAACATATGACGGTTAGGTTTCATTTGCGTAACGTCAGCAAATAGCATTTCAGTTCAGGCTGTGAAGGGGCATGTAATTGGTTGGATCTACTGAACGAATACGCCCATCACTGACCGAGATCGCTCTGTTTCGAGTCTGAACGAGAGAGAGATCTCGTTCGTGAACGAATTAAACAAACTGGTACATTTCGTTCGTGAATGAAATGAATGAGAGTAGCCTACTGGGTAGATCGGTCATTTAGCATGTGATTCAATCTCATTCAAAGCGCAGTTATAGGTGTGCACATACAATTGTTTATATATTCATGTTTAACATACAGAACATAACTCAATGTATAATATAATCCCAGATTTATGAATGTGTATGTCTGACCAAATAATTTAAAATGTTAATTATGCAAGAAAACCTTCCTTTGGTCATCTGAATCACTTATTAGGCTTATTTTATTAATTTAGTAAATAAGTAACACATTTTAACAAAGCCAAATCAGTTTTTTTGTAACAAGTAAATACGTTCGTTAAAACATAGCATAAAAGACACTCTTTTTCGCCACCTGCTGCAGTATTTATGTAATATGAAGAAATTGTTACTGAACGAATCAGTGAACGATTCAGAATGAATCATTTTGGTGAACAAACTGAAAATGAACGAGTCTCTGGAAAGAATCAAAATTTCCACCACTATGTTTCATGAATATTTTTAAATCACAAACCCTGTGTTACTGCAGCATGAGATCCAACAATATTATAACAATCAGTTAAAAGACTTAAACAAACATGACGACCAAATATTAATTTATGATGACACACACAGACATCAACAATCAGCGTATGAATCTCCACAATGGTGACAATCAAAAGTACTTTGCTGCAATGCATGCTGGGTACCAGCATAGTATAAAACTCCCAGCATGCATTGCAACATGAATAAATTATGCAGCTGAATTGTCCTATTTTGTTTAATTCTAAATATTTTCATTTATTTTTTGCTGTTGTTTTTGTTGACATTTAGTAGCTTTTTTGTGATGTTCAGATTTGATCTGTTTATCTGAATGTTTTTGATTGTCACCATTGTTGAGATTCATACGCTGTTGATAACTGTGTGTGTCACGCAAAGTAAAAATTTTTGTGCTTATGTTTTTTAAAATAATTTTACTGATAGAAATAATACTACTGGATCTCATGATGCAGTAACATAGGATTTGTGATGTGAATATATTAATAGAACAACACAATTGTTATGTACAAAAGACATCAGTGAAACAGGTTATTTCATTTCAAATAGTTCATATTTCATTTACAGGTAACCATCATCACCTGATCTCATTTCACTTCAGCTTTCTTTGTTATTGTAAATGTGTTTAACAAACACACTGTCACAGCAGCCAAAAAAGGTCAAAAGATATAATAAGAGTTAAAAGCCCAACTAATGGAAACAATGATCATTGTTATGGTGACTTCAAATGAATCACATTAGAGTTAAACCTCTGTTAATTCTCAATAAAAACTTCTGTGACGTATGACAGAAATAAAGTCAGTGTGGTTAGTAATAAGTGAAGCTGGTAATGCTGTTTGTGGAGTTGTTTAATCCTCCTCTACTGAGATCTTTAATGTCTTCTTTTCTCTTCAGTTGATTTGATCTAACATTGTGTCTGAAGTCAGTTGTAGTTCTTGTGTTTCTGCTCGTCTCTTTTTCTGTTCTCTTCTTTCCTTCAGTGATTCTCCTTGTTAACAGGCTTATTAAGGCTGAAATGACTCCATATTTAATATACACTTTGTGGCTCAGATAAGGTCTGGTTTATTTCTTTTGCTCTTGGCTGACATATGGCCAGAGGTGTAAAGTCCAGGTTCAGAAAGTAAAAGTCCTCCTCAGTATTTTCTTCCAATCACCTGGATTTGCTAATTCAGCAGGAGAGAGAACTAATTAGTGAAATCAGCTGACTGAGTTTATGGGTAGAATAAACATATGGCAGGACTTCTACTTTCTGACCCCTGGACTATACACCTCTGGTTTGAAGTGACCATTATCTAATGTTTAAAGGGGGGGGTGAATTGCTGTTTCATGCATACTGAGTTTTTTACACTGTTAAAGAGTTGGATTCCATTGCTAAACATGGACAAAGTTTCAAAAGTTAAGTTGTACGTTTGAAGGAGTATTTTTGTTCCAAAAATACTCCTTCCGGTTTGTCACAAGTTTCGGAGGGTTTTTTTGGAGTATGGCTCTATCTTACGTAAGAGAGGGCGGAATTTCCTTATATGGGTCCTAATGGTGCGTTCACACCGGACGCGTTTAGCGCGTCAGGCGCGAGTGATTTCAATGTTAAGTCAATGCAAAGACGCGTTACGCGCGTAAAAAATTCCTGCGGCGCGAATGAGGCGTTTAGGGCGGCGCGGTAGACGCGAATTCGCCTCATTCGCGCGTCAAGTTCGCGCGAATGACGCGAATTGAGCGTCTGGCGCGTTAAGCGCGTTATGCGCGAATGATTTTATTAGTGCTATTTGTGCATTCACGCGTTTGACGCGAATTCGCGTCTGCCGCCCGAGTTGAAAAATCTGAACTTCTGCGTCAATTCGCGCCGCGTTAACCAATCAGGAGCCTGCTTGTATGCTGCTGTCACGTGGTGAAGTGACAGTTTATAATGTTATTTTATGTTTGGCCTCAATAAATTATTTTGTAATATGACTAAAATGCACAATAAAGCAAATAAAAACATAAAACTCGATTTCAATATATGAGAGATACTCATTTTGTATTGAATGCTATTTATTCCATATCTATTTTAGATTATATGAAACATTATTAATCTAATGTAAAGACAACAAACACAATTTAGTGTATAAAAAAATCACAGGACAGGTTTCACTTTTGAAGGCTGCAGCTCCATTTATTATCAAAACAAATATAAATCACAGATTAGGTGCGGGCGAGGGTGAACCTCGCGCCGGGCTGTACAGCGCGGGCTCGTCAGGCAGCGACCACTCGAGGCCGAGGCTTATGCGGCCTACGCTGTCCTCGTCAGCGTCCTCACCTCCTGGAGCAAATTGTGAAACTCCTGAAACCCTCCGGAGGGTTTGGTGGACCCGAGTACAGCGACGATGTCCCCTACGCAGCTGTTTCTGCTCTCCAGAGCGTATACGAGCGGTGATTCTCTCGATTAATGCTAATGCTAAAAAAGATGGCCGCCAACAGGTTTCGAAACTTTCACCTCTGACGCGCGTGACGCGCGTAAATTTCGCTTCAAACCTTTGATTTTACGCGCGTCAATTTCGCTCTTGACGCGCGAATGCACACAAAGTTGTCAAGCGTATAAATAGACGCGGCAGGCGCGAATTTGACGCGCTAAACGCGTCCGGTGTGAACGCACAGTAAGGGCACTTCTCCGCGGGCGCGCGCGCACTCGTAGACCAGAGAGAGAAGAGAGCGAAAGCAGTACGTTACCTCAAAGCGCTATGCTCGGCTTTTAGGGAAGTCAATGTCACCAAAGAAGTGGGTTTTTGGTTGCCAGGGCAAGACAACCCTGCACAGATTCCCAAAGAACCCAGCATTAAGGGAACAGTGCATGGAGTTTGTTTTTCCTGAGCATAAACTGAGTTGTGTAGACTGTTTGTTCCCTGCATTTCGACGATGATTGTTTTATAAACAAAGCCCATATCGACGGATTTTCAGATCGTCTAATGCTTAAGGATCAAGCAGTCACAATGATAAAGGTTCGCTGTCGCATGCGGTGAGTAAACTGCTTCAAATGTCTCTCTGTGTTGTTGTTAGCTCGGTTAGCACTATAGCACACCGCCCACACGGCCCGCCCCCAGCCGCTCGTTTTTTTCCGGAAAGACTCGGTATAGCCTATCTTTCTATTATAAATATAATAAAACTAAAGACGTTTTGGAGCTATGAAGGATGCAATACTACTCTATAGGTACTCAAGATTAACAGGAGATTGAGTGAAAATGAGCAATTCACCCCCCCTTTAACAATATATATATATATATATATATATATATATATATATATATATATATATATATATTAGGGCTGGGAATCGATAAAAAAAATTAACTAATTAATTGCACAATTTCTGTAATTAATTGCAATTAATTGCGTTTCCCCCAAGCTTGTAATCATCAATATTTAAACTTAGAATAACCTAATTAAACAACACAGGGGAAAAAAGGAACAGAAAGTAGCCCTATATTAAAATATTAAACATATTAATATATCATTATATTATATAATATATTATATAACATTATATAACATCAATATATCAATATATTATTCTTTTTCAATAATCAATCAACATAATCAATTTAACAGATTATTATTATTATTATTATTATTATTATACTAACTATCAAAACAAAAATATAGTCCTACAAAGCTATTATTACCAGAGCATGTGATCAGAGCAGGTCATATACCATTGTTGCCCAGCATGCACCAGCTCAGCAAACAGAAGTCTACAGAGAAATTTCACGTTACTTGAGTGGACTTTACTTTTCCAGTGCTTGGTACATGATTGAAGCCTTTGGGCCGTTAACGACAGAGCCGCCGACACACACACACACACACATACACACACACACACACACACGGAACGGAGAGCGCACCGCTGCTGGGCCGTTAACGACAGAGCGCGCCGACACACAGACACACACATATGCGCGCGCGCGGAGCACAGAGCGCGACGCACATACCGAGCGGAGAAGACCCGCTTATGAAAGCTGCGCGATAATGAAACCTGATCGCCGAACACGGAGGGGCGGGATGGCATATGTCGGCCTTTTTAATAGCAGACGCAACAGGAAATCATTAAAACGAGGCAAAAAAAAAGTGCTGCGTTAATTGCGTTATTAATTTTTTTACGCGTTAAACATTTCAAATTAATCGCAAAGATTAACGCGTTAATTCCCCCAGCCCTAATATATATATAAATATATATATAGGAAAGTGCATAAGTTCAAA
This sequence comes from Scardinius erythrophthalmus, assembly GCF_964197995.2. Taxonomy (NCBI): domain Eukaryota; kingdom Metazoa; phylum Chordata; class Actinopteri; order Cypriniformes; family Leuciscidae; genus Scardinius; species Scardinius erythrophthalmus. The sequence goes on along the minus strand of NC_138221.1, from coordinate 70,260,288 downwards.
TGTATGCTTTTAAAATTAAAAAGTATTGGTATCGGTATCGATATCGGTAATACTGGCCCTGTATTTACCGAAAATTTGGAGTATCGCCCACCCCTACAAAAAAGACAAAAAAACATAATAAGAGTTAAGAGCCCAACTAATGGAAACGCTAATCACTGTTATTGTAACTTCAAATTAAACATCTCAATAAGGAGTTCTAACAGAAATAAAGTCAGTCTGGTTTGACAGTCTGAAACTTTTATTGAAAGTTATTCAATATTCAGCTAATTTTTTAAGTCAGTTTAATGTAATGTAGTGGTTTGGTCATTCAGGTTCAGGGAAGATAAAGAGAATCTGCATTGCTTCAGGGAGATCACCACTAGATTAAATTCAGGATGCTGTCACGAAATTGGCATTGTGTTGGAGTTATACAAACATATTCCTACCAAGGTTAAATGACAAAAGGTTTGTTGTTCACAGCAAGTTCGGAGGGTAAAAACAGACAATGGGATGAATTTAATTGAATTAAACTGATATTCTCAAATTTCAAGGTATTGTATCTGTGTTCGAACACAAATGTGACCCGTCACGGAAACCAGGGACACAAGTCGGCAGCACAACTTTCGAGCAAAATGAGAAAGAAGCTTTTTTTTTCAAAATTTGTGATTTTCGTTTTTTTGCAGAATCTGTTTGTTGAGATCACGAAGAAGCCTCTGCATGTTTGAGATAGCAGTATTGGTATATTTAAAAGCGTACATTTTGATTTTGAAATCGGCTTGTTTTTCGGAGATTCTAGCACGCAGTAGGGGCGTGTCATTGTCGGTGTGAATTTCCATAATGAATAAGCCGGCGTGGCAACTTATTATGCAGCGCTCTGGCCGGCTCTATCTGATTTCAAAATTAAATTAACATGGACGCCAATAACATTACGATGTCCAGCAAACGATTTAAATAGTAGGTTACATGGGGTTTAATTTGTTGTTTAATGAGATGTAGCCTAATGCATGTTGTCAGTGCCAATATATAGATCCAACAACTTATTTAATGTGTATCTTAATGGTCCAGAGGTAAAGCGTTCGCCAGTAGTGTCAGAGGGTCTGAGTTCGAATCCGCCCTCGTATAGTTTTTTTTTTTTCGTATAGTTTTTTTCTCTTATCAAAATGATTATGTTCAGCAGTGGTTGTATATCAAGCAGGGACACGCAAACGTTTGCATTATGTTTTGTGATATTAAACAGAACGAATTGAGAGTATGCGCAACGGATTGAAGCGTGCGTCGAGTGAAGACAATGCATTGCGTCACTGATCGCCGCGGCAACGAGCACTTTGATCACTTGATTTAAAAAAACACATTTCAGCTAGTATCTTATTTAAAAAAACGAACGAAATGAATGCTATAGCCTACTAATAGCCTACTCATACTATAGCCTATATATCACATAGCACATCCTGTTTTTGATTTGAACATTGTCTAGAGTTTATCTTATTTTTTATTCAGTGTACACAAGAGTTGCCTATACAGTTTTATCGGTAGATACTAAGAGACATTTATTTATATATTACCTGCAAACTTTATTTTTTATTTTTTATTTGATGGCACATTTTCCTGGCCTTTCTGCTCCCCCCGTGCTTACAGCTTTACAGGGGGGTATGGCTTATCTAAATGAGATGTAAATGAGCCCTATTGTCACTCCCAGCAGGAGAAAGGTGAGAATCTTCAGACGCTGTTTTCTCCCCTTTGTGCGTTTTTGAGTGCCTACCTTTAAATGGCCATAACTTCTCCAAATATTATCAGATTTCATTGTGTTACACATCGTTGGAAAGCTTGGAGACTACACTTTCAGAATCTGTGAATAACTCAAAATGCCCCAGAACCGACTTGTGTCCCTACTTTCCGTGACTGGTCACAAATGCAGAGACTTCCATGGCAACTTTAGTGAAACTCTGGCACTGTGCCGGGCAGGTAAACAGAAAAATATCCAAACATCGGTCAGATGAAGACATTCTGAGGGAAAAATATACCAGAGAGACAGAGAGAGTTTAATCATCTAAAACTTTTAACTTTTTGACTCAAAAGTGTAACTTTGACCAACATTCTGGCAAGTTCTCTTATGAACAAACATTCTTTAAATAACGTAACAAAAACTCTGGGAGTTTATTTGGCTCTGCACTCAAGAGTGTTAAAGTGTTAAAAATATGAGTGTTAAATGAACTCTAAAGCAGTGTTAAAGTTAATGAGATAATTCAGTGATTAATTGAGTAATGATTGAACATTATTGAAGACACCTGATGTTAACAAGCAGAATCACCAAAGGAGAAAATATTTTTCACCATTGTGGTGATCAGTGTTTGATTTAGTTGGGCTCTTCACCCTTAAATTAGATTAATCATTGGATTTATTTTGGCTGTCGTTACGTAGTGATGGGAAGTCCAGTTGTTTTCCACGAACCGGTTTACCAGTTCTTATATTGTAGTCTTATATTGTATATAGTCTTCACATAATGATATCAGTTCTATCATCCCGGTGGATAAAAAGGCATTTGTAATCATAACTTCAGTTAAATAATAGTATTCATTGTCATAATTATCTTGGAAAAGTTTCTTACATTTACGTTTTGCAAATGAACTCTGTAGGCTGCAGGCGATGTGCAAACACAGATGTTTTACATGTCTTAAAGATATAAAGTGAATAAGTGGTTTTTATCAATTTTATTTTATTTGTTATTAAATAAACTTACATTTTGCCGAATTCAGCCCCTCATTTAAAGGGGTGGTATAATGCCCTTTTCACAAGATGTAAAATAAGTCTCTGATGTCCCAAGAGTGTGTATGTGAAGTTTTAGCTCAAAATACCCCACAGATATTTTTATATAGCATGTTAAAATTGTCATTTTTTGAGGGTGAGAATAAACTCACTGTTCCCTTTCGTGGTCACTCCGAGTTACGTCGGATGACGACGATTGGGGTTTCGCTTAGAAGCCTATCACCTTCCATTTAATAAAACGAGCCAATGGCAATGAAATGCCATGGGTCTGCGGAATTTGCATAGCGTATCTCCGCCCACCGCAGGGGGTATATAAGGAAGTACGCTGGCAACATGCAGATATGTTTTCGCTTCGGAGCCAAGAGTTTTCTTCACTCCTACAAGCCATTTTGTATCATCTTCACTCTACGAGACGAGCGGCTCTTCAGTGTGTTTGTGTGACGGCGTGTCCCAGCGAGATCGCATTGCCTGCTGCTGATCTGTGCAGTGATCTGCCGACAGTGAGTGTGTTTCTCCCTGGACACTTCAGCACACTGCTGAGCTTTTCCTCTCTCTAAAAGAGCTGCACGCGGCACGTCTTTTTCAAGACGGCTCGCCCGTGCATTTACTGGATGTGGGCGCGTGACTCATCTGTTAACGGTCGTGAGCGCTGTTTTGCGTGTTGGGCTTAATCACGCTCGGCAGCGCTCGTGGATGAGTCATGTTTTCATTGCGGGAACATGACCATCGCGATGTTTATAGATCGAGACTCAATGATCTCTGTGTGAGAGTCCCCTCTGCCACACCCCAATCTATCTCTTCCAAAAAAAAAAAAAAATAATAATAATTTCTCCTGGTTTGAAAGTAGTTGGAAACAGTTGGGATAATATAAGTACACAACAACAAAAAAAAAAATAACATAGATATAGTGATTTTTGCTAATTTTAAAGCAAAAAAGTTACATATTGTGCCTTTAAGGAGAATCTTTGCAGATTTTCTTCCCTCAAATCTTAAACATGCTCACACTACAATATTTGAAAATAGTGGCGCATCACACACTACAAGATATTCTTAAGATTATCTTGCCAGATTTAGCACCTCACGTGACGCGATCTCACGGGGAAGCGCATGTAAACAAAATGGATAGTGTGTTGCGGCAACTTGCTGTATTAATACTTATTCTTTGTAGCAATAAAAAACAAAAGAAAATCAAACGAGCGTGGACGAGAAAATGGTTGGGAAGACGGGATCAGCATGGATACCATTTTAAACCTGTGATATTTTCAACTATCGAAATTATTTATGAAATGAATGCACTATATTTTAATTAAATAATATTTGTGTTACTGATATTCCTGGCCCTCGAAGGCGAATCTCAAAAACCGCCTGTGACGTGACACTATTTGTATTTTGAAATACGCGTCCTTCTGATCTATTGACATAAACCAGTCCCCTCGGTGAATCTGCGTGAGGATTTTTCTGGTTGTGAGCATTCTGAACTGACGTTTTGCAGGCGCTTTGTTCAGCTGTCTTAGATCTAGTATGGGTCTGAGACCCCTGTCTTTTTTTGGTACCAGAAAATATCTGCCGTACAGCCCCCCTTCGCTCTGAGCTTGAGATAAAAGCTCTATGTCCCTTTGCTCAACAGTTTCGTTATTTTATTTCAGAGTTGTATAGTCCAGGGGTCAGAAAGTAGAAGTCCTGCCATAGTTTATTCCACCCATGAACTCAATCAGCTGATTTCTCTAATTAGTTCTGTCTCAAATCAAATCAAATCAATTTTATTTATAGAGCACATTTAAAATCAACCTTGGTTGGCCAAAGTGCTGTACAGTAAGATAAGAAAAATAAATAAATAAATAAATAAATAAATAAATAAATAAATAAACAAGACAAAAACATACAAGTTATGGTACATTGAACGCTTTAGAGAAAAAATGTGTTTTCAGCAAAGATTTGAATTCAGCTAGTGTGGAGGCTGATTTAACATGTAGTGGTAGGGTGTTCCACAGCTTAGGGCCGACTACTGCAAAAGCCCGATCACCTCTTCGTTTTAAACGAGAACGTGGGACAGCCAGGAGATGATGATCTCTTGATCTGAGTGATCTGGATGGATTATGAATGATAATTAAATCGGAAAGGTATTTGGGGGCCTGGTTGTTAAGAGATTTGTAAACAAATAATAAAATTTTAAAATCAATTCTGAATCGAACCGGTAACCAATGCAGAGAACGTAGGATTGGGGTGATGTGATCTCGTTTTCGGCTGCCAGTGAGCAGAAGGGCAGCCGCGTTTTGGACCATCTGAAAGACGAGAGATGGAGGTGAGAGGTAACCCAACATATAGTGAGTTGCAATAGTCAAGTCGTGTTGAAATAAAAGCGTGAATGATTGTTTCGAAACTATTCCTGTTTAAAAATGGCTTGACTTTGGCTAACCGTCGTAAATGATAAAAGCTGGCTCTAACTGTGGCATTAATTTGCTTGGTCAGTTTAAGACTACTGTCAAGGTAGAAACCTAAGTTTTTAACTTCAGAAGTGAGGTGTGGCGTGAGGGTACCAAGATCAGTGCAGTGTCGGTCAAAGAGCTAATTTGGACCAAATTGGATGATTTGGGTTTTATCGTCATTTAGCAGCATGAAGTTGTTAGTGAGCCATAGCTTGAGTTCGTGGAGACAGTCTTGCAGTCTCTTATATGTAGTGCTATCTTTAGGTTTTATGGGTATGTAGAGTTGGGTATCGTCCGCATAACAATGGTACGACACACCAAATCTACTCATAATTGTTCCCAGAGGAAGCATGTACAATGAAAAAAGTAGGGGTGCCAGAACCGATCCCTGGGGTACCCCACAATTGAGGTGGGTCGCAGAAGATAAATGAGTACCTAATCTAACAGAAAAACTTCTGTTAGATAGGAAAGACTGGAACCATTTGAGTACCATACCTGAGATACCGATCGAATGTTCTAGCCGAGATAAGAGAATCTGGTGATCTACAAAGTCAAAAGCTGAACTTAGGTCTAATAACACTAAAGCCATGGTATCGCCAGCGTCTGACGTTGTTAAAATGTCATTAAGAACTTTTAAAAGAGCAGACTCAGTGCTGTGAAGGGGTTTAAAACCAGACTGAAAAATATCTGAAATAGAATTAATGTGCAGATAGTGTTGCAACTGTATAAAGACCGTTTTTTCTAGAATTTTTGATAGGAAAGACAGGTTGGAAATGGGTCTGTAATTCGCATATACAGCGGAGTCAAGTGACGGTTTTTTGAGAATGGGAGTCACAGTGGCGAGTTTAAAACAAGCAGGGAAAACCCCAGATGAAAGACTGTTGTTAATGATATGCAGAACATCTGAACCAACAGTGTCAAATACCTGTTTTATAAAATGAGAAGGTAGAATATCTTGAGGAGAGAAGGTGGATTTCAGTTTTAAAGTGATTTCCTTGCATGTCTGAAGGGAGATCAGTTCAAAGTGGCTCCATTGTGAGCTGGAGAAAGTAGGGTCGGGTACATGCTCTCTTGAAGTTAAAACTTGTGCTCGAGTGGTGTTAATTTTATCAGAGAAGAAATTAAGGAAGTTTTCGCACTCAGTGGGAGAGATCGTAAGAAAAGACTTAACAGAAGGGTTTAAAACAGAATCGATAGTAGAAAAGAGCGTTTTGGAACAGTGCACATTTTTTTCAATGATGTCAGATAAGAATTTATGCTTTGCTGCCTTGGCTGTTTTTTGGAAATTATTTAGTGAAACAGTCAGCATCTCAAAGGAAATTTGGAGCCTGTCTTTCTTCCATTTACGCTCAAGCCGACGACATTGTTGACGCAATAAACAAATGTCCCTAGTTATCCATGGCTGGGGCTTTTTTTGAGGGTGAATAAGCTTTCGTGGTGCAATGGAGTCTAAGATGTTGGAACATTTGTTATTAAAAGCTTGTAGCTGTTCATCGACATCCGGATGAGAAGTAGGGGAGTCCAAAATGAGATGATTTTCGGCCTCAGAGTACATTTCAGAGAACACAACTTGAGAGAGTGAGGTTAAAGAGCGAGACCAAAGAGCATGGGGTGGTACAGTTGTAGGTGGTAAAGGAAGGAATGTTGAAAAGAGCAATGGTTTGTGGTCGGAAAGTGGAGTATCTCTAATTTCAATATCGGCCACAGACAGACCATACGACAGAATTAAATCTAATGTGTGACCGTGACAATGGGTGGGACCATTAACCCACTGAACAATGTTTAAAGAAGATAATAGGTTTAAAAAGTCCTTGGCTAAAGCATTAGCAGAACAACATACATGAATGTTAAAATCACCAATTATTAAAATATGGTCGTATTTAGTCAAGACGCTCCCCAAGAGATCTGCAAACTCATTTATGAAATTACTGGATGAAGGTGGACGGTAAATAAGTAGAAGTAAAACTGGACAGGGAGAATTTAGATGAATTTCCTGGAGTTCAAAGCTGGTAAAAGTGGTAGTTGACTGTTGGCGACACTACTCTGTTTTTAAACAGAGTACAGAGTACTTCTCCTGTCTGAATTTGCAAATCCAGGTGATTGGAACAAAATACTGAGGAGGACTTTTACTTTCTGAACCTGGACTTTACACCACTGACTACATGTCAGCCAAGAGAGTAAAGAAATAAAACAGAACTGGACCTTATCTGAGCCACAAAATCTGTGTATATTAAATATGGAGTCATCTCAGCCTTAATAAGTTAACAAGCAGAATCACTGAGGGAAAGAAGAGAACAGAAAAAGAGACGAGCAGAAACACAAGAACTACAACTGACTTCAGACACAGCCTTAGATCAAATCAACTGAAGAGAAAAGAAGACATTAAATCTGTGAAGATCTCAGCAGAGGAGGACTAAACAACTCCACAATCAGCATTACCAGCTTCACTTATTACAAACCAGACTGACTTTATTTCTGTCAGACGCCTACAGAAGTTTTTATTGAGAATTAACAGGGGTTTAACTCTAATGTGTTTCATTTAAAGTCACCATAACAGTGATTAGTGTATCCATAAGTTGGGTTCTTAATTCTCATTATATCTGCTGTCTTTTAAGGCTGCTGTGACAGTGTGTTTGTTAAACACATTTGCAGCAGCAAAGAAAGCTAAAGTGAAACGAGATCAGGTGGTGATGGCTAGCTGTTGATGGTTTTATAATCATCATGAAGTATCCTGCTCCACTGACGCTTTTCAAATCTAACAATTGTGTTCCATTAATATTTTCACATCACAGTATGAGAGTTATTGCGGTATGCGATACAGCAGTACTATAAGAATCAGTTAGAAGAATTTTATAAACTTGAGCACCAAACGTTAATCTACTATGACAAACATCAATAATCAGCGTATTAATCTCAACAATGGTGACAATCAAAAGTACCTTGCTGCAATGCATGCTAGGTACCATCATTGTACAAAACTCCCAGCATGCATTGCAACATGAATACATTATGCAGCTGAATTGTCCTATTATTTTGTTTAATATTAAATATTTGCTTTTAATTTTTGCTGTTGTTTTTGTAGTGACATTTAGTAGCTTTTTTGTAATGTTCAGAGTTGATCAGTTTATCTGAATATTTTTGATTGTCACCATTGTTGAGACACATATGCTGATTGTTGATAAGTGTGTGTCAAACTATATATAAAATATTTGTTCTCATGTTTGATAAACATATTTTAACTGATAGGTATAATTAGGGTTGGGCATCGAGAACCGGTTCCAACTGGAACCGGTTCCAAAATAACGATTCCATCGGAATCGTTTAGAAAAATTTTTTTTATTCTGATCATCGGTCCTAAACGCGCAAGTTTTGGTTTCCATAGTGGCCACTGGATTTCCGGAAGTGCTTGCCGCGCACGCGCCCGCTTGTTCTGTTGCAGCCATGCAGCCATTACGTGCTGGTAAGCGGCGCTCCGCTCTCGTCCTCCTCAGGCAACCTTGCGCGACCAACATTAGTAACGCCAGGAGTGCAAAATAATAATTATAAAACGGGTAGTTCCATTCCTTGATTCTGTTTGGTAACGTTCGTTATTTTGAATAAAAATCATCACTCATAAATTCATAATTATAAAGCAGTCATTCACATCTTCTCCGGTTTATTTGTGTTCAAATACGCAATAGCATCTGCCAGGGCTCTTAGTCCAATGGTGCGCATATTTGGAGAAATAATGATTTATCATCACATGTTTGTAAAATATTTCATAATTTTATCCCATTTCTATTCATTATGCGATCTGAAGTGCTCAAACAGTGAACACAGCGAGGTATGTCTCTGCTCTTCCTGATTCGCATCAGTGTGTGATCAGCGCGCTCTCATTCATGGTACCCTAAGGCTGTCAATCATCTCACGTGGACCAACGCGATTTGGGGTATTTTCATATGAATAGAGACTGTTTATAGCGTGCTAAGCAAGGTAGCTATTGCAAACATGCCCCTGCGGGGCCCATGCTGGCTTTTTGCGGGCACAGTGGGCTAGGGCCAGCCCACACCAAACCTAAACAGGCCCAGTGTGGGCTTGCCCAGGCGAGGCCCACAGCTTTGGGCTCACCGCGGGCTAACTGTGAGCAGCCCACACTAGCGGGCTGCCCACATTAAGCCCATGGTGGCCCATTGTGGGCCAGCCCGTTCGGGCCCAGAGCAGCTTTTGTACCTTTGGGCCCATGCAGGTTTTGTTTAGGTAGCCCACTTTCATTACGTTTTGGCGGCTTTTTTAAATTGAATGTGAAATTCAATAAGACCTTCCATTTATAACTCTGCTCAGCAGGAAGAAAAAGAAAAAATCCATTATTTGCATTGGATTGTGTCTACAAGACAACACATGATCCCTTAAAAACTCTAAGAACAAATCTTACTTTAAAAAGCCTATTACTTTTACTGGATATGATGTTTGTAATGTAATCCAAAATTAACAGTGTACCATGCAATTGGTGGTAAAAATCTGGCTGCCTCGTAATTTAAAAAAAAAAAAATCTACCAACCTACTTTCAATTTGAATCCTGCATATCAGGAATAAAACAATAGGCTTTTAATTTATTTGAGAAGGTCAAAAGTTATTACTAGTTATTATGATATCCATCACTCTGGCAGAGTTCGTTGAGTTTAAATTAAATTTTAATTTTAAAGTTTAAATTAAACTTTTCTCTTCTTTTTGTCTGTTTTTATACAATTTCCCATAGACGTATAGGCCTAATGCCATTTATATCATTCTAATATAGCTAAACATTTTCAACAATAAAAATGACATTAAATTGAAAGAAAAGACTAGTTCACATGACTAATAACACCTCAGTCAAGTCAAATAAATGTTTATTCATTATAGTTGCTTTTCACACCATTGTCTACAACACTCAAAACAACATTGGAGATCATAAGTTTAACTTTAGGCTATACACTCATTTTTTAAATATTTAGAAGGAAAATGTCTGCCGAGATAGAGATTGAGCGCTGAGTGCTATTTTTCATGTAATTTATAGGCTATCTTTTGTTATTAACTTATAAGAATTATTTGTAGCATTCAATGCATATATATATATATATATATATATATATATATATATATATATATATATATATATATATATATATATAGCATTGAATATATACATTTATGTTTACATTAACTAAAAAAAAAAAAGGTTTTAAGTCGGTTATTTCTTTTCCAAACATTCTTTTTGCCATTAATTGTAATAATCCAGTGAGATTTGTGTATGCACAACGAATCTGACAACAGCCGGTATGATCTGATCTCACCATCATCGAGTCTGATAACATGAAGAAACTGAAAAAAACTGTGAACAAGATGCTTGAAGAAACCTTCCTGCATTTAATAATTAATAATAATTAATATAATTTATCTAATGAAATATCTATTTAAGTATCTATTTTTCTATCCTTAACTCGGCATTACACTTTAAATTACATTAAATAAAAGATTAATATAACATGCGTGTTAAAAGTATCCAATTCCGCGCATGCGTCGAACATCAACTTTTTGATTAATCAACGTCATCGCGCTACAGGCAGGCTGCAGACAGTCGTCACTTTCCGCCTTCCTAACGGTTGTTTCTGCCTTCACAGTGGAAAGCTCCTGACTCTGAGGTGAGTTTTAATTGTAAATTGAGTATTATCTTTAACAGTAAATATTTGCCATAGTCAGTGTGTGTGTTGTATTTTCAGTAACGTTACCTATTGTTTTTTTTGTTAACGTTAATCCAGACCATAAGTTATGTTTTTGTCGAACGACAACGAGCTAACGTTAGGTTGTCAATAAACTAACGTTAGTTAGCTTATATAGGCTAAATATTGTCCTTTTCACCCCGTTTACAATATTCTGTATGTTACCACGTCAGATTGTCACAGTAAACTGCTAAAGTCTAAGGAAAAAAAGTTCGTTAGTTATAACTACGTTCGTCTAACGGCTGCTCTGAGCACACGAATTTTGAACGTGGACGATTAAATGGCTCCACGATCTGCTTTTGAAGATGGTAGTATCGTGCTACAGTGCATTCAGTTGGTTATGGGATATGTATAGTGAAAGTAAACATTTGAGAGAAAACTACTGGGTTACTATCGTAACCTCAGTTCCCTTTCGTTGTCACTCCGAGTTACGTCGGATGACGACGAATGGGGTTTCGCTTAGAAATCCTATCATCTTCGAGTATTAAAACACGAGCCAATGGCAATGAAATGCCATGGGTCTGCGGAATTTGCATAGCGTAACTCCGCCCCATGCAGGGGGTATATAAGGAAGTGCGCGAGCAACATGCAGACTATGTTTTCGCTTCGGAGCCAAGTTCAGTACTTCACTCCACAAGCCTTTTGAGTGTCATCTCAAATCTCTTCGAGACGAGCGGCTCTTCAGTGTGTTGGTGTGACGGCGCTTCCAGCGAGATCGCATTTCCTGCTGCTGATTTGTGCAGTAATCTGCCGACAGTGAGTGTGTTTCTCCCTGGGTGCTTCAGCACTCTGCTGAGCTTTTCCACTCTCTAAAAGAGCTGCACGCGGCACGTCTTTTTCAAGACGGTTCGCCCGTGTATTTTCTGGATGTGTGTGCGTCAGTCATCTGCCTAACGGTCGCGAGCGCTGTTTTGCGTGTTGGGCTTAATCACGCTTGGCAGCGCTCGTTGATGAGTCATGTTTTCATTGCGGGAACATGACCATCGCGATGTTTATAGATCAAGACTCAATGATCTCCATGTGAGTAGAGTCCCCTCTGCCACACCCCAATTTATCTCTTCCTCGAGAAGGGATACTTTGGCTGGTGGCCAGGGTGATCTGAGGGTTTGGTGTGGCACAACAACCGACGAGTCAATTCCTCGGGCCACACCCCCCTCCACATCGCAGACCATGCACTCACAGCATCACAAGGCGGGCTTGATTCCTCTGGAAATGAAGTTTCGACTGCGTTGCCTCCCACGGGAGTGCCATCGTTGCCGGGACCGATCCAGAGCTGTCAGCCATGCTTTCCCGGGCAGCTGAAAGCATCGGCTGGAGTGGCCCCGCCCTCCCCCCGAGCGCTGTAAGCTTCTCCCGGACGTGCATCAGGACACCTGCGCTGCGCGAAACTCCACGTGACTTTCGCGGCCCGCGGGTGTCCTCCGCCTTCGCTGCTTTCGATCGCACGGCGATCATGGTCTGTATGTTCCCTGTCACTATAGTGGCACGGTCATGCAGTGCTGTGTGTCGCCTGCGCCTTCGATGCAGTGCTGTCCCGGGAGTTCTGTCGAACCGGCCGCAGTGGAACGCTAGTCCTTCCCTGGCCAACCCTGGCAGAACGCGGAAATTCTAACCACGCCCCTATGCTGGGACGCTATGCCTCCCATGCCCGGCCTGGTTGTTCCGCCACGCACACTACTGACCTCGCTCTCGGGCGACATCGGTACCTGCGTGATCCTGGGTCAGGTGATGTCCACTATGTGGTCCAGACATGGGCTTAGCCAGGTTGATGTGTCAGGGTCTGAGAATTCATTTTCTCAGCTCCCCCATGTCCCAGGCTGAGCTCTTTGGCGGTGTGGCTTCGACCACCTGAAGCAGACTCGGGTCCGGCACCGATGGTCATCCATCCGTGCGGCCTCCTCAGTCTGCTTCCCGCCAAGCCCCCATCCATGCGGCTGCTCCCCTCTGGCCTGCAAACGGACCTGAGCAGGAGGAAGCCGCAGGAGGGCGGCGCTGCCCGTCTCCGCCCCTTAGACTGCCACGCCAGCCTAAGCAGCACCTTGAGGCGGGCTGCCTGGTCGGCGGGGTGGTTGAGGACTGCGCCCAACAGTCTTCGATCAATCCACAAGCAGACTGAGTCTTCTGCACTGACGGTCATCTGTCGGTGTGGTCTGCTTAGTCTGCTTCCCGCCGACGCCGCCTCCTTGCGGCTCCTCCCCTCGAGCCTTCACTGGCCTGAGCACAAGGGGGTCGCTGGAGGCTGGCACCGCCTGTCTCTGCCCCTTAGCCGGCTAACACCTGGCTGAGCAGCACAAAACCTGAGACAGGCAGCTTGGAGTTAGGGCTCAGTTCTTCAGGAGCTGGTAGCAGGACCACTCCTTCCCCTGCTTGAGGGCTGGGTGAAGATCTCTACAAAAGAACTAATGCTCTTTCTCTGAGCCCCAAGAGGCTGTGGATGACAGCACGCGCCGCCCACGGGCCACGCTTCTCTCATCCCCCTCTGTCGCCAGACCCCTGCCAGAGCACGCCCCCGTGGGACGCTGGTCCTCCCCTGGCCTCCTCTGGCAGGACGCGGTTTATGGCCGTGCCCCCGCACCGGGCCGCTATGCCACCCACGCCTGGGCCGGTCATTCCGCCTCGCTGCACCCCCGACGGTACGTCTGTGGTTCGAATAACCCCGCTGGCGCAGTTTCTGGAGGCCTGGCTAGAGCTTTCCGGACTGTCCCGCCGGGTCGGAGAACCATCAGGCTCGGCTACGTGATTCAGTTCGCGTGGTCTCCTCCCCGCCTCAGGGGAATCCACTCACTATGGCCGGTGGCAATGCCCCTGTCATGAGAGCGGAGGTCGCTACCCTACTGGCGAAGGGTGCGATCGAGACTGTCCCTCCAGCCGAAATGAAGTCTGGGTTTTACAGCCCCTACTTTATTGTACCGAGGGAACCGGTGGGTTACGACCAATCCTGGACCTGCGCGTCTTGAACCGCTCCCTTCAAAAAAGAGGACGCCGTTCAAGTTGCTCACGGCCAAACGCATTTTCGAATGCGTGCGGCCGCAGGATTGGTTTGCAGCGATCGACCTGAAGGACGCCTACTCCCATGTCTCCATTTTTCCTCGACACAGACCGTTTCTACGGTTTGCTTTCGAGGGACAGGCATACAGTACGCGGTTCTCCCTTTCGGGCTAGCCCTGTCTCCTCGCGTCTTCACGAAGGTCGTCGAGGCAGCCCTTGTTCCCCTACGCGAACACGGGGTTCGCATCCTGAACTATCTCGATGACTGGCTGATCCTAGCTCACTCTCGAGACCAGGTTTGCGAACACAGGGACCTTGTGCTCCGGCACCTAGCTCGTCTGGGCCTTCGGGTCAACTGGGAGAAGAGCAAACTCTGCCAGTGCAGAGGATCTCTTTTCTTGGTATGGAAATCGACTCGGTCGCCATGTGTGCGCAGCTTATGAGCGAGCGCGCGCAGTCACTGCTGACTTGTCTTCGTCAGTTCGAGGGCAAGAGTGCGGTCCCACTGAAACTTTTTCAGAGGCTCCTGGGGCATATGGCATCCACAGCCGCAGTAACGCCGCTCGGTTTGCTTCATATGAGACCGCTTCAGCTTTGGCTTCGCGATCGAGTCCCGAGGTGGGCATGGCAACACGGCAGGCTCCGAGTCCCAGTGACTCCGACCTGCCATCAGACCTTCTCCCCGTGGTCGAACCTCAATTTTCTACGGGCCAGAGTTCCCTTAGAACGAGCTTCCAGGTATGTTGTTGTATCAACAGATGCCTCCGCCACGGGTTGGGGTGCCATGTGCAATGGACATGCTGCCGCGGGCTCCTGGACAGGACCCCAGCGCCTTTGGCATGTCAATTGCCTCGAGTTGCTGGCTGTACGCCTTGCCCTGCACCGCTTTCGGGCGTTGCTCAGGGGTCAACACGTACTAGTCCGATCAGACAATACCGCCACAGTAGCGTACATCAACCGTCAAGGTGGTCTACGCTCCCGCTGTATGTCGCAACTCGCCCGCCACCTCCTCATATGGAGTCAGAAGCCTCTGAGGTCGCTTCGAGCCATTTATATCCCGGGAGACCTGAACCAGGCGGCCGACGAGCTGTCTCGGCTTCGGCCTCTCGCTGGAAAATGGTGACTCCATCCCCAGACGGTTCAGCTGTTTTGGGATCAGTTCGGGGACGCACAGGTAGACCTGTTTGCCTCCCACGACTCGTCCCACTGCGACCTGTTTTATTCCCTGACCGAGGGCACGCTCGGCACGGATGCACTGGCGCACAGCTGGCCGCGGGGCCTCCGCAAGTATGCGTTTCCCCCAGTGAGCCTTCTTGCGCAGACCTTGCGCAAGATCAGGGAGGACGAGGAGCAGTTAATTTTGGTTGCCCCATACTGGCACAACCGCACCTGGTTCCCAGAACTAGTACTCCTCGCGACAGCACCTCCCTGGCCTATTCCCCTGAGGAAGGACCTGCTTTCTCAGGGACGGGGCACCTTATGGCACCCTCGTCCCGATCTGTGGAACCTCCACGTGTGGCTCCTGGACGGGACGAGGTAGGTTTGAGTACCCTACCACCAGCGGTGGTGGCTACCATCACTTCCGCTAGAGCATCGCGAGACATGTCTATGCGCTGAAGTGGAACCTCTTCGTCAACTGGTGTTCTTCTAAAAATCTTGAACCCACGAAATGCCCCATCAGTGTCGTGCTTTCCTTCCTGCAAGAAGGGTGGAGCGAAGGCTGTCTCCCCCCCACCCTGAAAGTGTATGTTGCCGCCATTGCCGCTCATCACGACGCAGTTGATGGTAAGTCCTTGAGGAAGCACGACCTGGTCGTCTGGTTCCTGAGGGGAGAGAGGAGATTGAATCCTCCTCGTCCTCCCCTCGTACCCTCTTGGGACCTCTCAGTGGTTTTAACTGCCCTGCAGAGTGCTCCCTTTGAGCCTCTGCAATCAGTGGAGCTTAAGTTCCTGTCAATGAAGAAAAAGACAGCGCTCCTGGTTGCATTGGCCTCCATCAAGAGGGTAGGGGACCTGCAGGCATTTTCGGTTGACGAAGCGTGCCTGGAATTCGGGCCGGCTAACTCTCACGTGATCCTGAGACCCCGGCCTGGATGTGTGCCCAAGGTTCCCACCACACCTTTTCGAGATCAGGTGGTGAACCTGCAAGCGCTGCCTTTGGAGGAGGCAGACCCAGCCTTGGCACTGCTCTGTCCAGTACGCGCCCTCTGTGCTTACGTAGACAGAACGCAGTGTTTCAGGACCTCAGACCAGCTCTTTGTCTGTTATGGTGGGAAGCTGAAGGGAAAGGCTCTCTCCAAGCAAAGGTTGTCTCACTGGATAGTGGACGCCATTGCTTGGCTTACCAGCAGCAAGGTCGACCATGCCCCCTTGGTGTGACGGCCCACTCCACCCGGAGTTTGGCATCCTCTTGGGCTCTAGCGCATGGCGCCTCGCTAACAGACATCTGCAGAGCTGCAGGCTGGGCGACACCTAACACATTCGCGAGATTCTACAATCTCCGAGTGGAGCCAGTTTCTTCTCATGTACTCGCCTCAACTAGCCGGTACTAGATTCTGCTCAGGTGTCTTCGCTTGCTCGCCATTCCTCTCCACGGACGGGATACGTGCGATATTTCCTCAGGTGAGCCTAATAAGCCCTGAGTCTCCTCCAGCACTGACGACGTCAACGCCAGAGTTATGCCACCGGCAGCTTTCGCGTTGGCTAGGTGCCTCCATGTGCATGGTTCCCCTCCGGGCGACCCCCACATGTGTATTCCACTGTAAGCCTCCTTGAGCATGTGTCTTTCCCTTGGCAAGCCACCTTGCCACCCCTGGGGTTGAAATATTCCACCTGCGGCTGGACACCCCAGTGATTCTCCTTATGCAGTTCCTTCGGGTCATATGTGTATTCTTAAGTCCCCCCCTTCGGGCTGGGCATGATTGCATATTTCTACTGGATATGCTTCCCAGTGTACCTTGGTATTCCTGTGTTAAGTAGGAGTCCTTTGTCCGTGCTAGTCTCACGACAGGGAGCTCAGACTTACGCAGGGCACTGGAAGACAGTCGAGAGGTGGCGTGATTACACTGGGAACCCCATTCGTCGTCATCCGACGTAACTCGGAGTGACAACGAAAGGGAACGTCTCGGTTACGTATGTAACCCTCGTTCCCTGAGTAGGGAACGGAGACGTTACGTCTCCCTGCCACTTCCGCTGTACCGCTGGAACGCCTGAGTTCAGTCTCGGCTCCTCAGCGAAGACATAGTCTGCATGTTGCTCGCGCACTTCCTTATATACCCCCTGCATGGGGCGGAGTTACGCTATGCAAATTCCGCAGACCCATGGCATTTCATTGCCATTGGCTCGTGTTTTAATACTCGAAGATGATAGGATTTCTAAGCGAAACCCCATTCGTCGTCATCCGACGTAACGTCTCCGTTCCCTACTCAGGGAACGAGGGTTACATACGTAACCGAGACGTTCCCCATACACAGTGGGGAAACTCCTTTTCCACAGACACAGCCATGTTTAGCGGGATCCGTGAGCTAGTGTCCGAGTGCGAGTGGTGTTGACGTTTCAAACGCGTCGAAAGCAGCGAAGAGTTGTAGTCCACAAAGTGCTCTCACACAAAGTCTAACCATATCAAACTTCCCGCTAAATTGTAGCATTCTTCACACGAAAGATTATATATAAAAAATTCACAGACAACATATGTTCACATTCATGGCACAATTCAAACGGGACCAGAAAATAATTATTTTCTCCCATTCACTTGCATTGACGATTTTTCAACCTAGAGGTCCAGCGGGGTTAGCGGAGGGGGCGGGACTTACCAGCTCTATTAGTCCCCGAAAAACGCCATTTTAGCAGAAAACATTTGAGAGAAAACTGGATGCAGCATACAGAGCAGCATACAGGTCTTAAAATGACAGCATCCTAATATTAAACATGCTGCCGCTTGTCCTTAAAGGGATAGTTCACCCACAAATGTCATTATTTACTCACTGTAATGTTGTTTTAAACCTGTATTAATTTCTTTATTGTGCAGAACACAAAATAAGATATTTTGAAGAATGTGGGTAACCAAACAGTTGCTGGTCCCCATTCACTTCCAATGTAGAAAAAACATATAGTCACTGTGGACGAGCAACTGTCTGATTACCCAGATTTTTCAAAATATCTTTTTTCAACAGAAGAAAATCATTAGGGTTTAAAACAATTTGAGAGAGTAAATGATAACAGATTTTTGGGGGTAACAGTTAACTATCCCTAAAATAACTTTAACACAGTAGCTTTATTAAGAATCTATGTATAATTTATACAGTGAAGTCTAGTGTTTTATTGTTATATTTGTTCATTTAATTTTGTACTTGAATGCTACTGTTAAATACACCTAAGGTAGCTGAAAAAAATAAAGCACTGTTGATTTAATTTGATTTCACCCACCTCCAGCGAGCCACCCTCCACCAGCGAGCCACCCCTCCACCAGCGAGCCACCCTCCACCAGCGAGCCACCCCTCCACCAGCGAGCCACCCTCCACCAGCGAGCCACCCCTCCACCAGCGAGCCACCCCTCCACCAGCGAGCCACCCCTCCACCAGCGAGCCACCCTCCACCAGCGAGCCATCCCTCCACCAGCGAGCCACCCTCCTCCAGCGAGCCACCTTTTTTTGTATGTTTTGCTCACATCAGGTGCACAGTGGTTAAAGACTCCATGTGTGTCAGAGAATATACTGCAGTGCACACTACACTACACACTACAGAAGACAGCTGTCTATACCCTCACCAGTCAGCACTTACACTGCAGTACACACTACAGTGTTCAACACCTGTTATAGATGATGTGTAAACGCATAAATAAATAATTTACAACACTCTCTGCATCCCCTAATCTAAAGTGTACACTATTCATCACTTGTAAAATGTGTTACACATCATTCGTAGATAAGATTTGTTGATCTTATGCCTTATTGAGTCTTGAAGTGGTAATCTATGAATGATGTGTAACACATTTACAAGTGATGAATAGTGTACACTTAAGATTAGGGGATGCAGAAAGTGTTGTAAATGATTTATTCATGCATTTACACATTGTGTTGAACACTTACTTACCTGTTACAAATGATCTTTACGTGTATACAAGGCATTTACAACACTTTCTGCACCCTCTAATTGCTACATACATACAAAAAAAAAACACATAATTTATTAAACATTTATGAAACGCATAGTCATGTTTTGTAAATGATTAGTTAATCATTAACTAATCAAATGTAAATGACTTATAACTTAATCTACAAAACATACATACAATCAGGGCTCGAGACTAACGGCGTCCTATCGTCCTGGGGACGATAGAAAATGTGTTTAGGACGAACAGAAATATTCTCCAGGACGCCTACAGGACGAAAGACATTTTTGTATGTGTGTTCATTTATTACTAGCCTATTAGGGTAACTTGCTTAGAAAATGCCAAAATTAACCGACCAAGCGCTGACTACAACGGAGCGCGTCTTCTCACGCTGTTACTATACTATCACCGGCTACTCACCCGGAGACTTGTTTCGCGGTACATCTATCACATGACTTATTTTCACAGACGAAAACGAGACGATAACTAAATAAAAACTAGTTTTGAATGACAAAAACTATGACGAAAATCTATTGACATTTTCGTCAACAAATAAAACCTAGACAAAAATGTTAGATAGTGACGATTTGGGAAGTGATCCAGTCAGAACTGATGTCCTGCATTTGTGGTAGATGCGCACATTTGTACATTTGTACTGTGACGTGCTGATCTACCCAGCGGCACACGGGTTGACATGCGCTGCATGCCTCATAAAACGTTAAAAAATGTAAACATCTGAGAGAATGAGTAGAGCAGACATATAGCAGCTAGATCTGAATAAGAGTGACGACGCAAAAAAAAAAAAAAAGAGCTCTATTCGGTAAGGTTTTCTGTGCGCACACACCCGACCCGAAGCGTGCAGCCGTTCACACAGACACCTATACAGCGCGCGAGTATGGAATTGAGCTCTCTTTCGTGTCTGAATGGACAAATACACACAACATTATGTAGAAATGTCCGTTTTGGAGAGTATTCATGTAAATTATGTCGGTTATGTCTTAAACAGTTGTGAGTGTGTCGGATGTGCATCAGTGCATTGGATCCGCATGTCATTGGACATGAGCCGATGTCTTAAAGTGACAGTGGGTAATAAACCTAATGCGATCTGTGTCCTTAATATTGATCAAGCAACAAAAGAAAAAGAGAAAAGCATTCACTGCTTGTTAATAGCTTTAATAAGGATTCATTATATTTAATTCATACAAATAAATATGTCTGCTGCTTGAAAGAATGATGTAGTCACCAGTATTTATTTTTTTAATCCAACCAACTCAAAAACGTTTTGAGCTGAATGTATTTTTCTCTTAATTTTCGTATATGTAAAAAAAAAAAGAAAAAAGATTAGTTCTGCATGAATACAAAAAAGCATTTAACACCTGTTATTTTTTATT
Source organism: Scardinius erythrophthalmus (assembly GCF_964197995.2). Taxonomy (NCBI): domain Eukaryota; kingdom Metazoa; phylum Chordata; class Actinopteri; order Cypriniformes; family Leuciscidae; genus Scardinius; species Scardinius erythrophthalmus. The sequence continues at coordinate 70,239,897 of NC_138221.1, read as the reverse complement.
AAATCTGTTTTTTACCTGTTTACAGATAACTACTTTGAATGGAGCTAAATAAATATAATAATATATATCATAAACATTTTAATGGTGTTTTTATTATGTGACTAACAGCTAACAACTATAGATGATAAAAAAACAAAGTAAAGAAACAACATGTTTATTTTGGGACGGTTGACATTCACTTTAGGACGGTTCAAATAGTTTTTCAGGACGGTTCCAGGACGGAGGTGAAAAAAGTTAGTCTGGAGCCCTGCATACAATAATTAACATATCACTTTTTAATCATTTATGAACGCATATTCATGTTTTGTAAATAATTAGTTAATCATTTACTAATCACTTGTAAATGACTTGTAATGGAATTTACAAAACATACATAAAATGTTAGTATATCACTTGCTAATCATTTATGAATGTTTTGTAAATGATTAGTTCATCATTAACTAACCACTTATACACGACTTACAACTGAACGTTATTATAAAGTGTTACCAGTATTTTTTATGTTTATTTGAATTATTTTATATTTGTATAGAGATTTTTTAGTCCCTTTCAGAGTGTTAAATTAGCTTTATTAACCTGTATTAACCTGAATTGAATGTTTTATATTTTGTAATTAATAAATACATTGATTTGAAATCCCTTTGACTACTGTACATTTTTTGACAATACAGACATTAGTTATGTGGTGACTGCATCCATTTCAGATGTATAAAATAAGTTATAGTAGCTGAAAAGTATTTATAGTGAAACGGATTTATTGTTGTAAATTAATAGTGCGGGCCCTGTGTGGGCTTAGTGAGGGCTTTCTGGGGGCTAAGTGAGGGCTGCCCGTGCGGGGCCAGCGCTAAGGGGCCAACGTTTTGCCAATGAGCAAATTCTCATGGGCCCTGCGCTGGCAGCCCGCTGGGGGCCCTTAGGCTAGCCCTAAGTGGGCCCGTAAAGGGCCAGTGCTGGCTTGTTTGCAAATGCTAAATATAACATATTTTAACATCTTTTTTTAAAACTTAAAATCATTTTAAGCTGCGACCGGAAAATGATACAAGTTCTCAATGGCGTTTTAAAGCAAGCTTTAATGCATTGAGTTAGTTTATACATATCCAGAGAGTCCAGACCAGGGTGCAAGTTCTGCATATATAATTGCTTTTTGGTCTGGTGCTGAGGCATTCCTAATTTACTCATTATTGAATCAAAATAAAATTTCCTCTGTGAAATGAGCATGTGACAGATTTTGACTCCACCCCTCAAAGAATCGGAATCGAGAATCGAAAAGAACCGAAATCGAAAGGAAGAATCGGAATCGGAATCAGAATCGTTCAAATCAAAACGATGCCCAACCCTAGGTATAATACTGTTTGATCTCATGCTGCAGTGACACAGGGTTTATAATATATTAATTGAACAAAACAATTTTGTTATACAGATTACATCAATGATTCAGGCAATAGCATTAGGATTAAAAAGCCATCAACAGGTAACCATCATCACCTGCCCTTATTAAATTTAGCTTTCTTTGTTGCTGCAAATGTGTTTGACAAACACACTGTCAAAACACAAAAGCCAAAAAAGTAGAGGTGGGCAGATCGATCCTGAAGCATCGATACTATCGATACTGACGTGGTATCGAAACACTTTTACAACACTTTCTGCACCCTCTAATTGCTACATACATACAAAAAAAAAACACATAATTTATTAAACATTTATGAAACGCATAGTCATGTTTTGTAAATGATTAGTTAATCATTAACTAATCAAATGTAAATGACTTATAACTTAATCTACAAAACATACATACAATCAGGGCTCGAGACTAACGGCGTCCTATCGTCCTGGGGACGATAGAAAATGTGTTTAGGACGAACAGAAATATTCTCCAGGACGCCTACAGGACGAAAGACATTTTTGTATGTGTGTTCATTTATTACTAGCCTATTAGGGTAACTTGCTTAGAAAATGCCAAAATTAACCGACCAAGCGCTGACTACAACGGAGCGCGTCTTCTCACGCTGTTACTATACTATCACCGGCTACTCACCCGGAGACTTGTTTCGCGGTACATCTATCACATGACTTATTTTCACAGACGAAAACGAGACGATAACTAAATAAAAACTAGTTTTGAATGACAAAAACTATGACGAAAATCTATTGACATTTTCGTCAACAAATAAAACCTAGACAAAAATGTTAGATAGTGACGATTTGGGAAGTGATCCAGTCAGAACTGATGTCCTGCATTTGTGGTAGATGCGCACATTTGTACATTTGTACTGTGACGTGCTGATCTACCCAGCGGCACGCATGCCTCATAAAACGTTAAAAAATGTAAACATCTGAGAGAATGAGTAGAGCAGACATATAGCAGCTAGATCTGAATAAGAGTGACGACGCAAAAAAAAAAAAAAGAGCTCTATTCGGTAAGGTTTTCTGTGCGCACACACCCGACCCGAAGCGTGCAGCCGTTCACACAGACACCTATACAGCGCGCGAGTATGGAATTGAGCTCTCTTTCGTGTCTGAATGGACAAATACACACAACATTATGTAGAAATGTCCGTTTTGGAGAGTATTCATGTAAATTATGTCGGTTATGTCTTAAACAGTTGTGAGTGTGTCGGATGTGCATCAGTGCATTGGATCCGCATGTCATTGGACATGAGCCGATGTCTTAAAGTGACAGTGGGTAATAAACCTAATGCGATCTGTGTCCTTAATATTGATCAAGCAACAAAAGAAAAAGAGAAAAGCATTCACTGCTTGTTAATAGCTTTAATAAGGATTCATTATATTTAATTCATACAAATAAATATGTCTGCTGCTTGAAAGAATGATGTAGTCACCAGTATTTATTTTTTTAATCCAACCAACTCAAAAACGTTTTGAGCTGAATGTATTTTTCTCTTAATTTTCGTATATGTAAAAAAAAAAAGAAAAAAGATTAGTTCTGCATGAATACAAAAAAGCATTTAACACCTGTTATTTTTTATTAAATCTGTTTTTTACCTGTTTACAGATAACTACTTTGAATGGAGCTAAATAAATATAATAATATATATCATAAACATTTTAATGGTGTTTTTATTATGTGACTAACAGCTAACAACTATAGATGATAAAAAAACAAAGTAAAGAAACAACATGTTTATTTTGGGACGGTTGACATTCACTTTAGGACGGTTCAAATAGTTTTTCAGGACGGTTCCAGGACGGAGGTGAAAAAAGTTAGTCTGGAGCCCTGCATACAATAATTAACATATCACTTTTTAATCATTTATGAACGCATATTCATGTTTTGTAAATAATTAGTTAATCATTTACTAATCACTTGTAAATGACTTGTAATGGAATTTACAAAACATACATAAAATGTTAGTATATCACTTGCTAATCATTTATGAATGTTTTGTAAATGATTAGTTCATCATTAACTAACCACTTATACACGACTTACAACTGAACGTTATTATAAAGTGTTACCAGTATTTTTTATGTTTATTTGAATTATTTTATATTTGTATAGAGATTTTTTAGTCCCTTTCAGAGTGTTAAATTAGCTTTATTAACCTGTATTAACCTGAATTGAATGTTTTATATTTTGTAATTAATAAATACATTGATTTGAAATCCCTTTGACTACTGTACATTTTTTGACAATACAGACATTAGTTATGTGGTGACTGCATCCATTTCAGATGTATAAAATAAGTTATAGTAGCTGAAAAGTATTTATAGTGAAACGGATTTATTGTTGTAAATTAATAGTGCGGGCCCTGTGTGGGCTTAGTGAGGGCTTTCTGGGGGCTAAGTGAGGGCTGCCCGTGCGGGGCCAGCGCTAAGGGGCCAACGTTTTGCCAATGAGCAAATTCTCATGGGCCCTGCGCTGGCAGCCCGCTGGGGGCCCTTAGGCTAGCCCTAAGTGGGCCCGTAAAGGGCCAGTGCTGGCTTGTTTGCAAATGCTAAATATAACATATTTTAACATCTTTTTTTAAAACTTAAAATCATTTTAAGCTGCGACCGGAAAATGATACAAGTTCTCAATGGCGTTTTAAAGCAAGCTTTAATGCATTGAGTTAGTTTATACATATCCAGAGAGTCCAGACCAGGGTGCAAGTTCTGCATATATAATTGCTTTTTGGTCTGGTGCTGAGGCATTCCTAATTTACTCATTATTGAATCAAAATAAAATTTCCTCTGTGAAATGAGCATGTGACAGATTTTGACTCCACCCCTCAAAGAATCGGAATCGAGAATCGAAAAGAACCGAAATCGAAAGGAAGAATCGGAATCGGAATCAGAATCGTTCAAATCAAAACGATGCCCAACCCTAGGTATAATACTGTTTGATCTCATGCTGCAGTGACACAGGGTTTATAATATATTAATTGAACAAAACAATTTTGTTATACAGATTACATCAATGATTCAGGCAATAGCATTAGGATTAAAAAGCCATCAACAGGTAACCATCATCACCTGCCCTTATTAAATTTAGCTTTCTTTGTTGCTGCAAATGTGTTTGACAAACACACTGTCAAAACACAAAAGCCAAAAAAGTAGAGGTGGGCAGATCGATCCTGAAGCATCGATACTATCGATACTGACGTGGTATCGAAAAGGATCGATCCTCACATAAAAATATCGATCCAAATGTGTGTGTGTTTTTTTTACCAGTAATTTTTATTAATTTAGCATGCAATGCAGTGCGTAAAATAAGCTTCTAAGTGGAAAAATAAGTGAACATTAGCGGATAATTGTGTAGGATAGAACTTTTTCTCCTAGTCATCTGGATACAAGACGAAACCAATCAATCACAGAGAGCGTTCGATGCTGGTGCTTCGCTGATCTCACAGGCCCAGTGCGTTTGGGAAACGAAGCCTTGCTTAGATGACATGACAGAGAAACAATCGGGAGTTATTTTGCAATAAACAAAGCAAAAGTGTATATAACGGTTCAAAATGTTGACGTCACTAAGATTTTTTAAATGAAATTAATATTTTTATTCAACAAGGATTGATGCATTAAATTGATCAAAAGTGACAGTCAAGGGTTTTTCACTGTTAAAAAAAACTACTTCATATAAATGCTGTTCTTTCAACTGTGTTCATCAAATAATTCTGCATCATGGTTTCCACAAAAAATATGAAACTGTTTTCAACATTGATAATAATAAGAAATGTTTCCTGAGCTGTAAATCGTCTCAGGTTACGACTGTAACCTATGTTCCCTGAGAACAGGGAACGAGACACCACGTCAGAATGACGCTATGGGGAACGCCTCAGGCGTGACAGGTGTCTGAAATCAAATATCAACTCACGTCAATCATGTTGACCGGCGACAGGCTGTGAATCATCAGCTTGATTGATTAACATGCGACCTGGATGTATAAAGGGGAGCCTTGCACACATGACAACATCCTATCATCTGAAGGGACTGTTGCAGGCAGGCCCCGAGGCATGGCAGGAAGACGTAGTGTCTCGTTCCCTGTTCTCAGGGAACATAGGTTACAGTCGTAACCTGAGACGTTCCCTTTCAAAAGGGAACTCTACACTACGTCAGAATGACGCTATGGGGAACGATATACCAACGCCACCATGCTGAGGGGAGTGCATGCCCAAAGGCAGTGACAACTGTCCGAACCAGTAATTCAGAAACACTGGAACCACTCACTGTCAGTGTCAGTGTCTCAGCTGTCAGTGACAGCACTCCCTACCGGTCATAGCCCAAGCTAATGAACCAAGAAACCGCCAGAACATAGTTAATGGGGGGTATATCTGGGCCAGCTCAAAGGCTTAGGACATCAGCTTCCAATAGAAGGGGTCCCTTCTAGGGAGTGTGGCTAGGGGACCCAAGGGACTCCCAGCCAGTCACTATTCAGGGGAGCGTGCCACCTGAAATGCCACCAGGCAGGCCTGACCTGGTGTCACTACATAAGACACTACAGTCTGGCCACTTCCTGTCTGTCCGAAGACAGAGCTTCTGGAACTTGCCTTAGGAAGGCATCCAACCCGAGGGACTGCGAAGCAGGCAGTGGACCTCTCAGCCCGGATCTCAGAGACGGGACATCCTGGAGAGTATGACTCAGCATAGTGTTTTACAACCCTTGCCAGCGAGGGGAGTTTCTCTACTCGATCCATGGATCTACCCAGTGTTTGTGTTTCAAAACACTGAGGGGGCCTGTGAGGGCCTAAAGGGAGCTACCTCCAGGAAGGCCTGGTAGGACCTCTATGCGTTTGTGTGTCGATTGCTCGATTGCTTCGTTTGGATCGATTGCTCCTGTCTGCCTCGCTGCCTGCTGTGAGTGTGTTTGTTTGCTTCGATGCTGTAAGCTCCGTCTTAGCCTTATATTTCTTTGTTTTGAACCATCATTTTACTACCATTTCTAGTTGTTTATACTACTACATTTTACCCAACATCTCAGATTAACCTGACATCGCTAGCTTTTGTTATTAGTACTACTAGCACAAAACGCTAGTAATTCGCTAACCTGTTAACGCGCCACCCGTGCGCTCAGCTATTTTTATTTATTTATTTTTCTCTCGCGCGTCCGCGCTTTTGAGTTCATAAAAAGCTCAGGTGAGTAAGAATCAGTCAACAAACACGGTGAGTAATGTCTTGTCCTGTTATTGTCACCTGCACTTCATGTCACATGTTTAGTATAGCCTTCTCTGTCGACAATATAGGATTTATATGTGATAAATGTAAGGAGACAGTTAGGTTGACAGAGAAGATTTCAGAATTAGAAACACGCATCCAAACTTTAATTGAGGATAGTAAGAGTGCTAGTGCTTTAGATGTTTTGGATGCGCATAGTATAGTGAACACTTTACATGGCGCGGTTCCGGCTGAAGTAGAGCCCGTGCAGCCGTGCAAATGGGTGACAGTGAGGGATCGCTCTAGTCGCGGATCAAAAAACCACTCTTCCGTTCCGATTACCATAACAAATCGATTTGCCCCGCTCAGTGAAACACCCACTGAGAATGATTGTGCCCTAGTTATTGGCGATTCTATCACACGGAACGTGAAAATAGAGACACCAACCACCATAGTCACATGTTTGCCGGGAGCCAGAGCGCCTGACATCAAAGCAAATTTAAAAGTGCTGGCTAATGCTAATCGTAAATTCTCTAAGATCATTATTCATGTCGGCACTAATGATGTTCGACTCCGCCAGTCGGAGATCACCAAAATTAATATTAAAGAGGTGTGTGAACTTGCAAGTACGATGTCAAGGACTTTAATTTGCTCTGGCCCCCTTCCTGTTCGCAGGAGTGATGAGATAGTTAGTAGACTGTGTTCGCTTAACGGTTGGCTGTCTAAGTGGTGTCCGCTTAATAATATAGAATTCATAGACAATTGGAAAAGTTTTTGGGGCAAACCTGACCTGTTGAAAAGAGATGGTATTCATCCCTCCTGGGATGGTGCTGCTCTTCTCTCTAGTAATATGGCACATAGTCTTAGAGCTCAAACATGACAATCTGGGGCTCAGGTCAGGAAGCAGACAGACTGGCTAAACCGACCGTCTGCTAGCGGCCTCGCGTCACCAAGGTCAGATAAATCCTATCACATAGAGCCTCTTTCACCTAGCTATCATCATATAGAGACTGTGTCTGTTCCCCGAATTTGGAAATCCAAAAAACGTTTAAACCCATCTAAGGTTAAAAATTTAATTGATGTTCAACAAATAAAAAACAGCTATATTACAGATGAGCAAATGCTAAAGCTTGGGTTGCTGAATATTCGATCGCTTACTTCAAAAGCACTCTTTGTTAACGATATGATTTCAGATAATAACCTAGATGTGCTGTGTTTGACAGAAACCTGGCTAAAACCAAACGATTACATTACTTTAAATGAATCAACGCCGCAAGATTACTGTTATAAACATGAGCCTCGTCTGAAACGCAAAGGGGGTGGTGTTGCTGTAATTTATAGTAATAGTTTCAAAACCACTAAGAAATCAAGTTTTAAATATAATTCTTTTGAAGCATTGGTGCTTAATGTAAAAATATATAGTGTAAACGATAAATCACGTTTGAGATTTGTGCTGGCTACTGTATACAGGCCACCAGGTTACCATACAGACTTCATCAAAGAATTTGCGGACTTTCTATCAGAATTAATATTGACTGCAGATAAAGTACTAATTGTTGGTGATTTTAATATACACATCGATAATGAAAAAGATGCATTGGGATTGGCATTTAAAGACATTGTAAATTCAATCGGAGTTAGACAACACGTGTCAGGACCTACTCATCGTCGTAATCATACTCTAGATCTAATATTATCACACGGAATAGATGTGGATGCCGTTGAAATTCTGCAGCAGAGCGATGACATCTCAGATCATTACCTAGTCTCATGTAATTTGCATTTAGCCAAGGCTGCAAAGCCGACTCCGTGTTACAAATATGTGAGACCTATCACTTCTGCTACTAAAGATTGCTTTATCAATAATCTTCCTGATCAGTTTCATCATCTCAGCATCTCAGATAGCTTAGAAGAACTAGATATTACAACAGAAATGTTTAACTCTCTCTTTTCCAGCACTTTAGACACAGTTGCTCCGTTGCGCTTAAAGAAGATTAAAGAAAATAGTCCAACGCCGTGGTACAACGAGCACACTCGGGCCCTTAAGAGAGCAGCCAGAAAAATGGAGCGCAACTGGAAGAAAACAAAAATAGAGGTATTTCGGATTTCATGGAAAGAGAGCTCGATTGCTTACAGAGAGGCTTTAAAAGCTGCTAGATCTGCTTATTTTTCAACACTATTAGAAGAAAATAAACATAATCCTAGGTATTTATTTGAAACGGTGGCTAAACTAACGAAAAATAAAGCTTCAAGCACCGAAGTTTCCAAGCAACACAGCAGTAATGACTTTATGAACTTCTTCACTTATAATATTGATAATATCAGGGAGAAAATTATAACTATGCAACCGTCTGCTACAGTATCGCATCAGGCAGTGCATTGTAGTCTCCCTGAGGAAAAATTTGATTCATTCGTTGCTATAGGAGAGGAAGAATTTACTAAACTCATTAAATCATCTAAATCTACAACATGTATGTTAGACCCTATACCAACTAAGCTACTGAAAGAAATACTTCCAGAGGTCACAGATCCTCTTCTTAATATCATTAATTCATCTTTGTCTCTAGGATACGTACCAAAAAACTTTAAGCTGGCTATGATTAAACCGCTTGTTAAAAAAACGCAACTTGATCCTACAGAATTAGTCAATTACAGGCCGATCTCGAATCTACCTTTTCTGTCAAAGATATTAGAAAAAGCAGTATCTTCACAACTGTGTTCCTTTCTTGAAAGAAATGATATCTGTGAGGATTTTCAGTCCGGATTTAGACCGTACCATAGTACCGAGACAGCTCTCGTTAGAGTCACAAATGATCTGCTCTTATCATCCGATCGTGGTTGTGTCTCGCTATTAGTGTTACTCGATCTTAGTGCTGCATTTGACACCATTGACCACAACATTCTTTTAAATAGATTAGAACATTATGTTGGCATTACGGGAAATGCACTAGCATGGTTTAAATCATACTTATCTGACCGTTATCAGTTTGTAGCAGTAAATGATGAGATGTCTCATCGATCACAAGTTCAGTATGGCGTACCACAAGGCTCAGTACTAGGACCGCTGCTGTTCACTCTGTACATGCTACCATTAGGAGATATCATTAGGAAACATGGCATTAGCTTTCACTGTTATGCTGACGATACTCAGCTCTATATTTCTTCAAAACCTAACGAAACTTATCAATTCACAAAATTAACGGAATGCATAGCGGATATAAAAAATTGGATGACTCGTAATTTCCTACTTCTAAATTCTGAAAAAACAGAGTTTCTAATTATTGGACAAAAAACTTCCTCACGTAATAACCTAGAATACTGTCTAACACTCGATGGCTGCTCTGTTAAGTCTTCGTCGTCAGTTAGGAACCTGGGTGTGCTCTTTGATACCAATCTTTCATTTGAAAGTCACAATTGAAAGTCACACCATGAGCTCAAGGCTAGATTATTGTAATGCCCTACTGGGTGGTTGCCCTGCACGCTTAATAAACAAACTACAGCTAGTTCAAAACGCAGCAGCTCGAGTTCTTACCAGAACCAGGCAGTATGACCATATTAGCCCGGTTCTGTCAAAACTGCATTGGCTCCCTATTAAACATCGCATAAATTTTAAAATATTGCTGATCACTTACAAAGCACTAAATGGTTTAGCTCCGCAGTACTTGAGCGAGCTCTTAACGCATTATAGTCCGTCACGTCTATTGCGATCTCAAAATTCCGGCCAGTTACTAATACCTAGAATATCAAAATCGACTGCTGGCGGTAGATCCTTCTCCTATTTAGCACCAAAACTCTGGAACAGTCTTCCTACCATTGTCCGGGAAGCAGACACACTCTGTCAGTTCAAAGTTAGATTAAAGACACATCTCTTTGACCTAGCATTCACATAATACATTATAGACTTCTATAATTTAATGTTAGGCTGCATAGATTAGGTCAGCCGGAACCGGGAACACTTCCCATAAATCCTGATGTACTAGTTACATCATGAGAAGAATGGCATCTACGCTAATTTTAGTGTCTGTGTTTATCCCGAGGTTTTCCTGCAGCCTGCCGGATCCAGGCCGTATCCAGATCTGACGAAGGACCTTCGCCTGGACCGATGACAACGCAGTGCTGAAGTGCCAACTAGTCTCTCCCTATGGAGGATCCCTCTACCACTATACAGATAAGGCGTTGTCGGGAAAATTCGTTTCGTGTTCCTACCCCAAAGCAACAAAATAAAATAAAATTCTTTATCAAAATCTATAAGGAAAGACAAGTACTTTGTTTAGGCTTGGCTTGTAGGGAATTCCAAACCTGCGTATATTCAAATGCACATAACTATAGAACCCATTCTAAATGCGCATGTGAACGCCATCAGCGTTTCTCACAGGTTCGCGTTTAAAGTCTGTGTAGAGAGAATGGTGTCGTCTTAGCGGCCCCTAATTTAATAACAAATGATCGTTGCGACGGAAGCAAATCAATCAAAACTAACTTTAGATTGAAAATAACTTAACTCTGCTATAAAGCCAAAACAATCTCTGTTACCTTACATTATACACCTATCTCTGTAAAGCTGCTTTGAAACAATCTACATTGTTAAAAGCGCTATATAAATGAAGATGACTTGACTTGACTTGACTTGACTCTAACCTGGCGACCACAACATGGGGGAGCTTGTATTCAACCACAATATGTGGGAGCTTACCTTCAGGAAGGCCGGTGAGGCTTCTAACCTGGCGACCACAGCATGTGGGAGCTCATATCAGGAAGGCCGGTGAGGCCTGTAACCTGGGGACCACAACCTGTGGGAGTTTACTTTCAGAAAGGCCCTAGAACTGAAGTCTGGGCAACGTAAGAAAGGGAATTAAGCGTACAGCACACAACCCTTACCATAAATATGGATTATAGAAAGTACATGAAAGAAAGTGCATGTACTTAGCCATTCTGAATCCAAGAAGGCCTGATGAGGCCTCTAACCTGGCGACCACAGCATGTGGGAGCTCATACTCGGGAAGGCCGGTGAGGCCTGTAACACGGTGACCACAGTGTGTGGGAGCTCATCGGAATGTGGAAGTTAGCTAGAGAAAGGCGTCTGTCGTAATAAAGTGACGATAGGACGCATCTAGAGTGGGACCCGAGGTGAAAACCAGGGTCTGAGCCACATAGGAAGGGACAGAAGCGATACGCGCATGACCCTTACCATAAAAAATGGATTTAGAAAGTACACAAGACGTAAGTCGTGTGACTTACCATAAGCATGGGTTAAAGAAGGTACGGAGCGTATGTACCGAAAAGGAATGAAGTAAAGGTTTGTACGTACTTCATCACTCTAAAAATCACAGTATGTAGGAGCCCACATTCAGGAAGGCCGGTGAGGCCTGTAACCTGACATGTGAAGGCTCATAACCAGGAAGGCCTAGTGAGGCCTGTGACCAAGGAACCACCATGTGTGGGAACCCAAAATCAGGAAGGCCAGCTGAGGCCTGCAACCTGATAGTCACAATACGTGGGAGTTCTCATTCAGGAAGGCCTGGTTTTAAAGCCTGCCACCTGACATGTAAAGAACTCATAACCAGGAAGGCCGAGGAGGCCTAAAGCCTGGTGACCACTAATTGTGGAAGGTTAAAACTCAGGAAGGCCGGTGAGGCCTGTGACCTGTGACCTAGCGACCACAGCATGTGGGAGCTCATAGGACGGCCTGGAGAGGCCTCAAACCTGATAACCACAGTATGTGGGAGCTCATATTCAAGAAGGCCTGGTGAGGCCTATAACTTGATAACCACAGAATGTGGGAGCTCATATTCAACCACAGTATGTGGGAGCTCATATTCAGGAAGGCCTAGTGAGGCCTCTGACCTGCTAACCACAGTATGTGGGAGCTCATATTCAACCACAGTATGTGGGAGCTCATATTCAACCACAATATGTGGAAGCTCTCATTTAGGAAGGCCTGGTGAGGCCTCTGACCTGATAACCACAGTATGTGGGAGCTCATATTCAAGAAGGCCTGGTGAGGCCTATAACTTGATAACCACAGAATGTGGGAGCTCATATTCAACCACAGAATGTGGGAGCTCATATTCAGGAAGGCCTAGTGAGGCCTCTGACCTGCTAACCACAGTATGTGGGAGCTCATATTCAACCACAGTATGTGGGAGCTCATATTCAAGAAGGCCTGGTGAGGCCTATAACCTGATAACCACAGTATGTGGGAACTCATATTCAAGAAGGCCTGGTGAGGCCTATAACCTGATAACCACAGTATGTGGGAGCTCATATTCGACCACTGAATGTGGGGGCTCATATACAGGAAGGCCTGGTGAGGCCTCTGACCTGATAACCACAGAATGTGGGAGCTCATATTCAAGAAGGCCTGGTGAGGCCTATGACCTGATAGCCACAGTATGCGGGAGCTCATATTCAACCACAGTATGTGGGAGCTCATACTCAGGAAGGCCTAGTGAGGCCTATGACCTGATAACCACATTATATGGGAGCTAAATTCAAGAAGGCCTGGAGAGGCCTATAACTTGATAACCACAGTATGTGGGAGCTCATATTCAACCACAGTATGTGGGAGCTCATACTCAGGAAGGCCTAGTGAGGCCTATGACCTGATAACCACATTATATGGGAGCTATATTCAAGAAGGCCTGGAGAGGCCTATAACTTGATAACCACAGTATGTGGGAGCTCATATTCAGGAAGACCTAGTGAGGCCTATGACCTGATAACCATAATATGTGGGAGCTCATTCAACCATAGTATGTGGAAGCTCATATTCAGGACGGCCTAGTGAGGCTATAACCTTATAACCACATTACTCCTTGACAGTCAATTCCTGGGCTCACCTCAGGGAGGCCCAAGCACTGTCCGTCCTTCGGATGAGACGTAAAACCGAGTCCCTGACTCTCTGTGGTCATTAAAAATCCCATGGCATTTCTCGTAAAAGAGTAGGGGTGTAACCCCGGTGTCCTGGCCACATTCCACACATTGGCCCTTACCAATCATGGCCGCCTAATAATCCCCTTACATTGAATTGGCTCTATCACTCTCTCTCCTCTCTCCACCTATAGCTGGTGTGTGGTGAGCGCACTGGCGCCGTTGTTCTGTTGCTGCCGTCGCATCATCCAAGTGGATGCTGCACACTGGTGGTGGTTTGAGGAGAGACCCCTGATATGATTGTAAAGCGCTTTGGGTGTACAGTAGTACATATGAAAGCGCTATATAAATGCCTCATTCTATTCTATTCTATTCTATTCTGTCCGGTTGCAAAATGGGGACTGTCTGGTCAAGGAGGCCTGTTAAGACCTACTACCTGACCATCGAAAAATATTTAGATTTACTTTCTTACCCATAACATTTTGCCCCAGACTCTAAAACAGGAGACGTGGTCTGAAAAGAAACAGAAATATGTTAATTTCACATTTTACAAAAAGACCAGAATTACACCTGCTCTTTTTGTTCACTGCTCATCATTTTAATTCCTCAATTAAAATGCAGCCAAAAACACTGGATAACGCGATCTGGATGATAGGCAGAATTACTAAATATCTAACTTCTTAAAAGTCAGATAATATTCCACCATTTTAATTCATAGAATTAAATGCAGCCATAATCACCAGACAATACTGTTTTAACATTTATACGGTCTCGTAATCTACACACTGCCTCGGCAAGCGCGAGAAACGAGCCGTTAAAAAATATATGGCTTTCATCCCTCGAGAAGAAAGTCAACAGGTGCAAGGTTGAAACATCCGACAGCGCACAGATTTTTTCTTTCTCACGCGCGCCGAGATATTTCTTAATGAACACTGCCAGCACCCTCAGGAACTGACTGTGAACGCCTCGTACCCAAACAGTATTGTTTCACAGATCGCACGCACCACAGCTCAGATGCTGAACCCTCCTCTCTCGAGAAAAGGGTCCGACGAGAGCGGAGCATTTTTAAATAAAAAACGCTCACAGTTTGCACAAGAGGCTCTCCCGCGCTCTTCAGCGATATTCTCAAAACAGACAAACAGTCCCTTCAGACGAAAAGATGTTGTCATGTGTGTAAGGCTCCCCTTTATACATCCAGGTCGTGCGTTAATCAATCAAGCTGATGATTCACGGGCTGTTGCAGGTCAACATGATTGATGTGAGTTGATATTTGATTTCAGACACCTGTCACGCCTGAGGCGTTCCCCATAGCGTCATTCTGACGTAGTGTAGAGTTCCCTTTCGAAAGGGAACAGCATATTAAAATGAATTATCATCATGACTGGAGTAATGATGCCGAAAATTCAGCTTTGATCACTTGAATAAATTACAGTTTAGTATGACATAGAAAACAGATAGCCTATGTTAAATTGTAATATTACAGTTTTTACTGTATTTTTGATCAAATAAATGCAGAAGAGAATTAAAAATCTTACAGACTCCAAACTTTTGAACAGTAGGCTAGTGGACAGTAGTGGATTCACCATAATTAGGGTAGTTTTGTAAAAGTCACTGACTAATAATTACAGGCGAGTCGAGGGCACAAATCACAAAATATTTAGTAGTCATGAAAACGTATTCAGATTTAGTATATTAATGATGCATTCAACTCATAAATCATGACACACTGCTCTAGCACAGGAAAGTGCATACAAGTTCAAATGTATGCTTTTAAAATGAAAAAGTATTGGTATCGGTATCGATATCAGAATACTGGCCCTATATTTACCGAAAATTTGGAGTATCGCCCACCCCTACAAAAAAGACAAAAAAACATAATAAGAGTTAAGAGCCCAACTAATGGAAACGCTAATCACTATTATGGTAACTTCAAATTAAACATCTCAATAAGGAGTTCTAACAGAAATAAAGTCAGTCTGGTTTGACAGTCTGAAACTTTTATTGAAAGTTATTCAATATTCAGCTAATTTTTTAAGTCAGTTTAATGTAATGTAGTGGTTTGGTCATTCAGGTTCAGGGAAGATAAAGAGAATCTGCATTGCTTCAGGGAGATCACCACTATATTAAATTCAGGATGCTGTCACGAAATTGGCATTGTGTTGAAGTTATACAAACATATTCCTACCAAGGTTAAATGACAAAAGGTTTGTTGTTCACAGCAAGTTTGGAGGATAAAAACAGACAATGGGATGAATTTAATTTAATTAAACTGATATTCTCAAATTTCAAGGTATTATATCTGTGTTCAAACACAAATGCAGAGACTTCCATGGCAACTTAAGTGAAACTCTGGCACTGTGCCTGGCAGGTAAACAGAAAAATATCCAAACATCGGTCAGATGAAGACATTCTGAGGTAAAAATATACCAGAGAGACAGAGAGAGTTTAATCATCTAAAACTTTGAACTTTTTGACTCAAAAGTGTAACTTTGACCAACATTCTGGCAAGTTCTCTTATGAACAAACATTCTTTAAGTAACGTAACAAAAACTCTGGGAGTTTATTTGGCTCCGCACTCAAGAGTGTTAAAGTGTTAAAAATATGAGTGTTAAATGAACTCTAAAGCAGTGTTAAAGTTAATGAGATAATTAAGTGATTAATTGAGTAATGATTGAACATTATTGAAGACACCTGATGTTAACAAGCAGAATCACCAAAGGAGAAAATATTTTTCACCATTGTGGTGATCAGTGTTTGATTTATTTGGGCTCTTCACCCTTAAATTAGATTAATCATTGGATTTATTTTGGCTGTCGTAACGTAGTGATGGGAAGTCCAGTTCTTTTCCACGAACCGGTTTACCAGTTCTTATATTGTAGTCTTATATTGTATATAGTCTTCACATAATGATATCAGTTCTATCATCCTGGTGGATAAAAAGGCATTTGTAATCATAACTTCAGTTAAATAATAGTATTCATTGTCATAATTATCTTGGAAAAGTTTCTTACATTTACGTTTTGCAAATGAACTCTGTAGCCTACAGGCGATGTGCAAACACAGATGTTTTACATGTCTTAAAGATATAAAGTGAATAAGTGGTCTTCATCAATTTTATTTTATTTGTTATTAAATAAACTTTGCCGAATTCAGCCCCTCATTTAAAGGGGTGGTATAATGCCCTTTTCACAAGATGTAAAATAAGTCTCTGATGTCCCAAGAGTGTGTATGTGAAGTTTTAGCTCAAAATACCCCACAGATATTTTTATATAGCATGTTAAAATTGTCACTTTTTGAGGGTGAGAATAAACTCACTGTTCCCTTTCGTGGTCACTCCGAGTTACGTCGGATGACGATGATTGGGGTTTCGCTTAGAAGCCTATCACCTTCCAGTATATAAAACGAGCCAATGGCAATGAAATGCCATGGGTCTGCGGAATTTGCATAGCGTATCTCCGCCCACCGCAGGGGGTATATAAGGAAGTACGCTGGCAACATGCAGATATGTTTTCGCTTCGGAGCCAAGAGTTTTCTTCACTCCTACAAGCCATTTTGTATCATCTTCACTCTACGAGACGAGCGGCTCTTCAGTGTGTTTGTGTGACGGCGTGTCCCAGCGAGATCGCATTACCTGCTGCTGATCTGTGCAGTGATCTGCCGACAGTGAGTGTGTTTCTCCCTGGACGCTTCAGCAAACTGCTCAGCTTTTCCTCTCTCTAAAAGAGCTGCACGTGGCACGTCTTTTTCAAGACGGCTCGCCCGTGCATTTACTGGATGTGGGCGCGTTACTCATCTGTTAACGGTCGCGAGCGCTGTTTTGCGTGTTGGGCTTAATCACGCTCGGCAGCGCTCGTGGATGAGTCATGTTTTCATTGCGGGAACATGACCATCGCGATGTTTATAGATCGAGACTCAATGATCTCTGTGTGAGAGTCCCCTCTGCCACACCCCAATCTATCTCTTCCTAAAAAAAAAGAAAAAAACGAGAGGGGATACTTTGGCTGGTGGCCAGGGTGATCTGAGGGTTAAGGTGTGGCATAATTCCGACGAGCTTTCCTCGGTCCACATCGCAAACCGTGGGGCTTCCGTGTGTGCCTGGTTCCTCTTGGGGACCCAGTGTTTTCATTCGGGACTCCAGCAGATGGTGTCATGTCACCCACAGCATCACAAGGCGGGCTTGATTCCTCTGGAAATGAGGATTCGACTGCGTTGCCCCCCTTGGAGTGTCAGCGTTAGTCGTGTCTGATCCAGAGCTGATGGCCATGCTTTCCCGGGCAGCTGAAAGCATCGGTTGGAATGGCGCCCTCCTCCCGAGCGCTGTAGGCTTCCCGGATGTGCATCAGGATGCTTGGCGGTGTGGCTTCGACCACCTGAAGCAGACTCAGGTTCTGTACCGATGGTCATCCATCTGTGCGGTCTCCTTAGTCTACTTCCCGCCAAGGCCCCCTCCATGCGGCTGCTCCCCTCGGACCTTCACCAGCTCTGAGTAGGAGGAAGTCGCAGGAGGGTGGCACTGCCTGTCTCTGCCCCTTAGACTGCCACGTCAGCCTAAGCAGCACCCTTGAGGCGGGCAGCCTGGTCGGCGGTGTGGTTGAGGACTGCGCCCAACAGTCTTCGATCACTCCAGAAGCGGACTGAGGCTCTGCACTGATGGTCATCCGTTGGTGTGGTCTGCTTAGTCCGCTTCCCTCCGACGCCACCTCCATGCGGCTCCTTCCCTCGAGCCTTCACCGGTCCGAGCACGAGGAGGTCGCTGGAGGCTGGCACCGCCTGTCTCTGCCCCTTAGCCGGCTAACACCTGGCTAAGCAGCACTCCTGAGATGGGCAGCTTGGAGTTAGGGCTCAGTTCTTCGGGGAGTTTGGAGCAGGACCACTCCTTCCCCCAGTGGAGGGCTGGGGGAGAATCTTGTTCTAAAAGAACTGATGCTCTTTCTCTGATCCTTAAGAGGCAGTGGATGACAGCACGCGCCGCCCAAGGGCCACGCTCCTCTCATCCCCCCTCTGTCGCCAGACCCCTGCCAGAGCACGCCCCCGTGGGACGCTGGTCCTCCCCTGGCCTCCTCTGGCAGGACGCGGTTAATGACCGTGCCCCCGCACAGGGGCACTATGCCACCCTCGCCTGGGCCGGTTATTCCGCTTTGCTGCCCCACCGACGGTACGTCTGTGGTTCGTATAACCCCGCTGGTGCAGTTTCTGGAGGCCTGGCTAGAGCTTCCCAGACTGTCCCGCTGGGTCGCGAGAACCATCAGGCTCGGCTACGCGATTCAGTTTGCGCGGTCTCCTCCCCGCTTCAGGGGAGTCCGCTTCACTATGGTCGGTGGCAATGCCCCTGTCATGACAGCGGAGGTCGACACCCTACTGGCGAAGGGTACGATCGAGATTGTCCCTCCAGCCGAAATGAAGTCCGGCTTCTACAGCCCTTACTTCATTGTACCGAAGAAGTCCGGTGGGTTACGGCCAATCCTCGACCTGTGCGTCTTGAACCGCTCCCTTCACAGGCTGCCGTTCAAGATGCTAACGGCCAAACACATCCTCCAGTGTGTGTGGCCGCAGGATTGGTTTGCAGCGATCGACCTGAAGGACGCCTACTTTCATGTCTCCATTTTACCTCGACACAGACTGTTTCTTCGGTTTGTCTCCTCGCGTCTTTACGAAGGTCGTCGAGGCAGCCCTTGTTCCCCTCCGGGAACACGGGGTTCGCATCCTGAACTATCTCGATGACTAGCTGATCACTCTTGAGACCAGGTTTGCGAACACAGGGACCTAGTGCTCCGGCACCTAGCTCGTCTGGGCCTTCGGGTCAACTGGGAGAAGAGTAAACTCTGCCCCGTGCAGAGGATCTCTTTTCTCGGTATGGAAATCGACTCGGTCGCCATGTGCGCGCAGCTTACGAGCGAGCGTGCGCAGTCACTGCTGACTTGTCTTCGCCAATTCGACGACAAGAGTGCGGTTCCACTGAAACTATTTCAGAGGCTCCTGGGGCATATGGCATTCGCAGCCGCAGTAACGGCGCTGGGATTGCTTCATATGAGACCGCTTCAGCTTTGGCTTCGCGATCGAGTCCCGAGGTGGGCATGGCAACACGGCACGCTCCAAGTCCCAGTGACTCCAGCCTGCCGTCAGTCCTTCACCCCGTGGATGAACCTCAGTTTTCTACGGGCCGGAGTGCCCTTAGAACGAGTTTCCCGGCATGTTGTTGTAACAACAGATGCCTCCACCACGGGCTGGGGTGCCATGTGCAATGGACATGCTGCCGCAGGCTCCTGGACAGGACCCCAGCGCCTTTGGCATGTCAATTGCCTCGAGTTGCTCGCTGTACGTCTGGCCCTGCACCGCTTCCGTGCGTTGCTCGGGGGTTAGCACGTATTAGTCCGATCAGACAATACCGCGACAGTAGCGTACATCAACCATCAAGGTGGTCTGCGCTCCCGCCGTATGTCGCAATTCGCTCGCCACCTCCTCATATGGAGTCAGAAGCATCTGAGGTCGCTTCGAGCCATTTATATCCCGGGAGACCTGAACCAGGCGGCCGACGAGCTGTCTCGGCTTCGGCCTCTCGCTGGAGAATGGAGACTCTATCCCCAGTCAGTCCAGCTGATTTGGGATCAGTTTGGCGACGCACAGGTAGACCTGTTTGCCTCCCGCGTCTCGTCCCACTGCGACCTGTACTATTCCCTGACCGAGGGCATGCTCGGCACGGATGCACTGGCGCACAGCTGGCCGCGGGGCCTACGCAAGTATGCGTTTCCCCCGGTGAGCCTTTTTGCGCAGACCTTGCGCAAGATCAGGGAGGACGAGGAGCAGGTCATTTTGGTTGCCCCGTATTGGCACAACCGGACCTGGTTCTCCGAACTAGTACTCCTCACGACAGCACCTCCCTGGCCAATTCCTCTGAGGAAGGACCTCCTTTCTCAGGGACGGGGCACCCTTTGGCACCCTCGTCCCGATCTTTGGATCCTCCACGTGTGGCTCCTGGACGGGACGAGGCAGGTTTGAATACCTTACCACCTGCTGTGGTGGCTACCATCATTTCCGCTAGAGCATCGTCCACGAGACATCTCTATGCGCTGAAGTGGAACCTCTTTGTCAACTGGTGTTCTTCTAAACATCAAGAACGCACGAAATGCCCGATCAGTGTCGTGCTTTCCTACCTGCAAGAAGGGTTGGAGCGAAGGCTGTCTCCCTCCACCCTGAAAGTGTATGTTGCCGCCATTGCCGCATATCACAATGCAGCTGATGGTAAGTCTCTGGGAAGGCACGACCTGATCATCAGGTTCCTGAGGGGGGCGAGGAGACTGAATCCTCCTCGTCCTCCCCTCGTACCCTCTTGGGACCTCTCAGTGGTTCTAACTGCCCTGCAGAGTGCTCCATTTGAGCCTTTGCAATCAGTGGAGCTTAAGTTCCTGTCTATGAAGACAGCGCTCCTGGTTGCATTGGCCTCCATCAAGAGGGTAGGGGACCTGCAGGCATTTTCGGTTGACAAAGCGTGCCTGGAATTCGGGCCGGCTAACTCTCACGTGATCCTGAAACCCCGGCCTGGATATGTGTCCAAGGTTCCTACCACACCCTTTCGAGACCAGGTAGTGAACCTGCAAGCACTGCCCTTGGAGGAGGCAGACCCAGCCTTGGCACTGCTCTGCCCAGTACGCGCCCTTCGTGCTTACGTAGACAGAACGCGCTGTTTCAGGAACTCAGACCAGCTCTTTGTCTGTTATGGTGGGAAGCTGAAGGGAAAGGCTCTCTAAAAAGAAAAGGTTATCTCACTGGATAGTGGATACCATTGCTTTGGCATACCAGCAGCAAGGTCGTCAATGCCCCCTTGGTGTGAAAGCCCACTCCACTCGTACTGTGGCTTCCTCTTGGGCTCTAGCGCATGGCGCCTCGCTAACAAACATTTGTAGAGCTGCAGGCTGGGCGACACCCAACACATTCGCGAGATTCTATAATCTCCGAGTAGAGCCAGTTTCTTCCCATGTACTCGCTTCAACCAGCCGGTACTAGATTCTGCTCAGGTGTCTTCGCTTGCTCGCCATTCCTCTCCACGGACGGGATACGTGCGATTATCTTCTCAGGTGAGTCTGATAAGCTCTGAGTTTCCTCCAGCACTGGTTACGTCAACGCCTGAGTTATGCCAATCTGCCATAACGCAGCTTTTGTGCTTGACTAGGTGCCTCCATGTGCATGGTCCCCCCTCTGGGCGACCCCCACATGTGTATTCCACTGTAAGTCTCTTTTGAGCGTGTGTCTTCCCTTGGCAAGCCACCTTGCCACCCCTGGGGTTTAAATATTCCACCTGCGGCTGGACACCTCAGTGATACTCCATATGCATCCCTCTGGGTCATATGTGTCTCTCAAGTCCCCCCCTTAATGGTTGGGCGTAATTGCATATTTCTCCTGAGATATGCTTCCCAGTGTACCTTGGTATTCCTGTGTTAGGTAGGACTCCTTCGTTCATGCTAGTCTCACAACAGGGAGCTCAGACTTACGCAGGGCACTGGATGACAGCCAAGGTGGCGTGATTAGACTGGAACCCCAATCGTCGTCATCCGACGTAACTCGGAGTGACCACGAAAGGGAACGTCTCGGTTACGGATGTAACCCTCGTTCCCTGAGTAGGGAACGGAGACGTTACGTCTTCCTGCCACTTCCGCTGTACCGCTGGGAACGTCTGAGTTCAGTCTCGACTCCTCAGCGAAGACATATCTGCATGTTGCCATCGTACTTCCTTATATACTCCCTGCGGTGGGTGGAGATACGCTATGCAAATTCCGCAGACCCATGGCATTTCATTGCCATTGGCTTGTTTTATATACTCGAAGGTGATAGGCTTCTAAGCGAAACCCCAATCGTCGTCATCCGACGTAACTTCTCCGTTCCCTACTCAGGGAACGAGGGTTACATCCGTAACCGAGACGTTTTTGTGTCTGTTCCTTTAAATGCAAATGAGCTGCTGCTCCCGGCACAGGGGGCAGAGCTACAACAGGTTATGTCCTGAAAATTTCAAAACCTTTTAGCCTTTTGTGTTCAAACCGGAGTCAGACAAAGATGCAGATACTCAAGAAAATAATAACATGAAGGCAACATTTCTGAATGGTTAGTTGATTAATTTATGTAGCTTATGTGTAGATATCTTCTTGTCATTGATTAGCATATTCTGTCTTGATAATCTATAAATCGTGGAGTTTATGTAAATTTTAGGGTTTGTGATGTCACTAACCCGGGAGGAATGTCGTGTAGCCCCAACCAGCCGTTTGTTGTAGTCCTTAAAAAACGATTTCTTTAAAAGAAAATATCTCCCTTTACTTTGAACTTTGAGCTTCGTAGCTTTGCAGATGTTGTTTATTGTTTATGCTCTAACAGCAACATTACACACTGACTAAAGTTAGAAAAGTGAAATATTAATCAACCACCCCTTTAAGTTCTCGGTTCACCTGTGCTCATGTATCAGCACAGCATGCAGTTGGCAGAAAAAAATGCACACATGCACACATGCTCAGCTCATCAGCTAGAAATAAACAGTTCTCGGTTCTGTACTGGTGATCCGAGAATCTCTGTACCTGTACGTTCGGTAGTGCACGCATGCTCAGTATCAGCTGCTCGTGCTTATCACTGAGTTCTCTCAGTCTCAGCACAACATGTCTCGGTTCAGTGAACTGTTGGAGTTATTGGAGTAACATACTCCGAGATATTGGTTTATTTTGAGTCGGAGTGACTCGGGCGGCGTTTGCGTATCGCAGTTGCCATACACTAGCAGTCAGAGTTCAGATAAAACATCAGCTAATGATGATGCTCATTAAAGATTTTAGGAGGGCTTTAACCCCCCTAAATTTCCATCCAGTCCCCCTTAAAATTTACTGTTAACTGTACACTAATTCGTGATCACCTCAGTCATTTTTAAAAGTCATATGAAACCGGCTCCTCCCGGTTTCAGAACAACTTTAAGATATCCATTGGATTACTTTTAAAAGGCTAAAATATTGTACTGTACAATGCCAGTGCTGCTGTAATCAATTAAGTAAATCTAACTCAGAGATTAGTCTCTAAATGAGTTCAGTGATTCAAGTCAAAAATGATTATGTTAAAACATAACCAACACCATCAGATCATCTTTTCTCTTTGTTAATCTGGCAATTATAACCCAGTTACATCAGCCAAACTAAATCTAAAGTTAAAAATGTAAGGGTCAAGATCCCAACTAAAGCAAACACTGATCCCCATAATTGTGATTTTTCTCCTTGTTAACATCAGGTGTCTTCAATAATGCTTAATAATCACTCAATTAATCTCTTAATTATCTCATTAACTTCAACACTGCTTCAGTGTTACTTATACCACTCTGAGTGTGGATTATATAAACACTGAGCAGTGTTAATTTAACACTGGGGATTTTGCTATGCATGGGTTTGCCCATATAAAATGAACACTGCTCAGTGTGCACATTAAAGGGTGTTAAATGAAATGCACACACACATAAAAAGAAGGCATAAAAAAAGGCAAAACAAAGCAATTGCTTAATTCATTCATGCCGCAATGCACTCTGGGAGTAGACTGTTTGGCAGATTTTTTAAGTATATTTAACAAATTGAAATTTACATTGTGTCCCTGAGGAATATCATCTCATATTACATAATTTGCAGTTGGATTGTTCCTAAGACTATTTATATTTTTAAAGCATTATAATGCCTTTCCTATCATGTGTGTCCCCAGGAGCTATTTGCCAACCTCACTGAATTATCATAAATAAATAAAAAAATCTAGTTGGTGAGATGCATGTTTATTGCAGAGTGCACATGAGCAAACGACAGACATCTGTTCTGGAGTGACTCCTCATACAGTAGAAGTATCTCAACACTCCGAATTTTGTTTTCTTTAGCGACCATGTATCTACTATTGTTTTTCCTGGCCTCAGTCAGTAAGTAAATACTGTATAGTAAATAAATACAGTAAGTAATTTTAAATATTGGTTTTTGGATAGAATTGTGTTCAACTTGAGCATTAGTTAATGCACGTGTTTGTGTGAGTGTATTTATTGAGTATAAAATTAATATTTAAAGAAAATATTAACCTGTGCGTGGCAGTGCATGCAACAAAAGAAAGCACCAGCATAAAGTCTCAAGATAATTATAACACAGCTTGTTTTATTAAAGCTGCAGTCCGTAGCTGTTTTGGGTTAAAAATTATCCAAAATAATTTTTTGAGCAAGTACATAACCAGCCAGTGTTCAAAACGATCTGCTTGCCGTAGCCCGATTCAAAACGCTAAGCTTGTAATAATGCTATTAATTCCAGTGGTACTGGTGGATTTTCGCGGGAAATTCGAGCATGTCTTTGCGTCATTACGTCACATCTGTACAAGAAGGAGTCTCGGCTAGTAGGCTATGAGTGTGAGGATGTTAGAGGTGGAGATTTATAGACTTTTCTCACAGCACTTGATATAATTAAACTTATCAATTTGATGGCGGATCCAGAGAGGTTCAAATGACAATCACCAGTGACAACTGGAGATTCACCCGTTGTTAAACGCGAAAGACTTCGGACTTGGGAGAAAAAAATAGACTGCAACCAGCCCATGCGAAAACAAGGATACATATCGGAAGGGCATTAAATGTAGTCACGCAATGCTGATGTTGTTAACATTAAAGGGGTCATATAATGGTACATGCACTTTTACAAGTTGATTGTACTGAAATGTGTGTTGGCAGTGCCTGTACACAACCATCATAAAATGATAAAAATCCATCCAGTGGTTTTGTTTTAATCTCCTTGTATGTTTGACTCTCTCTGTAATCAAGCCGTTCGACCGTGTGACGTCACACGGTCGCACGCCCCTCCCACGATAGTGATTGACAGCTGCAGCGTTTCAACACAGACCCGCCCTCGCTCATGAGCGAGCTGTCAGTCATTGTTGATACCCTCACTGGAGCGCTGTCTATGAGCATAATGGCGTCTGCGATTATTCTTCAGTGTAATAAGGAACACAGCAGTCATTTGGATGTTCCTAAATCCGAGCCGTTGAAGATGCAGTGGCTGAGTTTTGTTTTTGAAGGGATATGCCCAAAGGATTGACGCGGGGATTCCCTCACGGGGATTCCCCACTTTCCTGTTTGCGCGAATCATTTCACACCAGACAGCTTTATAAAACGAGAAAAAACGGATCGGTACCAACGTGTTCCTGCTGAACCTCCAGAAGTGAGTGTGATGTTTTATTAACCTTTATATTAATATTTATATTAATCTTTGCAAATTTGCAAACCTTGCTGCACGCTTCATGATGAATGTATCTAAGGTTTACACTCCGGGTACATTACGGCATGTTTTCTATGTACGACGTTCTTAATATAATTCATAATCCCACGTTTATAATGAACAACGCGTTATGGTTATTGTGTTAGAAACGGTGTACGCACAGAACAGAGGGGCGGGGTGAGCAAAGCTCATTATCATTTAAAGACACATGCACTGAAACGGCGTGCTGAAAACAGAGCTGTTTTTGAGCAGGTGAAATTAGTGTTTTCTTACAATTCTAATGAGAATTTTTAATTAAAGTATATTACAAACTTTTAATTTAGACCCTAAAGAATCATATTAGCTTGTACAAAAATGGCATTATATGACCCCTTTAACAATTTGAGAACAAAGTATAATTTGCACGGCTTGACGTGATATGATAAGCGCTCGTCAAGATTTAATCGGCACGATTTACTGCAATGCTTTTTCCCCCTTAGTTGGTCAGAACAAAAGTGGATGTTACTTACTTGTTCAGACGACATTTTCCGGTGAAAATTCTTATGTTGGTCATACTTCCAAAAAGTAGAATCTGTGATTGCAAATGACAGTATCCGCACATGTAAAGTAAAGGAAAGAAGAGAAGAGAAAAAGAGAAAAAGTTGATTTCATCTAAGGCTGTGTCTGAAGTCAGTTGTAGTTCTTGTGTTTCTGCTCGTCTCTTTTTCTGTTCTCTTCTTTCCTTGATTCTGTGATTCTGCTTGTTAACAGGCTTATTACGGCTGAGATGACTCTATATTTAATATACACAGATTTTGTGGCTCAGATAAGGTCCAGTTCTGGTTTATTTCTTTGCTGACATGTGGCATTGCTATGGCCTGCTTGTGGCCCAGATCTGGCAAACAGGAGCGGTCCGCCCAAGTGCTGCCATTGCACGCTGCATGTGGGCCAGATCATCATTCCACATGTGCCAGATGTGGGCCGGATCTGGGCCGTCACAATGTTGCTATCTGGGCGACAATATGTAAGACATTATCAACTGTATTTAGGAGAATACTTGCCAAGACAGACGTTTTGACATAATTAGGGACCAAGCACAGAAGGTGCGGAGGCAGAGGTGGGCACAAATACATCAAAAACTATTTTGTTACAAACTACAAATACTGGCTCATGAAATGTAACAAAATAAAATACAAAATACTGATGTGAAAAATGTATTTAAATAAAATACAAGTAATTAGTATTTTGAAAATACAAAAATACTCCCACAATAATCTTAAGTCTTCTTTTTTATTACTGAAAGGTCAATAACACAAATAGTAGCAATAACACAACTATGAGAAATGTGTAAATTCAAAATGGGCGAAGTAGCAAAATAAAAAAGCATGGGCATTTCACTAAATCTCTACAGGGCCTGAAATAGCTCCCTCTGACGTAAATGGCATGTATAGCTAAGTTCACATCAGTGGTGTGGTAGGCTGCCCTTAATAGCAAAATGTGTTTGATGTAGGCTACGTAGCCATATTATCACTGTTACTCTACTCGTGACTTAAAGGGATACTCCACTTTTTTTTTAAATAGGCTCATTTTACAGCTGCACAGAATTTAATAGGTCTTCTGACCCAAAGCCTTGGTCAGATTCAGTCAGCTCAGGGTCAGCAGCAGCAGCCACAACAACGACAGCAGCCTCCTGCTATTTCTCAGCCTCGAATAGAGCAGGATATGGCCAGGTTGCCGCATTCACATCTAATTATTTTAACAATTGTCTTTTGAATGTTTAATATTACAATTAACATTGTTTTATTATTTGTAGATCTTTTCCTGGGATGTTTAAAAAAGCAAAGAAGAAAACTCCAAATCCACAAATACATGTGAAAGCCACACCTTGGAAACCATTTGCTGTTTCCATATATTTAATGAGCAGCAACACTGACACCTCACCCACACCTTCTGAAGAGCTTGAACTACACTGTAAAAAATAATTCTGTGGCTTAGTAAATATTACAGAAATTTTTAACTTTATTAACTTAATAAAATCTCTGTATATCGTTTACTTGATTGTTTGAGTTAAACATACCAAAATAATTGAGTAAAAATCCAACAGTTAATTTTATCTAAAATTTACAGATATATTTAAGTTTTTTTCAATAAAATAATTTAGTATTTGACTAACCAATTATTTCTTTATAATATACTTAATATATATGTGAAATTTCTATCAAAATATTTGAGAATGTTTAATTAAACTGATCTGTTTCAAGAAACAAAAAAAATTACTTAATTCAAATCAATATTATTAATATATTTAACACGCTCTTAAAATTGAGTAAGTTTACTCAATTAAAACAATGCCCCCCCACCCTCTGACGTGACGAAAACTCGACGGTTGGAGTGAGCGCGGGCTGTTTGAACTCTTTCCAGTCTCCAGTCTCCAGAAGCTCTCTTCTCTTCTCAGCGTCGCAGATTTGGTGCATTTTCACTGTGAAATTCAGGTTGGTGTATGTTTTATTTTATCTATAAAATCATTACTGTGCTTTAAATCATATTTAATGCAAAACAACATACAGAGGCGTAATTCGACACCTAAACGAGACGAGAGCCGCGTTTGTCTTTTTGCGTGATTGAAACGCTTTGCATAAACACATGACTTTCATAATGATAATGAATATAATTATTATCATTTGGATGATAAAATGTCCTCAGAACGATCACTTTTTGTTTATTGGCAGGTTATGTCAGTCGCTCGCAGTATCTTTCGGCGGCTGTGCCTCAGACAGTGACTGTGAGTGAAACGCAGGACGGCGGTATGAAGTTCAAAGTTCACCCGCAGAGGCGAGTCTGTCTCCGGCATGAGGACCAGCGCAGATTCGGTGGATATTGGATAACAGAGTGGTTGATTACACTTGAATTAGGCTACCTGAATGTTTAAATATTTCATTTTTACTTGTTAAATAAGTTTAAATGCAGGCAATATACATGACAAAACAGTCTAAAATGTGCTGTATTGCTGTACTCATTGAAAATAAAGGCCAATGTAATGTATACTGGTGGTTGTCTGGAGTTCTATTTTACAAAGGTTTAGAGAAAATAAAAAAGTTAATATTACTCATTAATAAAAACAGTTAATATTACTCATAAATATTGTTTTTTTAACGTTTAAATGTTAAATTATTTCTACTCAATTTTATTTGTTGTACCAGATGCAGTTACTCAGATTTACTTAATTTTTTTACTTGCATTTACTCAATTCATACAGTATATTTCATTGATTTCACAGCTTTAAAATTTACTCAATTTTTTTGAGTGTAAAAATGTTTCACCAATAAAATTGAGTAAATAATAGTTAAACTTTTTACAGTGTACTCCAGGCCGGACTAGGAAAACGGGTGATTACAATTTCATCCAATGTGAACCATTCGGATGTAAGTTCATTTTATAGTACAATCTAATTTGTTAGTTTGTGCCATCTGATTTTAGAGCAGGATTATTTCTATATCACCCTGCAAATAATATATAATTAACTGCTTCAAAGTAATATTCCACTTTCAAAACATGCTGAGATGAATGAACATAATTTGCTTAGGCTAAACATAGTAAAATGTGAATTAGTATGTATAAAAATGACAAACAAATGCACGTAAAATTTTAAATGTGATAAAGATTTAGTTTTTACTTTGTGTGGTTGTTTGAGAACCCTTGTTCTGTTTCATGTTTATTTCAGTTATGCAAGCTCCTTGAAGCTGAATTTCCAAAGATGAAGTCACTTACTGGAGGGTGGTTACTTTATAAGGCACCAGGTATGCTGTACTGTCTACCAGAACAGACACAAACATGAATATCTGAGTAGAGTATACTGTAGTGTAAGTAATTTCCATAGGTAGTTATTAATTGAACAATTCCCCGGGCATTCTAACCTTAAATCCCAGGCTACATCCTTTTTTAATAATAGTACACAGGGAAGTGTTAATAGAATATGGGAAGCACTGTTTTTTGACATCGTTTTAACTACAGTATAAAGCCCAATTATATAGTAAAGACCTTTTATTGCTGGATTTGTTAATGTGTTTTTAAATTATCAGGTGGAAATGGAAGAAGAAAGCTTACTGTTGTCCCTCCAGACTCAGAGGGTTATACAGGCAGCCTTCTCAAAATGGCTACCACCGCTGGAAGAACAGCACTGTATATGGTCCCTCTTCAAGATGAGTTATGTCTTGATCCACTGCCATTCTCAGCAGAAGAGTTTGCGAAGATGCTAAAGGCAGTAGCGTACCGTGGGGTTTCAGTCAGGGCCTTCAGTAACGATCTAACCCCCCCCCCCCCCCAAAAAAAATAAAATAAAAATACAATCATGCACTGTATGCACTGCGTAACATCAACGACGAGACAGCTGATCTTCAACCTCAGCGCACACGCACACCACTGTACATTATAAAAGCTGAGCTGAAACACCTCGCGCACGGATGTAAGTTAGTAATACAAATAAATAAAACATCTCCGGTTAACTAGCAGGACATTAATTTTCGTTTGTTGAATAAGATGCATTCTAGCGCTGAAATGTGTTGTTCAAGCTGAGTGCTCGTTGCCGCTGTTATCAGTGGCGCGGACACAGTGTTCTCTTGTGGCTCGCGCACAGTTTTCACTTTGATGCGCGCTTCAATCTAGCGCCGTTGCGGAGACTTTCTATTCGTTGGAATCTTACAAAACAAAATGCACACAAACGCCTTGCTTGATATACAACCACTGATGAACATATTCGGTAAAATAAAAAATAAAAACTATACGAGTGAGGATTCGAACCCAGAACCTCTGACACGCTTGGCTAAAGATCTACCACTGGACCATCGTCGAACACAAAAGTTTTATAGTTATCAATGGATTTACTCACGTGGAAATTCTCGGTATTAACAAAATTGGTAGATCTAGAATGACAAATGTACCCAAAATGACCCAATGTACTAATGAAATTTATTTCTGGACATCGTAATGTTATTTTTCCTGAAAATTGTTATTGTACACAAACATGTATTGTATCTGCCCACCCATGTCGATGACATCAGCGCGGGCTAGCCATCGACACATCGCTGGGCCTCTGGGGCGTTCTGTCATACGCATCACAATTTGATTGGCTGATAAAACACGTCAGTCAAAGTTATGATCAATTGGAAAACGGCAGCTTCAACGGAAGGCTAGCTATACTACTAGTGCTGGTTCACGGCGTTTAGATGACATATGTAAAATCCAGCTCAGACTCACAAAAAATAACCATATTCTTTCTGGAAATATAATTGTAACGTACTGATAGACAGTAATTGAATTTAGACATGTTCAGACACACATTAATTTAATTTTAGAAAAAAAAAATTCTATTTTGACAGGGCCAGCAGAGAAGGCCCTGCTGGCTCTGACGGCACACCACTGGCTAAAGGTTGAGTGTCGTACTTGTAAAACCACAATGCCACTACCAGTTTTGTACTTGCATGTTAAATCTTGTGGTGGCTGCACACAGTCAGCTAATGATGAGGTATGTTGTTTACACAACATTTACACAAATGTTGTTTTTCAGTTAAGTTTTCTTTTAGGCAGAATATATATCTCGTTTTGTCATTTCAGACTACTGAAGATGATGATGATGATGATGTAAAAGTAGTTGGTGAGATTACCAGAGCAGTTACCCCTACAGCCCCAGCTTCTACACCTACACCCACCACTTCAATACAAACTTGTTCTCCTACACCTGTGCAAGTGCATAAGGACCGGTGCAATTAGTAAAACTAGTTAGATGCCATGTTAAGATTTTATTACTAACGGTAATGGTATTTTCTTTGTAGTGCCTTATTGTCAAGCACTTTTGATTAATTGATTGTAATTATACTGTCTCTCATTGGTACATAAAGACCATTTTGCAAGAGGTAAATAACACTGGTTGAGAAGAATGCCCTATTTTTATAGTTTTAAAACACTACACAAATGTTAGAAGTCAATACAATTTACTAAACATTTAGAACTGAATCAGAATGTTTTTTAAACAGTTAAAAAAACTGAAACAGCGAGTGCTTGTTTAGATCTTGCAAAATACTTGGTGACCAAAGTATTTAAAGTGACCAATTAAACAAATTACTTGATTGGAGTTTGGAAATAACCAATTGTGTTTTAATTGGGATTTTATTGTATAATACTTAATCAGTTGTCCTTTTGCCATTATAGGATGAGGGACAGTGTCCCATTTGTTTAGACACATTTTCACAGACAGAGTTGCCCATGCATGCAAGTGTTTGTGGAGATAGGTAATTTTTAATGATTTGAAAAGTTATTTCATTTACAGACATTTAATAAGGTATGTATTAAAAACATGTTTTAGGTATTATAAGTGTATATAACATGTTGTAAATGTTCTAAGAAGTCAATCTAACCATTGGGTATATACTCAGTATATTACAGACACTGGATTATGAGAGCAGTCCTCCGTGTGGCACACCAGTACAGCAACACCAAGGCCCAGACATGAAATGGTACAGTCTATTTATTACATTTTAACAACCCTGAGACATCTGAATTCTTTACTAATCTTTTTATCCTGTTTTTATAGTCCAGATGATGTATTGCGTTTGTTGGCAAGAAGGGTAGATGACAGCAAGGATTTCAAGATCTGTGTTTCTCGAACTGACTTCTATCAAAGAGCTATGGTGCAGTGGCAAAGACAAAAGAGAGGAACCCCGGGCAATACTTTGCGTGTAACATTTTTGGGGGAAGCAGGTGTTGACACAGGTGCCATTCGTAAGGAATTTCTTTCAGGCAAGTTAGGTTCACAATCACATTATTAGGTTTTTAAATTCATCGTAACAATTTAAAGTTTAGAAAAACAATAAACAGTTACCACATGTGTCATTATGAGATTTGGTTTGTTTTAATGTGCTTATAATTGTACAATGTAGTAAATAACATTCTTTTTTAACATGTACATTTGTATATTTGTTTGTAGATTTGATTGGTGAGATTGAGAAACACCTCTTTGAGCATAGAGGACACCAGAGAGGGAAGAGCCCCATCTACTCCCTAAGTAATCTGGAGAATGGATTTTTTAAGTTAGTAATATTTTACATTGTAGTAACATGTCAGTTGTCATTTTTGCATACAACTAAATATTACTTTGTATTCTTTCTTTCAGGACTGCTGGAGAAGTGTTTTCGGTTAGTCTCGCTCAGGGTGGGCCTGCCCCCCGTTTCTTGAGGCCGTGGTGCTTTGATTATCTCTCATCTGGAGACTTGGATGAATCAACTCTCACTATAGATGATGTGGATGATGCTGAACTTTTTAATTTGATTAAAAATATAGTAATTTTTTTCCAAATAAAATCTGATTTCATAAAAGCTTTATTTCTACGCAAGCACACCATTTTACGTGTTTGTGTTTTCAGGTGGAGGAAGAAGAAACCGATCTCTCTGCATGGAATGATCAAATAATTAACTGTGGTTTTACTGGGGCCATTAAACCTAAAAACAAAGAGGCCATAATAAGGTCAGATAAAGTCTTATAACTTCTTTACATTTGAAACCTTGCAAACGGTTTTAATTTTGCTGCCTACCAGATATACTGATTAGCCACAACACTGTCTATATTATGCAAGAATTTCCTGGTTCTTTTTTCAGATCAATTGTGCTGCATGCAACTCTACGTTTGGTCCCTTTGTTGAAGCAAATCCGAAAAGGTCTTGAAGTCTACAATTTCGTGGACATCCTGGAAAACCATTCAGGACTTTGCCACCAGTTCTTTGTCCCTGATGTGGATGATGATGATGATAAGGTATCAATAACTGGAATAACATTTTTGCCTATATCTTGTATTTCATTTTAGAAATGGTTTTATTTTAGGAATATTATATATAGGAAAATTATTATTTGCTAAGTTAAAAAATAGTCAAACACTTTGTTCCTTACAAAAAATAATAGTAGAAAATGGATTGCTCTTAATACCTCTGTAATGGTTTCCTGTAGCTTATTGGTTAGATAACAGTGCTAGCATAGCCCAAGGGCTTGGGTTCGATCTCAGGGATTGCACATACTTAAAACAAATGTTATTATAGTAATAAAGTAGCTTTGGATAAAAGCCAAATGCATATGTGTATATGTACCTGAAAATTGATTTTTTTTTTTTCCCCACAGGCTGATGCAGACTTTATCATGCAGAACATTCTTCCGAAAATGTCGGAGAAGGGATCAGTACGAGAGACTTATGAAACAGCTATAATCAACTTTCTGCAAGACTTTCTCCAAGAAATTGAAAGCTGTGGTATGTATGACAGTTGATTTAGTATAAATATTGTTAAAAAAACTGCAGATTACACAAATTAATGTTAAAATGTAATTGATCTAATTCAGACAATACCAACCCTAGAGATAACAAGTTATTTTGCTTGTAGAGGATAACCCTGACGGAGACATCCTGCCCTTAACTGTCCCCGGTGTTATGCAATGGCTCACGGGCCAGGGACACAAACCTCTTCTAATGTCAGAACTTAAAGAATTCAAAATTTCTCTTCATTTTGACCATGAGTGTATGCAGAGGATGCCAGAACATAAAATTTGCTTCCCAGTTGTAAGTGCCTGTGCCAGAAAAATTACATTTCCCACAGTACACATGGGTGACTACAGTTCTTTTAAATCAGTCATGTTGCAAGCCATTCAGTTTGACGACGGTTTTAACAGAGTTTAAAATGCTACTAAATGTATGGAATTGTACATGTTCAGGAAAAAAAACTTTTATACATTGGTAAATGTTCTTATGGTTTTGAAATTTACTGTGTATGTGTAGAGAACACAACGTATTACATATTGTAACATTTTATATCTTAATGCATGTGTTAAGAGAACACAAGTTGTTATACAAGTCTTTTTCTGCTTTAAATATAGCCAATACAAAAAATAAAACAAGCATGCAATGTCAACTTGTTTGTTTTTTATTGAATTGGATGTTAATTTGCTTCTAAATGGATCATTTGGTCACTAGTCATTTCAATGATTGATTTAGTGTCAATTAAGAATGAAGCAGAACAAAATTCAAAACTTCTAAATACTTGTCTCTTCCATAGTTTTGAGAGTGTGAGGTTGGGTTAAAAAAAGTTTGAATTTGGGCCTTAAGTTCTTCAGTTAAGGGGCATTCGACTGGAGGAACTACAATTCCTGTCCACGGCTGGTCAGAGATACTGTCTGTGTCCCAGTCAGAGTCGTCGTCTTGTGCAATCTGTTAAAAGTTGGTAATAGTTTATGGACATTGGGGCAATATCTTGCATGAAAACATTACATACATTAAAAGACACAAATTCTTAAAATACCTCAGACTGGACTGGAGGAGTGACAGGGTTTTGCAGGAGTCCAATTTCCCACAACTGGTCTGGGCTTCTATTACTCTCTGTGCGGAGAGGATGGTTATTCCACCCACTAGTAAAGGAGTCAAGGCTGGCCTGGAGACGAGGCAGGAACACAAACTGACAGCAAAAGAGGTGAAGGCTGTTGGTTGGCTCTAGTAATCCTTCCTCTTCAAGGCTGTGCAAAACATCATAATAGATGTTTGTAACTGCCATCCATATGTCACGCCAAAGGCGCTCAATGCTAAAAATGGAAGAGAAAACAGTGTGTAATGTTGAACACAAGTCATCATTCTTAGAAACAGAACACTTTAAAATTCATATCAAGCTTTAACTAATTTATCTAGCTGCTTACCGCTGGTTATGCACGCTTTTTCCTGAGATGTAGCTTCCCTTGCCACAACCACGCACAGAAAACATACATCTGGCAATCTCTACATTTTCAACTCCTTGGTCTCCTCGAACTCTAAATGCAAAAAATTAAATATGACAAGGTATTTTAGAAAAGAAACATAACAGTATTTAAAAAACGTATGTTAACCATGTTTAAACAAGCAGGGATTCATTTACATTTAGCTTACGCTTTTATCCAAAGTGACATTCACGTTACTGGAGGTAGCAAAGCATTCATACACACTCATGATGTAAGTTGTCTTACCTCAATGGAAACCCATGTCTCTCCACTGACTGAAGGAAGAAACCGAGGGCAGTGGATGCCTTGTTATCGGTTGCAGCTCCAAGGTACATGATCTGAGAGACAAAGTAAAGTAAGACTTATGCATTCCATCAGGAATTTGATTTGTACAAAATTTATAGGCCAACAATGCATTAAAGAAAGAGAAAAATACCTTTCTGGAGTACCCATCAATGGCACCGAATATCACAAGGCCATATCTGATAAAAGATAATCTGTTATTACCAGTTGAAATGCGTATGTAAACTGTAGAGAGAAACTCACATGCATAATAAGTCATTTTTAAGGATTAAAAAATATCAAAAAAATCTTGGGCATTACTTATATTCCTTAATACATTTTCAAAGAATTTAAATAGAATTAGAAAACTCAGAAACTCACAAATAATGACTTCACATAATGTAATGTGATCACAATATGTGATATTTTCACAGAAAGGGTCACATACTTTTATCAGTAGCATTACATCAATGGCTTGACACACATGACATACTTTATCAGTTTGTGTCTATGTGAACAACATGAAGAGGGCCCTTGACGGAATAAGTCCTTCTGACTACACATCTCAATTGTGTAATTCTTGCTAGTATTCCAGCAGAGTCCACTCGATGCAAGAAATCCCAAACTCTTGTCCATGGCACACGATGACCCAAGGCTTGTAAGTGTCCCTTCATCATTCTATGGCCTAGGTGTGGACTTTTAGCTTTGATTGACCTCACTAGGTTGTCAAGTTCTTCATCTGTGATTTTACTGTAGGTGTCCTTTAGAGAAATGCCATACTCAGTGAGGCGACTTTGATTGTCCTTGTCGACACACCAAGAAGCTCGGCAATACATGGAACAGATAGCTGCATATTAACTAGGTACTGAAGATGTTCTCTGGAAATAATAAACTTTGGGGGCCCCTTAACTCCAAATTCCACTTCAAGGGCAGTGACAGGTTCATTGTTATTGTCAATATGCCTATGAAAGCGGCACTAAAAGACTGCTTTAAAACTTTCACAGAGACTTCAAACAGAAAGCACAAAGCCTTTCTTTAAAACGAATTTCGTTTTGTATTAATTGTATCTTAATTTTAATCAGCGTTTCATTATCCAATTTTCTCGATTTAATAAAAAAAGTAAATATCAGATAGATATCACGACATGGAGGCGCACTGGAGCTAACGTTAAGCTATCATCCATGAACCGAAACTCAACGTATAAGGTAGCTTTCTCGTCTCACACACCTAAAAAAATAGAAATATATCTATTATCTAGGCTACAGAAATCTCTACTTTTAGAAGAGCCATTCAACAGAACCATTCAAAACAAAATAAACTACTCACTAACTGCGAAGATCGCGAGTCAGATTTCATCTTTGCAGCCGACACAGTTTATTAATAGATAAATGTCTCATCGCAATATTTTACATATTCATAATCATTTTTTGCTGGTTCTTTGTGACAGCTTTGATGAACGTGTCACTGAAAACAGAGAGAGAGAGAGAATAAGATATATATTTTTTTTTTTACTTATTGTGAGGAATGAACAAACAAACATCTGTTAAGAGCGCCGCCACGGTGGATTGCGTAGAACGTTCACCGAATTCTGACAGAAACATGTTCTAATTTTGGAATAAAATATTAAGTGACCTTTTGTCACTTGTAATGAAGCTTGCTTATTAGTGAAATTATGACATGGAATGGTAATTATTGACTTTAGCCTGGATTGATCATGGCTCGCAATAGGCTATATCGTTGGGGAAAAAAAACGAAATGTAGGCTAATTTTTTCGCAATATCTAATATTTTCCCAATATTGTACAATATCGTGCCTGCAATTTCGCAACTCTGTCGCATCTCTCTGCCGCTCTGCCTCCCGCTTTGGCTAGGCTACCTTTCTCACCCGAAGAGGCTTGCGGGTGTCGCGTTTTAAGGTGATAGCCTAACGTTACATCATAGATTATGTGTTACTACTGTAGGCTATTTAAGCACTGTATCACACAAGTTGCAATTTACATCTGTGTTATTCTTTTTGGTGAAATGGTCCCACACACTTCTTTGCACGCTTCATCCTGTCTTCTGCCCTGGCTCTAACCTCGAGTGTTTTAGCCTGTAGCCTTTACTTAGCCTTTACGCAAACCTTGTGAGCGCGCGCCGCGAACCCAAACTCTGTGACCTCGCGCCAAATGTTTTTATTGGTTTATTAAGTACAAACAGGCGAGTTATGAAACATTGAGTGTGAGGGATTTGTTCACTTCACACAAAAAGATCTTGGAATGAGATGGCTAACTGTAAAGTCCACTGTCTATAATAGCCTAATTTAGAGATCACTTTTTTTTTTTTAACAGACTACCGACAACTTTGACCGGTTAACGCTGATACGGTCAACCATCGGTCAAACGGTCATCGGTTAACATCCCTAGTTCACGCGCATAGGTTTAGTTACCTATGATCACGCGCGTGAACTCGGCAATCGACTACTTTGGACTTCAACCGAAATCGCTGGCTTAAATAACACATTTTTTATCCATTTCTTTCACGTCTACTGCAGTCAGATTCACTCTGAAGGAATCACTCACATGACCTGTGCAATTGTAATGACACATCAAGTCTGTTAAGAGGCTAAAAGCAGGTTTAAATATTGCCCCATTGAAGTCAACAGGGTGCAAATTTTAAAAAGAGGATAACACGGTGTAGGCAACACCGATTTTTGTCGTTGTTCTCTGTATTGACAGCACTCCAAATTGACAAAAAAATTAGCTCAATGTTAAAATTGACCGGAGGTCAAAGAACATACGGGTCACATCTCACATGACAACAGAAACGTATGTCTGAATACTATATTGTGCCTTTTTTGCGGATTACATTTAAAGATTTCAGATGCAAAAAGCCTCTACAGGCCCATCAAAAAATGAGATTATGATGTTCAGTGAAAGCTCTCCACACATAATAGCTATGTGTTACTCAAATAATTTTACTTCAAAACCACGCTCTGGCCGGCCTGAAGTATCTGTTATTAATAATATAGGAGTCTAATAATAACTAGAAAAATGCATTTCCGGAGGAACTGCAAAGTGTGCTTGCTCGGGTGCAGTGCACTAACGTTAGCAGGTAATGGATAGATGCGAGATAAGAGAAAAAATGCGAGAATGCGAGAAAAAAGATGTCAAACTGTCTTTTATTTTCGAATTTAATTCCTTAATCAGCGCTGGACCGGCATTTTCTGTCTTCCGCTGAGCCCTGGCCGTAGACAGATCATGTGTTTTACCCTGTCAATGCAGTGGTCTGCGTTGCGCTGATCTTATTCACACTATCG
Organism: Scardinius erythrophthalmus; assembly: GCF_964197995.2. NCBI lineage: Eukaryota > Metazoa > Chordata > Actinopteri > Cypriniformes > Leuciscidae > Scardinius > Scardinius erythrophthalmus. The sequence continues at coordinate 70,200,863 of NC_138221.1, read as the reverse complement.
AGTGTAGGTGCAGCATTCTAACATTGAGTCATAATGAGCTGTTTATGAAGAAATTATCCGCTTCCTAATTATGTCATTTTAATCACGAAATTGAAACATTAAAAAACAATTTGCTCTTTATGGTGTGCGAGTGATGGAGCGCGGCAGCAACGAACCATCAGCTTGCAGCGTAACAACATTGAATGCTCGGCCGAAAAGCTGATCATAGCTGTACAGGGCGCCTTATTATTTTTCATCTCCATAAATATATCTAGTAGTAAAGCTAATGCAAGGGCTAGAAATCTAGTAATCTTTTGCTGATACTTCCTTAGCTGTGTCTGAAACCGCTCACTCGTTCACTAATCCCTACATAGTGAATGGCAGTTGAGTGCACTACATCAGCAAAGAATTTGGACGCTGACATAATTATCACGCGCCAGAGAGCTCAGACAATTTGTCATAAACATTACCTACCCATCTTTAATATTTGCTTTTTTTGGCTGTGTGAATTGTATGTAACCATTGTATGTATGTATTTTTCACGTTTATTGCGTTATTTGATTAAAAAAAAGATAATAAAAACACTTGCTTGTCATATTTATTTACTTTTTTAATTTATATGTGAAAATAAAAGAGAACAAAACACTACACAACACATTTGATTTTTCAAATATAGATATAACGGTATGTATAAATAAATAACCAGGCTTCTGGTCTTATAAATGATTTTTTTCTAACTCGGGTGCACCGTTGCCATGGTGGCATTTTTGTTTATTTTTCATTCGCGCTCAATCGCCTTATCGTGATGGATTGTGGGAAATAGTGTCTCAGCAAGTGTACATCGTATGTACACTCGAATTCAGAGAGGATTGTGGATAAAAGTAGTGAAGAATGTAGGGAATGATGTCGTTCACTCAGAATTCGGACACCACTACAAAATGCCAAACACCCTAAATAGTGCACTAATAGTGGATAGGGAGCGATTTCAGACACAGCTCTTGTCATCATGGAGAGCGCAGTTCATGGTTGCATAGCAACGACAGACGCCACAGGAGAACAAGCGAAAGGAGACAGCGTCGCGCTCGCGCTTTCCACTTGTTTTTACACATCTAATGTGCGTTCCATTCGACAGGGTCCATATGCAGTGTTCACTGCTCCCCTACTCCCTGAGCACGGTATATCAGTTGAAGTGGACTTCACTGACAATAACCGCTCATTAGAAACGCCCAGCTAATGTCATCAAAGAAAGTCAACGACGGAGTGATATTACAAATATATATAGGACTACATTAATATTTTAATTTTTATTATTATATTATATATTTACAATTATATTGCACTATTTTACAACTACCTAAAATAAAATCACTTTACTTCACAAACTAGCTAAGCTGGCTGCATTCACTGAGGTAAATTATAATCATCAAAAATAGTATATGTAATATTCACAACAATAACCGTTAAAAATACTGTTATTTGTATAACAATGGCGAAATGTATTACTTACACACATACGTAAACTCCTCCATCGTTAGTTCTGACCGTTCTGACTGGTGATGACCTGATGCGCGAAATGACAGTTGGGTGTGTGATCATCGCTCTCCACTTCCTGTGAAGTGATGTATCGATGTTCCCTTATTCCCTATGCCGTGCGCAGTGCCCTTCGAACTGAACATGTTCGCTCCCTTCGGATTAGACTCTAACTTAAGATGGCGGAATACCCTGTGAAGTCCACTTCGCAGTCCACAACGCACCTCTAGAGCGACGTTGTTGATTGTTTGAGCATGTGACTGCGCGTTTCTCCTTGTTTTCTATTGTTATGCGCAGCATATTTCCCGCGCGCACAAACACAGCCACAGACAATTAATTGTTTGTTCGGTTATCGAAGAAGAGCATGATGTATTTTGTATAAAGTTTTTTTTTTTTTTTTTTATTAACTGCTTTGAGGATTGGAAATGCACAATTCATGCATACAAATCTGTATATATTAATAAATGAAGATGATTAAAATAGACCAATGCAAAAAACGAAATTCATGCCTGCATTTATTAAGACAAACCTGGTAAAAACGAATGCAGTCTATACACTGACTTGGCTGCTCTGTGAAATGTAATACAACAGTGCCACCTACTGTCTAAATGCATTACCTAACATCAAAAGGTGAAACTCTTGCATAGACATAGGTAAATGGGTTTGTCTATTAGCCTGAAAAAAACAAAAAAACAAAACAAATCAGATCTTGTACATCCTCACATTGGAGTCCCGAGTTCATGTATAAAGTTTGGTTTCAATACGTGACAACGTTCCTGAGATATGGACGACTTCCTGTTTGGCGACTACGCCGCTGATTTCGTTTGGCTGTGACGGGCAAACGCTTCCGAAAATCAAAAATCCTTCTAGTAACTTTGATGAGGCTTGCTCCAATGATCATGTACGTCTAGTTTCGTGAAGTTCGGACCAAATTTGTGACCTGTGAAACTTTAGTTTCGCTTTCTGTTCAATCCAATATGGCGGACAAACGACATGGACTTGTGATGTCATCTTCGCGAGCAACTTACACCGGTACTGACCGAACGTTTTAAAGTTGGAACGGTGTAATAAGAAAACTTAAGAAGAACAATAAGTGTGCGCTTTCAGCAAGCACACTTAATAACTCATCACTAACATCATGTAGACACACCCCCATCTGGTTCAACCCTGACTTTCAACTATGCAATAAACCAATACATTTTCCATCCTGGAAACAAAAAGGAATTACGCATCTCCATCCATACCTGTCAACCCTCCCGTTTTTCCCGGGATTCTCCCGTATTTTACATTGCTTTCCCGCTATCATCCCGTTTAAATAATTTCCCGTATTTCTCCCGTATTTTTAATCTTTCTATATTTTTTTTAAAAAAAATCCCAAAGGGCGCAAACCAGTTAAGCGGAAATCCCGCCCTGCAGCTAATTTCATTGGTTAAGGTTACAATGACGGGTAGGTTTAGGGGTCAGTGTTTGGTGTAGGCAATCAGTACTGTGATTCACATGACCAATAAAATCTTTAGAATCGGCTGCAGGGCGGGATTTCCACTGAAGTAGTTTGGGGGAAAAAATCGCGCAAAGAACAGCAGCATCCGAGGATGGGTGAACATGAGAGAGATGGCATTAACACACGCAATTATGTCAAAATGTCCGTTTTGTCGAGTATCCTCATAAGAACAGTCTGAGCAGTCTATTAGTTAAAAAAAAAAAAAGTCGTAAATGAAAGTAAAGAGTTGTGAGAGAATGAGACGCGTGTGAGATCCGTCAGCGGCTGTTTTTAAAGAGACAGTAGCCAATAAATCTTTCTGTCAGTAAAGTTAATCAAAGAACAAAGGTTAAGGTAACAGAGAAAAGCACTCACTGCTCTTGACTAAAGATCTTTTTTTACTTTAATAAGGATTAATCTATGTACAATTTAAATTGTATGCAGTGCAAACTGTTTGATAACTTCAATTTCTGTATATTTTTCCTACCTGTTAGACAAATATTTAAAATATACTGTTTTATGTTTTTCTACATTAATTTGGAGATTAATTGTGAAATTATTACATTATAAAATGTACGTTTTTTAATGGCAATTAATCGTGATTAATTAATGTAGTTAATTGTTGCAATTGATAAAAATAAAGAAAGAAACATGAATAAGTCTTATGTTTATTTTAATTGAATAGTATGTATGTATTTATTTATGTTAATATCTGCGCAATTAATGTCTATTTAGCCTGCCTCTAACCCCCCCCCCCCCCCCCCCGCGCGTTCAGATTTCCCGTATTTTGGTATCCAAATGTTGACAGGTATGTCTCCATCACTTATTTGAAAATAATAAATTTGTATCATTCCAAACGCTAATCCAGAGATACGGTCTTGGGGGAGAACAGTTTCTACAATACCAACAAATTAAATCCATAGTTAAATCCAAGATCAACATAATTAATAACCCACTTAATCCCTCTAAGTTAATGGAAGATATAATGAAAATTACTAACACCAACAAACTAATATCCAAACTACATAAACTTATATTAAATAATGATACAACAATTATAATACCCATGAACAAATGGGAAAATGATTTAGCCTTATTATCCCCCAACACCGACCTCTGGAAGGAAGTCTGTAACAATACTTTTTCAATGACTAACAATACTAACCTCCAGCTCATACAGTTTAAGATTATACACAGGATCCACATCAATGAAAAAAAGATGTTTATAATGGGCTTGAGGGACACAGACATTTGTTCACAGTGCACAATGGGGAGCACAGATGACTATCTTCATGCCCTATGGACCTGTCAATCAGTTTACTCATTTTGGATATCAGTGACCACAAAACTCTCTGTTATCATGGGTTGTGGAATCCCTCCATCTCCGTCACTTTGTTTACTCAATAACTATATGGAAGTTGATCATCTCCCAATTAAATACAAAAATCCACTCCTCATTTCTCTAACTATCGCCAAGAAAGTAATTTTGCAAAACTGGAAGTCCAAAAACTGTATAAATATCAATCACTGGACTAATCTTCTTATAGAATACATCACGTTAGAAAAAATAACATACACTAACAAGAATATTCTATCTACATTTCTTGATATCTGGAAGCCATTCCTAACTCATCTTCATATAATTCAGCAACCTGTAACCGGATCCACGCACTCCCCCAATATATGTGTGTAGATATATATGATGTTCAATAAGCTATACTTTTCTTTTATTTAAATCTGCATATTATTGCTATTACTAATTATTTCCATTTGTGATGGTGGTATTGAGAATAGTGATTTTGGTAATATTATAATATAATTATTAGTCAGTCCACTCTTTATTATATAAATAACAAAATGTTAAGTATAAATATTAAATTGGGGGGGGGGGGGGATTGGATTGTCGGATCAAGGAGAGGTGTCTATGTCGGGGGGACATGCTGGTTGTGCTCACTGGCAGTTGTGGATCAGCCCCTGACCTAGAGTTTAGAGCAAATATGCAATAACTTATGGACTGATCTTAATGTATTATTATTGTTATTATTATTACTGTCACTAATACTATCATTACTATTTACTATTTATTTATTTATTTATTTTTAATATATATATATATATATATATATATATATATATATATATATATATATATAATTTTTTTATAAATCACTAAAACTAACACTATTACTATTGTTATGATTATTATTATCATCGATAATAATAACACCACTAATATTGATATATTATTATTGATTATAAATAATCAATAATAATATATCATTTCGTTGTTGTTATTCTGTTTCTGTTCCTCCCTCGCTTCTGTATTTATGTCAATGATTTCTTACCTTGTATATGTTACTGTTTTGTTAATCTGCAAAAAAAAAAAATAAATAAATAAAAAAAAAATGTGTAGGACAGTCCACGAGTTGGTCTAATTCAAAGCACTCCAATATGGACAAAAAGTTTTTTGTTATTGCATTGTCTTTTATATCCATATGGATGTTGAAATCCCCCAGGAGAAGAATTCTTTCAAATCTGAGGCAGAGAAAAGACAACATATCTGATAATTCAGACAGAAAGTCTTTATTTGTCTTAGGAGGCCTGTAGACTGTAGCCACTGCAGTAGAGAAGGGCGCAGAAACACTCAGAACAAGACATTCAAATGAGTCAGATTTGGGAACAGCCACGGGACACATGTTGAACTGTTGACTATGCAGCACAATGATACCCCCACCTCTACCAGAAGAACGCGGGAGATCAAATAAGCCATAGCCAGCAGGAGTCAGTTCATTAAAAAGAAGACCGTCAGATTCTTTGTGCCATGTTTCAATTAAACAGATAAGGTCCAACTTTTGCTCTAAAATAATGTCAGATAAAATAACGGCTTTATTGTTGACAGAGCGCGCGTTAAACAGTGCTGATTTCAGCAGACGCGGGGGAGAAGATGAATCCGATGCAACCTCCACACGCCTGAGTGCCGATAAATTATTAAAATGAACCCCTGTAGGTCTAAACAGCAGTCTATGGGGTTTGCGCAGAAATCCAGAGGTGGAAAGTCCAGGGGTCAGAAAGTAAAAGTCCTGCCATTTACTCCACCCATGAACTCACACAGCAAAAACTCCCGTGTTAAATGAACTCTCCTGTGAGTTTATTTGGCTCCACACTCAAGAGTGTTAAAGTTAATGAGATAATTTAGTGATTGATTGAGTGATGATTGAGCATTATTGAAGACACCTGATGTTAACAAGCAGAATCACCAAAGGAGAAAATCTCTTTTTTCAAGTTGCCATTATGGTGATTAGCGTTGGCTTTAGTTGGGCTCTTGACACTTACACTGTTAACTTTAGATTTTATTTGGCTGATGTATCTGAGTTATAACTCTCAGATGAACAACAAGAAAAGCTGATCAGGTGGTGTTGGTTATGTTTTGACATAATCATCATTTGACCTGACTCACAAAACTCATTTAGAGATTTAGGTTTGCCTTGTTGATTACAGGAGCCTGTGATTCTACAGTATACTATTTTCAGCATTTTCAATATAATCAAAAAGATTTCTAAAAAGTTGTTCTGATCAAAAGACTTTAAAAAAGTATTGTATTTGGACACACAGACATCAATAATCAGCCTGTGATTCTCAACAATGGTGACAATAATAAAGCATGTTGCAGTGCATTCTGGGTGCCACCAATCAAAACTCATTCATGGCTCCCATCATGCATTGCGGTATGAATAAATTATGATCTGAATTGTCTTAGTAATTTCCTTTTCCTAATTGAATATTCTTTTTGTCACCATTGTTGAGATTCATACACTCATTCTTGATGTCTGTGTGTGCCTTAAAGAAAGATTTTTTTATTTATTTATATCAGAACAACTTTTAAGAAATCATTTGGATTAAATTGAAAAATCTGGATCTTATTCCGTAGAATCACTGTGATGCTGTAATGATCAATATACATTTAAGTTTACATTTAGATTAGGCTCTAAATGAGTTCAGTGATTCAGATAAAACAATGATCATGTCAAATCATAACCAACACCACCTGTTCAGCTTTTCTCTTTGTTCATCTGAGAGTTATAACTCAGATACAACAGCCAGACAACATTTAATGTTAACAGTTTAAGTGTCAAGAGCCCAACTAAAGCCAACGCTAATCACCATAATGGCAACTTGAAAAAAGAGATTTTCTCCTTTGGTGATTCTGCTTGTTAACATCAGGTGTCTTCAATAATGCTCAATCATCACTCAATCAATCACTAAATTATCTCATTAACTTTAACACTCTTGAGTGTGGAGCCAAATAAACTCCCAGGAGAGTTCATTTAACACGGGAGTTTTTGCTGTGTGAGTTCATGGGTGGAGTAAATAATAAATATATGGCAGGACTTTTACTTTCTGACCCCTGGACTTTCCACCTCTGCAGAAATCTCGGATAAGTGACAGGTTTAGATGTTGAACATAAAAAACTACGCCTTGAAGAGCGATGTAAGTAACGCTTAGGTTGCAGTATTCCAACATGACTGCAGAGAGCACATATGTCATTTGCCATATCTAAATGTCCGTTCAGGTTCAACAACTGGCGTGCAGTGTACCTGAGAGCCATTCGGGGAGGGTCCACACCAACAGCAGCCTCACAGCGGTGTAAGCAGTGTACGTCCTGGGCCAGGCGACAGAAGAGTAAATTCCAGTAAACAGCACTTCCAGTAAATTCCAGTAAACAGCACTCAGGGATAGAAGCAGTAGTCCAGCATGCGAAGCATGATTCCACATCACGGTAGAATAACCAAGACAGATAGTCTTCACTGGCTTCACTGGCTCATAGCCAAATAAACTACTAAGAATAAATTAAATAAAAATAAACGGGAGAGAGGAGCGGCAGCCAAACGCGCCAGCATGCCCTTTCAAACCGGAAAAGGAAAAATTTTATCTGAAACTTTTTCTTTTTTTTCATGGACAGTTTAATAGAGGCATTTTTAGGGGCTGGAAAATCCTACGCTATGGGAACAAAATGCCCCCAAAAAGATGGCAAAATCCTAAATCCTTGTCCTTGTGGGGACATTGTTTTGGCCAGCATGAGGAAAACAGCTTATAAATATGATTGTGATGTGCTTTACATTTTTTTTTTTTTAATACAGAAAGTTTTGTGTGATGGGTAGGTTTTGGGGTTGGGTTAGTGTAAGGGGAGAGAATATACAGTTTGTACAGTATAAAAATCATTATGTCTATAAAGTCCCCATAAAACATGTAAACGTGTGTGTGATAAAGCCAGGTAATAAGTCATGCGGAGTGACATGATTTCCAACAAAAAATATATTTTATTGTGACCAACCAATCAAAAAATTTAACTAATAAAGAATACAAACTTAATCCAATAATAATGTAACAAATAATAGCTAGACTTAAAATGAACTTCAACCTTCACCTCAGTATAAGGAAAAACAAAGGAAACCTGAACAGAACAAAAACTGACCCCCAACTGAGACAACAGACAGGTGTTTAAAATAAACCATGAGCCCACTTAAACAAGACATGTTATACTTACAATTCATCTAATCAAAGTAAATATAATAACAACCAAAACTGAATAACAATACAAAAAAACAAATGTTGATAATATAGATAAAAACAAATTAAAATATATTTTCCCTTTCAACAAACAGTATATTATATGAATCGACCATTTATAGATACGACAATGTCAAAATTAATAAATTTTGTTAAATTTTGCCTCTGAAAATAGTTCCAAACAAGCAGAAAAGTCGTTCTTGAATGATTCAGCGTTTTTGAACAAATTGAATGACAACACAATGATTGATTGAATGATTGAATGACCCATTGATAAAGTCAGTGGACTCATGGTCTTTCATCTTTGTGTTTTGCCCATGTATTCTTGTGTATTAAACTCTATATAAACTGTATATTAACTCTAAATAAAAGTTAGTATTGTGTGATATCTCAAGTATAAGACATCACTAAGGAATCCAAAGCTTTCCAAGCACAGACAGAAACACAATAATGGTGATTATGTAAAGAACCAAGAAGGTCTTATCTATGATTCTTGCCACACTGGTCAAGGACAGACATGTCTTCTGTTGTTGTTTTCGTTGAGTTGCAGCCCAGCACTCAGTGAGGATCTGCTTCAGACTGTCAAGGGTACAAGACTGCTCTTCATTCTGATCTGTAACTGAGGCTGGAGGGTTCTGCTGGTCTTTTACACCATCTGTGAGAGGAAAACAACTAACACTGTTTTGTTTGGTCTGTATAATCTCAATTATATATACGATTTTTCGATGGGGAAATGAATTTCAAATAAAATAATAAGTAAAATATTTAAATAAAGGAAAATGTCCCTCATAATCAGATGCGGTGTCGACTCTTACCATCTTGGCCACTAACAGTAGATGTTGTTTCCACTGATCTCTTCTTAGCTCCTTTAGCCTTCAGATAATTCACAAGAATGGTCTCCACAATGCTGATGCCAATGAGACAGAAAATCGCACAGCAGTAAATCCCTGTAAAAACAGAAAACTATGACCATTATAGAGATTCATACACTATTGATGTCTGTGTGTGTCAAATTAGTACTTCCTATGAAAACCTTATCTTTAAAAACATTAAATTGATTATCACAACACTGCTGGATCTCATGCTGTAGAATCATGTAGCTACTATTATGTATATTTTACAGTGAGATTTAAAGCTACATTATGTAATTTTTTTGCTGCTAGGGGTCGCTAACCTCTTACAATAACAGGCGTAGGTTGATAAGCAGAATTATGGAACTTGACATCATGCCCATGGATCTAATAATGTTTATGGATAAATGAAGGTATTCATGTTTTTTAACATGACTGTGGTGTGAAGAAGGGCGCGATTGCAAATGAGAGACAGATCTCAGCGCCGCACCGAGTCCCGCAGATATAAAGGAATAAGAACATTTTATTCAACTACACTGTTAGACCTTACCGGGGTTTTTTTACAGTAAAATACTGGCAACAAATTTACTGTTAATTGTGCAGTTCTTTACTGTAAAAATGCACTAAAACTCGAGTTAACTAATTTCACTTGCAGAAACCGACTGTCTTAAATTGACCAACTGTCATTTAAATGTATTAACTAAAATTTATAACGTTAGAAAGTAATTACTGAGTATTACAAAGTATTACTGTGAACTTATTTCATTTGAAACCACAACAAAACTTTTGTAAATAAAGAGATTTCCACTGGACCAGCAACTACACAATCACCGCCTGTTAAATAAAGCAACATGCAGCAAATCATCAATGATTGTAGATCTTCTCCTGGACTGAAGCACAGGCTCTACTCTTCTGCACAATGGTGACCCACAAAATACATTTTACAGTAAACTACTGGCAACAGTGTTGCCAGTATATACCTGTTTTTTAACTTATAGTTTATTACTGTTAAAATACATTTTGTGGGTGTGTCTTTTTATCATACACTGTTAACCCTTTCAACCCCACAGGGAAATCCACACTACTAAGAGTAAAAAGTAACACTGACGCAGTGTTGCAGTGAGATAATTAAGGGAATATGTAAGTGATTGTTGAGCATTAGTGATGAACACCTGCTGTTAGAACAGAAAATAGAGAAACACAAGAACTACAACTGACTTCCAGCCATTACACATTATTACACTTATTATTAACCAGTATGACTTTGTCATACATCTACAGAAGTTGTTATTAAGATGTTTAATTGAAAATGTTTGGTTTGAAGTTACCGTTATAGAGATCAGTGCTTGCTTTAGTTGGGATGCTGATGCTAAAACATTAGTGTTTCTTTTGCTGCTTGAGCTGTGTTGTTGCAAGTCACACTTGTGCGCACACAGTTTATGAATGATTGCGGTTATAATGATTATGATGACAAAATCATCATATAGTCTGTTCATTCACTAAACAAGTCATCCTCAATTAAAAGTGTTACATTACCACCACTGTGAAACCACAACAATAAATTACAATGATTCATTTTTTTTAACACATCATGCATAACCAGAGAAACAGAGCTACACTGACTTTTAGAAACACAGAGATATCACAATTTAGCACATGAATCTCAACAACGGTGGCAATATATATATATTTATTCATGCAGCAGTGCATGCTGGGAGTTTTATATTATCCTGGAACCCAGCATGCATTGCGACATGAAACTTTTGATTGTCACCATTGTTGAGATTTATGTGCTGATTGTTGATGTCTGTGTGTGTCTGAGTCAAGCAGAAGTTTTTTTTTAATGCACTATATGATTACAATATTCCTCAGAAGACCTGGTTACAGAAGTATTGATTTTATGTTGTAGATTTATAGACATATGCTAAATATGAAATACCCATAAATTCAAAGAATAAATACAGAAAAGATCAGAGAATCAGACATGTCCAGGATGATTGTGACATTATCTCAAAAGCCAAAAACATCTGATCATCTTCTTCTTGGCTCTTTCTTGCCATAACAAATGTGTTTTATATACTCACTGTTACAGCAGTCAGAGAGAGATGAACGGTATGAAGTCAAGGGACAAGTGACCAACTAAAGCAAATACTGATCTCCATCATGGTGACAACAAACTTTATTATTAACTATATCTCTGTTAATTCTCAACAATAACTTTTGTACATGTATGAAAGAAATAATCGTAAACTGGTTTCACACTCAGTGTTGCTGGAAGTCAGTTGTAGTTTTTGTGTTTCTCTTTTTTCTGTTCTTGTTTCTCTGTCCTGCAGTGATTCTGCTTATCAGGTGTTAATCAGTTTCTCAATTCACTCACTTCTTTTCATTCACTCTGTCAAGGGGACTATATTAGTGAACTAATGTAGGGAATAGTGAATGAGGGTATAGGGTGTGATTGTGAAAACAGCCTCTTGAGTGTCGATTTTGAGCGCTGTTAATTCACAGTATATTCCTGTAGGCTAGTTTTGTTTTATACGGTATATTACTGTTTTAATGGAAAACGGTATGATATTGTCAGAATTTGGCCTTTTTTTACAGCAAGGGTTAACACACTGTTAGACCTTACCAGTTTTTTTTACAGTAAAATACTGGCAACACTGTTGCCAGTAATTTACTGTAATCTACAGTATGTTACTGTAAAAATGCACTAAAACTCGAGTTAATTACTTAACTAATTTCACTTGCAGAAACCGACTGTCTTAAATTAACCAACTGTCATTTAAAAGTATTAACTAATTTTTTTTAATGCATTAATAAAGTGAGCAAAGTATTACTGTGAACTTATTTCATTTCAAACCACAAAAATGTTTTGGTAAATAAAGAGATTTCTACTGGACCAGCAACTACCCAGTCACTGTCTGTTAAATAAAGCAACATGCAGCATATCATCAATGTTTGTAGATCTTCTCCTGGACTGAAGCACAGGCTCTACTCTTCTGCACAACGGTGACCCAAAAAACAAGATTTTACAGTAAACTACTGGCAACAGTGTTGCCAGTATAAACCTGTTTTATAACTTACAGTTTATTACTGTTAAAATACATTTTGTGGGTGTGTTTTTTTAGCTTACACTGTTAACCCTTTCAACCCCACAGGGAAATCCACACTACTAAGAGTAAAAAGTAACACTGACGCAGTGTTGCAGTGAGATAATTAAGGGAATATGTAAGTGATTGTTGAGCATTAGTGATGAACACCTGCTGTTAGAACAGAAAATAGAGAAACACAAGAAATACAACTGACTTCCAGCCATTACACATTATTACACTTATTATTAACCAGTATGACTTTATTTCTGTCATACATCTACAGAAGTTGTTATTAAGATGTTTAATTGAAAATGTTTGGTTTGAAGTTACTGTTATTGAGATCAGTGCTTGCTTTAGTTGGGATGCTGATGCTAAAACATTAGTGTTTCTTTTGCTGCTTGAGCTGTGTTTTTGTGCAAGTCACTCTTGTGCACACACACAGTTTATGAATGATTGCGGTTATGTTGATTATGGTGATAAAATCATCATTTTGCCTGGTCTTTCACAAAGGAATTCATTCGTACTCATTCAGTTTTATCCTCAGTCAAAAGTGTTACATTACCACCACAGCAATAATTTACAATTACTTATTTTTTAACACGTCATGCATAAACCAAAAAAAAAAACAAAGCTATGCTGTCTTTTAGAAACACAGAGATATCACAATTTAGCACATGAATCTCAACAATGGTGGCAATATTTTTTTATTATTCATGCAACAGTGCATGCTGGGAGTTTTATATTATCCTGGAACCCAGCATGCATTGCGACATGAAACTTTTGATTGTCACCATTGTTGAGATTCATGTGCTGATTGTTGATGTCTGTGTGTGTCTGAGTCTATCAGGAGTTAAACATGTTGTAATGCATTATATGATTACAATATTTTTCAGAAGACCTGATTACAGAAATGTTTAATTACTAAATTACTAAATAATTACTCAACTAAATCAAACACTGATCACCATAACGGTGGCTTACAATTTGTGATTTTTTCCTTCAGTGATTATGCTTGTTAACATCAGGTGTCTTCAATAATGCTCAATCATCACTCAATTAATCACTTAATTATCTCATTAACTTCAACAATCTTGAGTGTAGTTCTACTGTTTTTCTTTCCTTCAGTGATTCTGCTTGTTAACAACAACAGGTGTTCATCACTAATGCTCAATCATCACTCAATTGATCACTTAATTGTCTCATTAACTTTAACACTGCTTCAGTGTTACTTTAACACCATGTAGAGTGGGACCATATGTGCTCTGAGCAGTGTTGATTTAACACTGGGGAATTTACTGTGTACCAAATCTAGAAATAGCCTTTTCTTAGGGGCTGTTTACACGACAACGTTTTCAACTAAAAACGTAAAAGAATGGAAGAATGAAGAATGAAAATGGAAGTTTTTGAAAACGGTCTCCATGCAAACAACAAAAATTTGAATCTCTGAAGAAGATGATGTCATGCACATGCATATTACGTGTTCAGTCTATAGTGTTTAATCGCCATCTACTGGCCAGGCAGCCGAATACAGCGTTTTTAAGTCGTTTTTGCATGTGAATGGGATCGTTTTGATAATTTGGTGTCGTCTGTATGTGGAAAACTCAGAGAAAAAACTTCTCCGTTTTAAGCATATCGCACAAAATTAAGCTTCTGCCATGGCTGTGCCAGTCCCCTAAACTGAACCCTATGAGTGGGGTGAACTGAACAGAAGAAGTGCCAACATGAACTTCTGTATCTGCAGGATCTGGAGAGATCCTGTATGGAGGAATGGACTGTGATCTATTGTCAGTTATTTTCCAAACTCATCAGGCATTATAGGAAAAGACTCAGAGCTGTTATCTTGGCAAAAGGAGGTTGCAAAAAGTATTTAATAAGAGGGAGCCAATAATTATGGCCAGCGTGTTTTGGAGAAAAGCATTTATTTTATAATGTGATTTACCCCCCACTTTCAATTCTTTTACTTTAATGAAAGGTTATTATATTATTTTTTGAATGAAAGATAAAAATGATAAACAATGCAGATTTATTTTTTACAGACATTTTTGATCATATTTACCAGGGGTGCCATTAATTCTGGCCACCACTGTATATATATATATATATATATATATATATATATATATATACACACATAATATTTATAATGGGATTCAATTGATATCTTTTTTTGGAAGTCCATCAAAGCTCATCCATCCATGATAAAAATGCTTGAAACGGCTCTGGGGGTTAATAAAGGTCTTCTGAAGTGAAGCGATGTGTTTGTGTAAGAAAAATATTCATATTTAAAAATTTATCGACTAAAAAAACTAGCTTCCGGCTGACGGTCGTACGCAAGTCGACTTACACCAAAAGAGTAACACTTGACGATGTATGACGTAGGAGTAGCGTAAGCTTTGACGCATTCACAGGTCAAACAAACAAGGCTGGGTAACTGCGTTCGTCATTGTGTTGTGCGTCAAGTTCAAGGGTTACTCACCGATCAGAGGGAGTTGTTCAGCCGTAGAGGGCAGTGTGTTACTAAGAATCAGCAGCATCACAGAAATAGACAGCAGTAAAGTCACTTTAAAGCCCAGCTTGTCGTCTCCGTCTGTGTCAATGAAGAAGGAGGCCACATCCAGCACAAGAAAGAAAAATACTGGTACTATAATGTTTATGACATACAGTTTAGGTCTCCTTTTTATGGTGATCTGCCATGTAGAGAGAGAGAGAGAGAGAGTAACATTAGCATCAAAATGAACATTGGGAACACTGAGATAATACATACATTAAATAGGGGTGGGCAGTACCTTTGATCTCACAGTGATCTCACCATGTGGTCACAATGTGAGTTCACAGTGAGCTTAGAGTGTAACCTCACAGCGCAATCACTGTGTGCTCATATGACCACAATATGAGCTCATACCGAAGCAATGTTGACGTTAATGAGATAATTAAGTGATGATTGACGACGGATGATCTTAATCAACAAAGAGAAAATGTGACCTGATGGGGTTGGTTCAGTTTTGTCATAAATGTTTTTTTTAACCTGAATCAATAAACTCATTTAGAGCCTAATTACTAAGATATGTTAATTTTATTATAATAGCTTATTATAAAATGATTATAATAGCACTGTCATTAGACATTCAAATATGGTTAACATTTACAATGTAACCCAAAAGAAATCATGAAAGTTTACCTACCTCAGACTTTTATTTTAGACACACAGACATCAAGAATCAGCCTGTGCATCTCAACAATGGTGACAATTATAAAGCATGTTGCAGTGCATTCTGTGTGCCACCAATCAAAACTCATTCATCAACTATTAAGTAATAATTTGCACAACATTATGATGCACAAGGATAGTGCTGCTATAATCAATAATGTAAACCTAAATCAGACATTAGGCTCTAAATTAATTCACTGTTTCAGGTAAACGTGGATCACCATAATGGTGACCTAAAATTGGGATTTTCTTCTTCAGTGATTCTGCTTGTTAACATTAGGTGTCTTCAATAATGCTCAATCATCATTCAATTAATCACTTAATTATCTCATTAACTTTAACACTGCTTCAGTGTTATTTATAACACACTCAGGCGGTTTCCCGGACAGGGTTTACAATAAGACAGAAGTAGGCCTTAATCTAGAATAGTTCATCGTGTCTTAAAAAATGGCTTTCTGTAACACAGATAAAGTACAGATCAGTTGCATCTGGACTATGGAGTCCTGAACTAAAATAAATCTGATTAATTTAAAACCAACTGTGCTAATCTGAATTAGCATGACAGAAGTTGTCTATAAAACATGGAATGAACCAAGAAAATCTTAAAATTGCATGGAACTGAGAAGCAAATCAGGGGGAAAACAATGGCATAAGAAAAAAACTACAATATTAATAAAAAAAAAATACTAACGAAAAAATATTTTTGAAGCAAGCTAAATAAACTCCACACATCAGCTGTGGAATAAAAGAAAAGAAATGCCTCGAAATCACATTTTTCATATATATATGAAATATATATATATATATATCCATCCATCTTCTTCCGCTTATCCAGGGCCGGGTCGCAGGGGCAGCAATCTAAGCAGGGATGCCCAGACTTCCCTCTCCCTAGCAGAGGTGGGAAATCCAGGGCCCAATGAGTAGAAGTCCTGCCATATGTTTATTCCACCCATGAACTCAGCCAGCTGATTTCACTAATTAGTTCTCTCTCCTGCTGAATTAGCAAATCCAGGTGATTGGAACAAAATACTGAGGAGGACTTTTACTTTCTGAACCTGGACTTTACACCTCTGCATAGCAATGCCACATGTCAGGCAAGAGCAAAGAAATAAACCAGAACTGGACCTTATCTGAGCCACAAAACCTGTGTATATTAAATATGGAGTAATTTCAGCCTTAATAAGCCTGTTAACAAGCAGAATCACTGAAGGAAAGAAGAGAACAGAAAAAGAGACGAGCAGAAACACAAGAACTACAACTGACTTCAGCCACAGCCTTAGATGAAATCAACTGAAGAGGAAAGAAGACATTAAATCTGTGAAGATCTCAGCAGAGGAGGATTACACAACTCCACAAACAGCATTACCAGCTTCACTTATTACTAACCAGACTGACTTTATTTCCATACCTGTCAACCCTCCCGTTTTTCCCGGGATTCTCCCGTATTTTACATTGCTTTCCCGCTATCATCCCGTTTAAATAATTTCCCGTATTTCTCCCGTATTTTTAATCTTTCTATATTTTTTTTAAAAAAAATCCCAAAGGGCGCAAACCAGTTAAGCGGAAATCCCGCCCTGCAGCTAATTTCATTGGTTAAGGTTACAATGACGGGTAGGTTTAGGGGTCAGTGTTTGGTGTAGGCAATCAGTACTGTGATTCACATGACCAATAAAATCTTTAGAATCGGCTGCAGGGCGGGATTTCCACTGAAGTAGTTTGGGGGAAAAAATCGCGCAAAGAACAGCAGCATCCGAGGATGGGTGAACATGAGAGAGATGGCATTAACACACGCAATTATGTCAAAATGTCCGTTTTGTCGAGTATCCTCATAAGAACAGTCTGAGCAGTCTATTAGTTAAAAAAAAAAAAAGTCGTAAATGAAAGTAAAGAGTTGTGAGAGAATGAGACGCGTGTGAGATCCGTCAGCGGCTGTTTTTAAAGAGACAGTAGCCAATAAATCTTTCTGTCAGTAAAGTTAATCAAAGAACAAAGGTTAAGGTAACAGAGAAAAGCACTCACTGCTCTTGACTAAAGATCTTTTTTTACTTTAATAAGGATTAATCTATGTACAATTTAAATTGTATGCAGTGCAAACTGTTTGATAACTTCAATTTCTGTATATTTTTCCTACCTGTTAGACAAATATTTAAAATATACTGTTTTATGTTTTTCTACATTAATTTGGAGATTAATTGTGAAATTATTACATTATAAAATGTACGTTTTTTAATGGCAATTAATCGTGATTAATTAATGTAGTTAATTGTTGCAATTGATAAAAATAAAGAAAGAAACATGAATAAGTCTTATGTTTATTTTAATTGAATAGTATGTATGTATTTATTTATGTTAATATCTGCGCAATTAATGTCTATTTAGCCTGCCTCTAACCCCCCCCCCCCCCCCCCCCGCGCGTTCAGATTTCCCGTATTTTGGTATCCAAATGTTGACAGGTATGTTTATTTCTGTCAGACGTCTACACAAGTTTTTATTGAGAATTAACAGAGGTTTAACTCTGTTTCATTTGAAGTCACCATAACAGTGAATAGTGTTTCCATTAGTTGGGCTCTTAACTCTTATTATATCTTTTGTCTGTTGTGACAGTGTGTTTGTCAAACACATTTGCAGCAGCAAAGAAAGCTAAAGTGAAATGAGATCAGGTGATGATGGTTTTATAATCATCATGAAACAGACTGATTCACTGAGGTTTTTTATAATCTAACAATTATGTTGTTCAACTAATAGGGTAAACGTACCTATTAAGCTCAAGTACCCATTAAGCACACTACCATCTTGGAGCTCAGATTATAAAAAGAAACAGCAATGTATTATCCTATTTGATGTATTAACCAATTGATGTGTTTGTTACTATATACCTCCTGTAATTTTAAACCAATCAGACCATTGCACACTGAGATATGTGTGTCCATGTGTTCACACTGTCTGGCGGCTATTTTCAAAGCTGTCTGAAAACTTTCACCAGAAGAGGAGCCCCTCAGATGTGCATTTTTTATATGTTTAAGCATTTATTTTGAAGAAGTACATCTTCTTATTGCAAAATTAAGAGATTAATGTTTAGACTTTTGAATATTATAACCTGGAACCTGGATGTGGGAAATAATTACAGTTAGATCTAAAAGATAGTTTTAGCAACATAGCCCAGATGCTACGAACATAGCTAGCTTACTAGCTGTATAAGATTGTGTGCTACATTAATATATTACTTCACAGGAATTAATGGCTTGTACTTTTAAATCCATAATTTTATAATTTTACATTTTATTGATAGTCTGTGGTTTTAAACTGCTGTAATTTTTAAAGAATTCATATTATTGTTAGGTGAGCTTAAAGGGTGCACTACTATGACAATCACACAGCTTCAGTGTGACATCAATTAGAAAAAGCATAATTTCATAGATATTGTCTATAATAGTTGTTCATATTAAAATTGGTATAAACTTAATACATTACCTAGATTATTAATTTAGCTAAATATTTTCCTTTAAATTTAAATTTAATATTTATTAATTAAAAAATGTTTTTGCTCCAATTAAGCACAGTGTGTGCTCCCTTTAAGCTCACCCACATTAAACGTCTATGTAAATACTTAATAATCAGAATTTAAATATTAACTGATGGTTGTCACTATGTTAATCTTCAAAAAAATGATTAATAAACTTATTTTCACAGTCTTAAGATGACAAAAGCTAGACGAAACTATAGTGTATGCCCAAAGATGAAAGAGGCATGTCATACAAAGAAGGAGCCATCAGAAACCTGTCGTATCTGTCCAAGAAGTTTGGAGTAGACAGGAAAGCTCTGACCCAGAGAGTTAAAGGGATACTCCACTTTTTTTGGAAATAAGCTCATTTTACAACTCCCCCAGAGTTAAACAGTTGAGTTTTACCGTTTTCGAATCCATTCAGCCGATCTCCGGGTCTGGCGGTACCACTTTTAGCATAGCTTAGCATAATGAATTGAACCGGACAAGACCATTAGCATCTCTCTCAAAAAAATTACCAAAGAGTTTCGATATTTTTCCTATTTAAAACTTGACTCTTCTGTAGTTACATCGTGTACTAAGACGGACGGAAAATGAAAAGGTGCGATTTTGAGAGTATAGTTCCTAGCCATATCAGCCTAGAAAATTTAAACTTTACATTTTCCGTCGGTCTTATTACACGATGTAACTACAGAAGAGTCGAGTTTTAAATAGGAAAAATATCGAAACTCTTTGGTCATTTTTTTGAGAGAGATGCTAATGGTCTTGTCCGGTTCAATTCATTATGCTAAGCTATGCTAAAAGTGGTACCGCCAGACCCGGAGATCGGCTGAATGGATTCGAAAACGGTAAAACTCAACTGTTTAACTCTGGGGGAGTTGTAAAATGAGGCAATTTCCAAAAAAAGTGGAGTATCCCTTTAAGGAGCACATTGGTTTGTTTTGTTATTTGATTTTTCAATATGGGTTACATAGCTGAACGTGGACTAGTCTAGATGTTGCAATGAGTTTGAATGACACGTCACTATGAATAGGATAGGCTACCTGATCAAATTGAATGCCTTGTTGCTTGATTTTAGTGTTCTGTTTTTTTGTGATTGACTCTGTACCTTCAAATAAAACTTTTTTCAATTATTCCTTAAAAAAGGTTGTTTAAAATAAACAAGATTTTTTAATAAAACTTGTTGTGAGCTTATTGGGAACAGGGGTGTGCTTAAAGGGTACAAAATGTACCCATTAAGCACAGCCAGACTGTTTATATTTAATAATGTACATCTTAATTGAAATACTTTTGTCATTTAAAATAAAATGAAATATTATAGTGTGAGAGATTAATATTTTATTTTAAAATAACTTCTTGTACTAAAACCAATATCTTGTGCACTAAAAATGTCTCAATGTAGATTTTGGTGAGCTTAATAGGTACGTTTACCCTATATTCACATTACAAACCTTGTATTACTGCAGCAGGAGATACAGCAATATAACAATCGGTTTAAATCTTTAAACAAAAATAAACAAATTGGCCTGTGCTGACACACACAGATATCAACAATCAGCGTATGAATCTCAACAATGGTGACAATCACACATATTTAGATAAACAGATCAATTCAGAACATCACTGAAAAGCTACTAATTCACAACAAAAACAACAGCAAAAAATAAAAGCAAATATTTTGAATCAAACAAAATTATAGGACAATTCAGCTGCATAATTTATTCATGTTGCAATGCATGCTGGGAGTTTTGTACTATGCTGGTACCCAGCATGCATTGCAGCAAGGTACTTTTGATTGTCACCATTGTTGAGATTCATACGCTGATTGTTGATGTCTGTGTGTGTGTCACATTAAAGGGATAGTTCACTTTGAAATAAAATGTTGGTATGTTTTAGCTTACCTCAAGGGCATCCAAGATATAGGTGTCTTTTTTTCCGCAGTAGTTTCAACTTTGAAATTTTTAGGTCAAACCGTTCTTGTCTGTCAGTCATTTCATGCAGGTCTATGGTCACGGTCTCAAAGAGCATGCACAAAGTCCAAATTAAAACAATTCCCCATCGTCCAAATTAAACAATTCTCCATCGTAAGTACACATTGATGGCCTAAGACATGAAACGAGCGGTTTGTGTGAGAAAACGAACAGTATTTATATCGTTTTTAATAATAATAATAATAATAAACTTTATTTTATAAAGCGCCTTTAAAAGCAACTTCTCAAAGCGCTGTACACAAACAAGCAATACAAAGCTCAAGCAATAAAAGTAACATCAACAATCAAATGCTAATTAAAAAAAATAAGTCTTAAGTCTACCTTTAAAAATGTCGTAGCTCTGGGCTTCCCTAAGATCAATAGGCAGTGAATTCCAAAGGACAGGAGCATATGAAGAAAAGGCCCTGTCACCCATAGATCGTAAGCGTGTTTGAGGAACAACCAACAAGTTGGATTGTGAAGAACGCAGTCTCCGAGTTGGGGTATAGGAAGTTAACAACTCAGATAAATAATAAGGAGCTAAGCCATGCAATGCTTTATATGACAGCATCATAATTTTAAAATCTACTCTGAATCGGACTGGGAGCCAGTGTAAGGACTCCAAAACTGGAGTGATGTGATTGCATACCCTGGACCCAGTCAATATCCTGGCGGCCGAGTTTTGTACATATTGTAGTTTGTTAAGTGTGGATTTAGAAACTCCGGCTAGAAGGGCGTTACAGTAATCTATCCTAGAGATGACAAAGGAATTCATCAGCTTTTCAGCTACTGAGAAATTTAGCATAGGACGTAATCTTGCTATATTTCTGAGGTGAAAAAAGGATGATTTAACTGTACTCTGAACAAAAGAATCAAATGAAAGCCTAGTATCAAAAATAACTCCAAGATTCCTCACTTTAGCTTGAGTAGCCAAGACAGAGCCATCAATAGTCAAAGATAAGAAACCAGCTTTGGAAATTTGATGACGGGAACCAATAAGCATAACCTCAGTTTTACCACTATTCAGACACAAAAAATTTGTACTCATCCATTCCTTTATCTCAGAAACACAGCCGGACAGAAAATCAACATCAAGTTGTTCACCAGATTTTGAGTGTATATAAATCTGCGTATCATCAGCATAAAAGTGGTAATGGAGGCCAAGCGATTGCAACAACTGTCCAAGTGGTGCCAGATAAATATTAAAAAGCAGAGGGCCCAAGACTGAGCCCTGAGGAACCCCAGTGAAAACAGAGCTAATCTCAGACCTGAAACCGCCAATGGAAACGAACTGAGAACGGTCAGTAAAATAGGATTTAAACCACTTCAAAGCTGTCCCCGACACACCAAAATATTGTTCAAGGCGGGCGAGTAATAGACTATGATCAACAGTATCAAAAGCTGCTCTTAAATCAAGAAGGATGAGAATGGAAATTACACCAAAGTCAGAAGCCATCAACAAATCATTGGTAACTCTGACCAAAGCCATTTCAGTACTGTGGAATTTACGAAAACCTGACTGAAGAGGATCAAACAGGTTATTAATTGCAAGATGGTTACGTAGATGAAAGGCAACAACATGCTCAAGTATTTTTGCCATGAACGGAAGGTTGGAGATAGGTCGAAAATTATTAAAATCCTCCAGAGTAGTATTTTCTTTTTTTAGTGCTGGAGTTACAGCAGCAATCTTTAATGCTGCTGGAACCTCCCCCAACTGCAATGAGTCATTCATAATACTAAGGACAGTAGGGCTCAAAACATCGAAGCAAGATTTAAATAAGCTTGAGGGATTAGGATCAAGCAAGCAAGTGGTAGATTTCATGCTTGATACCTCCCTTTTGAGACCCTCAGAATCAAGATGAGGAAAATTGGTGAGAGGAAAACCAGTAAACCCAGATGAACAGAGAAGTGAGACAGTGGGAGCAGATGCAACAGAAATTTGATTGCGAACACTATCAATTTTAGAGTTAAAAAATTTAAGAAAAGAATCACATACCTGTTGAGAAACAGGCAAGGTGGTGGCAGCATCAACTTTAAGCAGTCTATTTATAGTTTGAAACAAATATCTGGGGTTTCCTTGATTGTTTTCAATAGTCTGAGAGAAATAAGAAGATCTTTCAGTCTCAATTAATGCTCTGTAGTCACCCAGAAGATCCTTCCAAGCCAAATAATGACCATTCAAGCCAGTATGATGCCATTTGCGCTCCATTTTTCGACATGCAGCCTTCCTAGTGCGCAAATTATCATTATACCAAGGAGCAGTGCGGGCTGAAGTAATCTGACGTGACCTTAGAGGAGCATAAGAGTCAAGATTAGTAACAAGAGCATTGTTAAACTGTGAAACTTTCTCCTCCAAAGATGTTGAATGTTGGTCACTTAAAGTGGATACAACAGAATTAGAAAAAACTGTTTGATCAATAGACTTCCACTTCTGGAATGTTACAGTTCGTTTTGTAGGCACACTTGAAAGATGCATCTCCAGATTAAAGAAAACTGCTGAGTGATCCGACAATCCAATGTCAACAGATGATAACTGTGATACAAATGAACCATTTGATATCACAAGATCCAGGGTATGGCCTTTCCAATGAGTTGGGCCTGTTACCAACTGTGAGAAGTCAAGACAGTCAAGAAGCGATAAAAATTCCTTGGCAACCGCAGAGTCACTTCGGTCCACATGTATGTTAAAGTCCCCCACAATAAGAATTCTATGGAACTTCAAGCTCAACATAGACAGAAACTCAGCAAATTCTGATGTAAAAGCTTCATGTGATGTTTTAGGTGGTTTATAGACTGTTGCAATGATGGTAGATGTAGGAGCAGAAATACTCAGAATCAGACATTCAAATGATGAGAACTGGGAAACAGATACAGGGCTTATCTTGAATTGCAGGTTGTAAACCACAATAATGCCTCCACCTCTGCCAGATAACCTCGGGAGATCTAAGATTCCAAAACCAACAGGAGTGATCTGATTAAACAGAAGTCCATCATTTTCTCTATGCCATGTTTCAGTTAAGAACAGGAAGTCCAACTTTTTGTCCAGAATAAAATCCGATAAGAACAGTGCCTTGTTATTCACAGAGCGGGCATTAAATAATGCAGCATAAGCCGAGCTATGAATTGGAGTCAACAATGACTTAGTCTCCACACGGGGTACCAGTATTAAATTACGTTGATCAATACCAGTGTAAAACAGATTGTTAGTCTTACGTCGACATGTAGAAATACAAATGCTGGGAGAAGATGAAGCTGTAAAGCTTCGCCTCAAACCCCGGTGAATATACCGTTTAAGACGTAGCAAGCCAGCGTCACGGCAAAGATCGTAAGAGTCTTTAGCTAAACGAGACGGGTTCTGTTTTAAATTCAACAGTTCACGTGCAGTGTACCTTAGGGCCATAGTCATTAAATCCGCAAACACAGCTGGTCCTAGGCGTTGAATCCCCGTAGCACACCGTGATCTTGATGTCGTAGAATCCACATACACAGTCAGACCAACGCGTTGAATCCCCGTTGCTCGTTGCAAATTATTCCGTTGCAGATTATTCCAGGTGGAGCACAGAAATAAAAACAACAGTCCAAAACAAGTAAAATGGCACCACTAGTGATGTGACGTTCGGCGCCGAGGCTTTGAAGCTTGTATAAAAAAAAAACGAAACATCTCACATGAACCACTGTACCGGAGCTTGATTCATTTTGCCATAACCATGTGATCAGTGACGTCCGAAGCTTCGTTTCGACACACAACCACGTGACTGCTTCAATTCTGATTCAAAAATAGCGCGAACCCCTTGCGCAGGTTTCGAGTGTCATGCGCTTTGGCAGTGAACTGAGACCGACTGAGACTGAAACAGAGAGTGAGCTCTTTTAAATTTTCAGCATGGAACCAGCCACGAAAAGAGGCCGTTCGGAAGTCTGGCAGCATTTTCAGGTCGTATCAACAAATAAAGTAAGTTATTTATTTTTATAATTATTATTATTATTTTGTAATAAGAATATGATTTTAAAATGATTTATGATTTTTTTTATATAAAATAAATATAAGAATGAATTATAATGTAAATTGATAATTACATGTAATTTTATGCATATTCAGTCTATAATAAACAATAAATTATGTTAAATAATAGGCCTACATTTTATATATATATATAAGTATATGAAAAAAAAAAGTATTCAAGTTAATGCATGTGACCTCCTTCTGTAGGTTGAGTGCCTAATATGTTCTCAACAGCTTTCTTATAATAACAACACATCATCAATGTTGAGACATTTTAGAGCTAAACATGAAAACACATCTTCTGGAAGTGGACCAACAACTAGCAACCAAGGTAAAAGACTTCTGATCAGTCATTCATTTATTTGTTTGTCAATTTCTGTATTTATAATGAGGTATCTTAAATAGTTTATAGTTATGTAATACTTATTCAGTTATATTTAAAATACTTTACTGTATTGCAGGGATCAGAAAACAAATGATTGATCGAGGAAAAATACAAGGAGGCCAAAAAGAAGGCAAAAGAAGAGGTGAACAAGGCCAGAGCTGTAAGCCTCACATCCGATATGTGGACATCACTGCATATGGATGCATATCTGGCAGTGACATGTCATTTTATAAATGAAAATGATCAGATGTCCACTGTTTTACTGGGGGTGGGAAAATTTTCCAAATGTCACACTTCTGAAAATATAGCTGAAGTCAAGTCAGCTTTGATGGAGGAGTGGGGCATTCAAAACAAAGTTAGGTGTCTGGTAACTGATGCTGCTGCCAACATGGTAGCATGTGCCAGCATCCTGAAGCTGCGCCACACAAACTGCATAGCACATGCCTTAAACCTGGTTGTGAAGAAGGCAATAGAACAAACCCCAGGATTGGAGGATATTAGACTAAAGGCACGAAAGATTGTGGCACATTTCAAGTCTAGCACAACAGCAAGAGAAAGATTATTGGTTTTACAAAATCAAATGGGCAAACCAAATCACAAGTTGATTCAAGAGGTGGAAACTCGCTGGAACAGCACATATGCCATGTTAGAGCGGCTCTTTGCTCAGAGGGAGCCTGTAGGTGCTGCTTTGGTTACTCTGAAGACAAGCCTCATACCATTGACTTCAGAAGAGTACCAGACAGTAAATGAATGTCTGGGTGTAATGTGTCATTTCAATGAGGCTTCCACAGAATTGTCAGAGGAGAAGAGAGTGTCAGGGTCAAAGGTGATTCCTCTTATAAGAATGCTGAAGCATGCAATCACCTCAGAAAGCTCACAGGTTCATGATGAGACGTTTTTGCAATTGTGCAACAACCTCCTGAGACTTCTTTCTGAGAGGATGTCTACATATGAAACTATGAGCATCATGACTCTAGCAACTCTGCTTGATCCACGCTTCAAAACTATCGGCTTCGGCAGCCAGTCAAATGCACAGACTGCTGTGAGGCGTCTCACAGCAGAATGTGCTGCAATCATACGAGCAGCCCAAAACACCCCATCCTCTCAAATCTCCTCATCGCAACCAGAGCCAACAGGAGCCACAGGCAGCGATGCAACCCACTCAGGTACTGTTTGTTGGGTGTGTGTGTATGTCTGTGTTTTATTAGATTTGGCATGGATCATTCATGTAGCTATTGCAGAGAAATACATTGAATTGCATTAAACTTGTATTTGTATTATTCTATTCTTTTTCAGGTAAAGGTCTGTGGGATGTACTGGACAGTCAAGTCGTGGAATCCAGACAAATTAAAAACGCAACAGCAGATGCCACAGTTGAAGTTCAACGCTACCTCAGTGACCCAAATATTCCACGTACAGAAGATCCCCTGCATTTCTGGGCTACTCAAAAGGGTGTCTATCTGCATCTTCATTGTCTTGCCCTGGAATTTTTATGCACTCCTGCCTCCTCAGTCCCATGTGAAAGAGAATATTCTCAAAGGCAGGGGAAGTAGTAAATAAAAAAAGAAATAGACTTATCCCTCAAACGGTTGAACAAGTCCTGTTCCTTAATAAAAATCTTTAATTTCTTCAATTACCCAACTCCCCAGTTCACAAGCACTTTCACTACCCAGCACTTCACCATTCCACATTAGTTTTCTTTTATTTTTATTATATATGAGCCTTGCCTATGAACTCATAGGTTTAGGACTACGGCTAAACTTTTAAGGCTGCATTTGTTGAACAAAGCAGAGTTAATTTGTCCTATGTATTAATTGTTTCATAAATTAATTCATAGACTCATTTGTTCATACATTGTGTAAACATCCACACTAACACTGATGATTTTTATTGCTTTGTGGTTTTCATACCACAAAGTGATTTATTACATAAAACAATAAAAAAAAAAAAAAATTGGGAAAGGTAGCTTTTCCACCTTTTGACCACAAGATGTCGTTAGTGTGCACTGTGTTGAAAAGCTTCGAGTAATGAACCAATTTACGATACACTTGAGGGGAAAGCCTCAGTGCTTCACAAAGCTTAATTTCACCATCACTAGGCACCACCACATTGCAATCATAGAGGCGCTAAAAAATAATATTAAAACATTACTAAAATAAACAAAACGGTGAGAGGAGCGGCAGCCAAACGCGCCAGCGTACCCGACCCGACCGGAAGTCCCCGTGTATTTTAAATACACATTTTTAGCTCTTATAACACAGCCGCGTTCAAATGATCTGAGGGCTCGGGCGGGTATAGATATATACACTAGACCAGCCTTTCTCAAAGTGGGTGCCGCGGCACACTGGGGTGCCCCCTGACTGTGTCAGGGGTGCCGCCAAAAAATAACGTAGGCAAAAAAAAATAATCTGACATTTCATATATAAATATATTTGAATTTACATAAATACATTCTTCTTCTTTTTAACCTTTTCGCACGTACGATTACACCGGTGTGATCAGTCTAGGCTGGTCCCTGGAGCACCAGTGTGGCTAGAACGGTCAGTGCATCACGTGATCAACTGCTAATTCAAATGTGCTTTCGCGCGTTGGCTGGAGCTGAGCCAGAGACAGGCGCGCTCAGAGCTGTCATATATCACAACTTTTCAGTGTTTTCATCCACATAATGTTTGTTTTAGGTTTCAGACATAAGTACTAAAAAAACCATACATTTAGAGTTTGTAAAATACACACCGATGTCAAAGGAAGAGGCAATAATAATCCTTTCCATTATAATTATTTTATTCATATCAGATACACATTGTGTAAGTAAGGGATAATGTATAGTGAGCCGGTTGTTATAGTGAATAACAACCCCGACAGGCTGAACGGGATCCCGACGCGAAGCGGAGGGATCTTGAATCAGCCTGAAGGGGTTGTTATTCACTATAACAACCGGCTCACTATACATTATCCCGCTTATTACATGGCTACCTACAAAATAAATAAATAATTTGCCGCGAATTATTGATTTTAAAAGGAGTTTATTGATTTAAAAACGATTGTAATGCTTCCGCCAAAGAAAATAGTCCATTCCGCGTCCATAGCAACACGCTGTTTTTCATGGCAGCGGTCTGTTATACTTCGCAGCGGTCTGTTATAAAGAAATAACAGACCGCATTCTACATTGGAATTCAGCCAAGCCATGTAATAAGTAACTTTAAAGTTTACTCTATTCTTCTCCCAGTTCACCTGCCACTTACTTTTATGTATTTCGGGAGAAGTGGATGAATTCACTTGTTGTAAATCCAACAGATCCGATTCTCTGAACTGCATCTGTGGCACAAACTAACATGGCGGCGCATACAGCTCAACTAAAGCGATCGTTATAAAGGTGTTCAAAAAACAAAACACTTCCACTTGCATATATTTGACAATCGGAATATCAGATATTTCATGCCATATCTAACAAATTTGTGAATATTTTGAATAAAAAAGGAAAAATGACATAAAATCAGATCATCATTCATTCAGCTCTGTTGCTGCGGTGTGTCACGTGACAAGCAATGACGCGTCACCATGGAAACCTTAAAGTGACACGTTCTAAATAACGGTCACCTTGAAAAACTCACGCTGGGGGGTTGTCAGCAACACATCCGGACCGTCAGGTTCCACCACCACGCCCACTCGTTCCCAATCACCCGCCTTCTGATTACCTGCACCTGCCGCTCCTCATCAACGCACCTCCATATATACACAGCACTTTCACCAGAACACTGTCAGATCTACTCGTTAGACACTGGACTCAAACTACTCTTCAACCACAGTATTCTCTACCAGTCTTCCCGCCGTTCTGTTTGTCTACAAGTTAAGTTGGTTCCTGTTTTATGTTTGCTTTTGCATTATTTCTTATGATGTGATTTATGTTCTGAATGAAGCCTTTCTGTTTTGAGTTTATCCTTTATTATTAAAAACATCTCTAAGTTCATTTACATCTCTCTCTCTCTTCCCTCCGAGCGTGACAGAAGATCTGACCTAGACAAGATACAGATCCTTCACTATGTCAACTCGCCCCACTTCCGATCCTCTCCTATCAATCTTCCAGCCTTCACCGAGCACTTCCCCCTTTGCCTCTGGAAGTCCCATGGCCTTACCTGCTTGCTATTCGGGCGAGGCGGACAAATGTAACGGCTTCCTCCTGCAGTGCACTCTGCATTTTGAGATGCAGCCCCAGCGATTTCCCACGGAGCAATCTAAGACGGCGTTCATCACCAGTTTGCTGTCAGGCAGAGCGCTGGATTGGGCTGATGCACTATGGCAAGCGGAAAATCCCATAATCGGTAATTTATCTGCATTCACTAAACACTTCAAGGAAGTTTTTGGAAGGACTACCGGATCCTTATCAGTCTCGGATGAACTGTTACGCCTGCGTCAAGGCTCTTCTTCGGCTGGTGAGTACACTCTCCGGTTCCGCACCCTAGCGACCCTTAGTGGATGGAATGAACCAGCGCTCTGCTCAATCTTCCGTCAGGGGTTGAATTGCAACATCAGACAGCAACTGGTGATTTTCGACGATTCAATCGGTCTTGAAGGGCTCATCCAAAAGACCACCCAGATCGCTCAGCGCCTGTTTGCATGTACTCCTGACACCATCTCGCTGCCAGCCGCCTCGCCCGTTCCTGGACATTCCCCTCCAACACCAGAGCCGATGCAGACAGACTCCTATCATCTATCCGCTGCTGAGAGATATCGCCGTGTGTCCCAGGGGCTCTGTCTATACTGTGGAGGCAAGAACCACACCATCACTTCCTGTCCTATCAAACCATCACTACCTTCTGTGAGTATTCTAAATATCTCCCCAGACGTAACTAACATGAGAAAACTTTCGGTCATTCTGCTGATTAAAAACTCTGCTTTCACAGTCCAAGCTCTCATCGACTCGGGTGCCTCGGGGAACTTCATCTCCCTCAACACACTGAGAACACTCAACCTACCAGCTTTACCTCAACATCCTCAATATCAGATCAACACCATCAGAGGAGAGCCCTTGGGACCCGGCCGAGTGAAGCAACGTTCGCCTGACTGCCAACTTCAAATCGGCAACTTCCACGTGGAGGACATCTCATTTCTGGTGTTGGAGGGTGCTACAGTGGACATCGTCCTGGGACGCCCCTGGCTGATTAAGCACTCACCTTCCATAGATTGGGAGAGATGTGACATCCTCGAGTGGAGTTCTAAATGCCACGAATCCTGCCTTCGACACCTACCCGCCCCAAAACTCTCTTTTCAGTCAACCCTCGTCGAGAGTCCTGAATCCACCAAGTGCATCTCCATACCGGAGGACTACAGGGCGTTCCAGGACGTCTTTAGCAAGCAGGCTGCTACCAGATTACCACCTCATAGGCCATGGGACTGCGCCATTGACTTGCTGCCTGGAGCGAAACTTCCCAAGGGTAAGGTCTACCCTCTGTCCATCCCGGAGCAGAAGGCCATGGAGGAGTACATTAAGGAGGCTCTCCACCAAGGTTTCATCGTGCCATCTACCTCGCCAGCCGCCTCCAGTTTCTTCTTCGTGGGGAAGAAGGACGGAGGCCTGCGACCTTGTATTGACTACCGTGTCCTGAATTCCCAGACGGTCAAATTTCCATACCCCCTGCCGTTGGTCCCAGCTGCCCTAGATGAACTGCGTGGAGCTCGCATCTTCTCCAAGCTGGACCTGCGTAGCGCCTACAACCTCGTTCGTATCCGCCCTGGGGACGAATGGAAGACCGCCTTCATCACCCCTACTGGCCACTACCATTACCGGGTCATGCCCTATGGCCTGGTCAACGCGCCTTCTGTCTTCCAGGGCTTCATGAACGAGGTGTTCCGAGAGTTCCTCCACCGTTTCGTCATCGTCTACATCGACGACATCCTCATCTACTCTCGGAACCTGGCCGACCATCGCCACCACGTTACGCAGGTCCTCTCGAAGCTGAGACACCACCACCTGTACCTCAAGGCTGAGAAATGCGAGTTCCACCAAACCACCATCCAGTTCCTCGGCTACGTCATCAGCCCAGCTGGGATCAGCATGGACACAGACAAGGTCGCAGCCATCAGGGACTGGCCCCAACCCACCTCAGTTAAGGAGCTTCAGCGCTTTCTCGGATTCGCGAACTTCTATCGCCGCTTCATCCACCAGTTCAGCCTTCATTCAGCCAGCCTCACCAACCTGCTAAAGGGCAAACCCAAGACCCTCACCTGGACTCCTGATGCCATCCAAGCCTTCACCTCACTCAAAAATGCCTTCTGTACGGCTCCGGCCCTCGTCCTTCCAGATCCTACCAAACCCTTCATCTTGGAAGTAGATGCGTCCACCGTCGGGGCTGGAGCCGTACTCTCACAATACTCCGGAGAGCCTCCCAAACTCCATCCATGTGCCTTCTTTTCCCGGAAGTTTTCCCCAGCGGAACAGAACTACGACATCGGCAATCGGGAACTCCTGGCCATTAAGCTAGCTCTGGAGGAATGGAGGCATTGGCTCGAGGGAGCTACACACCCTTTCAGCGTCATCACCGACCACCGAAACCTAGAGTACATCCGAGAGGCCAAGCGGCTGAATCCTCGCCAGGCTCGGTGGGCCCTGTTCTTCTCCAGGTTCTGTTTCACCATCACCTACCGTCCAGGCCACAAGAACCTGAAGGCAGACGCATTATCCCGTATCTACCAGCCAGACCCGCAGCCAATCTCCGACCCTATCCTTCCTCCAGAGCTCTTCCTCAACCCCATCGTGTGGAACTTGGACCAACAACTCCAGGAAGCCATATCCCGAGAGCCAGTTCCGCTGGGAGGTCCAGAAGGGAAACAGTACGTCCCTTCCTCCATGCGCTCCTCCCTTCTGGACTCCATCCACTCCTCTCCGGGCTCTGGACATCCAGGCAGCAAGCGGACCCTCTCACTACTTCGCTCCCGGTACTGGTGGCCCAGGATGGCCCGTGAGGTTACCCAACATGTCCGTGCCTGCTCAGTCTGTGCCATGACCAACACTCCACGACAGTTACCGCAAGGAAAACTCCGGCCACTACCCATACCTGCCCGTCCCTGGTCCCACATTGGCATTGACTTTGTCACCGATCTACCATCATCCAACAATTTCACCTGCATTCTAGTCATCGTAGACCGGTTCTCCAAGTCGTGTAGATTTGTTCCCCTCAAGGGATTGCCCACGGCTATGGAAACCGCAGAAACTCTCTTCCAGTCTGTCTTTCGCTATTTCGGCCTCCCTGAAGACATTGTGTCGGACCGGGGACCACAGTTCATCTCCCGGGTATGGCATGCATTCTTCAAAAAACTTCAGGTATCCATCAGTCTATCTTCGGGCTACCACCCTCAAACTAACGGCCAGACTGAGCGGAAGATACAAGAACTCGGACGGTTCCTCCGGGCCTATTGCTCTTCCGACCAGCATGACTGGAGCCGTTACCTTCCCTGGGCCGAATATGCCCAAAACTCTCTGAAACAATCCACTACTGGACTTACTCCCTTTCAGTGTGTACTAGGCTATCAACCCTCTCTGTTTCCCTGGTCGGAAGAGCCCTCCAACATCCCAGCCGTCGACCACTGGTTCCGGGAAAGTGAGAGGGTCTGGGACTCGGCCCATGTTCACCTACAGCAAGCAGTTCGGAGACATAAGACCTTCGCGGATGTCCGACGTCGTCCAGCTCCCACCTTCCAACCTGGAGAGCTAGTGTGGCTCTCCACGAAGGACATCCGCCTCCGACTGCCCTGTAGGAAACTCAGCCCCCGTTACATCGGACCGTTCCCCATCCAGAGGCAAATCAACCCCGTCACCTACCAGCTCCAGCTCCCTGCACACTACCGTATTCACCCTATATTCCATGTCTCCCTACTCAAACCTGCCACTAACCCTCCTCTTTCTCCCTCCACAGAACCTGGCGGTGCCGAGGTGCCTCCTCCTCCGGAGGTCCAGGAGGACCCTTCGGTCTACTCTGTCCGGGAGATCCTGGACTCTCGGCGGCGAGGGGGCTTGCTTGAGTACCTAGTGGACTGGGAGGGCTACGGTCCCGAGGAACGGTCCTGGGTTACTCGCAATGACATTCTCGATCCATCTCTACTCTCGGACTATCATCAACAACATCCGGATCGTCCTGCTCCCAGACCTCGCGGCCGCCCTCGCCGTCGTTCCCGGGCATCGGGAGCTGCCCGTGGAGGAGGGGGTACTGTCAGCAACACATCCGGACCGTCAGGTTCCACCACCACGCCCACTCGTTCCCAATCACCCGCCTTCTGATCACCTGCACCTGCCGCTCCTCATCAACGCACCTCCATATATACACAGCACTTTCACCAGAACACTGTCAGATCTACTCGTTAGACACTGGACTCAAACTACTCTTCAACCACAGTATTCTCTACCAGTCTTCCCGCCGTTCTGTTTGTCTACAAGTTAAGTTGGTTCCTGTTTTATGTTTGCTTTTGCATTATTTCTTATGATGTGATTTATGTTCTGAATGAAGCCTTTCTGTTTTGAGTTTATCCTTTATTATTAAAAACATCTCTAAGTTCATTTACATCTCTCTCTCTCTTCCCTCCGAGCGTGACAGGGGTCAGCCAGAATATTTTAAATTTACGTGTGAAAGGGTTAAACATATGACCGGATTAATAAAATTGTACATTCATTTTAGATAAATATATATATATATATATATATATATATATATATATATATATATATATATATATATATATATATATAAAATTTGCATTTACATTTGGGTTATGCAGTGTTTTAAAATCATATTTACACTGGGGTGCCTTGAGATTTTATGCACTTTTGAAAGGTGCCCTGACTGAAAAAAGTTTGAGAAAGGCTGCACTAGACGTCGCCTTGGCTACTGCAGTTCATTGGAACGAAACCGTAGCCAAGCGACATCTAGTGTATATATCTATACCCGCCCGAGCCCTCAGATCATTTGGACGCGGCTGTGTTATAAGAGCTAAAAACGTAAATAAATACTGTTCGTTTTCTCACACAAACCGCTCGTTTCGTGTCTTAGGCCATCAATGTGTACTAACGATGGGGAATTGTTTAATTTGGACGATGGGGAATTGTTTTAATTTGGACTTTGTGCATGCTCTTTGAGACAGTATCCATAGACCTGCATGAAATGACTGACAGACAAGAACGGTTTGACCTAAAAATATCAAAATTGAAACTACTGCGGAAAAAAAGACACCTATATCTTGGATGCCCTTGAGGTAAGCTAAAACATACCAACATTTAATTTCAAAGTGAACTATCCCTTTAAATTGACTTTTTCGTGTTCATGTTTGTTAATGTCTTCTAATGTATTGTTATAATATTGCTTGATCTCATGCTGTAGTAACACAGGGTTTGTGTTGTGAAAAAAACATTAATGTGACAACATAATTGTTATTTTAAAATACCTCAGTGAATCAGTCTGTTTCATGATAATTATAAATCCATCAACAGGAAACCATCATTACCTGATCTCATTTCACTTTAGCTTTCTTTGCTGCTGCAAATGTGTTTGACAAACACACTGTCACAGTGGCCAAAAAAGACAAAAGATATAAAAAGAGTTAAGAGCCCAACTTATGGAAACACTAATCACTGTTATGGTGACTTCATATGAAACACATGATTAGAGTTAAACCTCTGTTAATTCTCAATAAAACTTTTGTAGACGTCTGACAGAAATAAAGTCAGTCTGGTTAGTAATAAGTGAAGCTGGTAATGCTGTTTGTGGAGTTGTTTAATCCTCCTCTGCTGAGATCTTCACAGATTTAATGTCTTCTTTTCTATTCAGTTGATTTCATCTAAGGCTGTGGCTGAAATTACTCCATATTTAATATACACAGATTTTGTGGCTCAGATAAGGTCCAGTTCTGGTTTATTTCTTTGCTCTTGGCAGACATGTGGCATTGCTATGCAGATGTGTAAAGTCCAGGTTCAGAAAGTAAAAGTCCTCCACAGTATTTTGTTCCAATCACCTGGATTTGCTAATTCAGCAGGAGAGAGAACTAATTAGTGAAATCACCTGGCTGAGTTCATGGGTGGAATAAACATATGGCAGGACTTCTACTCATTGGGCCCTGGAGTTCCCACCTCTGCTCCCTAGACACTTCCTCCCCGCTCTTCCGGGGGGACACCGAGGCGTTCCCAGGCCAGCCGGGAGACATAGTCCCTCCAGCGTGTCCTAGGTCTTCCTCAGGGTCTCCTCCCGGTGGGACGCGCCCGGAACACCTTCCCGAACAGATGTCCAAGCAACCTCAGCTGGCCCCTCTCGATGTGGAGGAGCAGCGGCTCTACTCTGAGCTCCTCCCGAGTGACCGAGCTTCTCACCCTATCTCTAAGGGATCGCCCAGCCACCCTGCGGAGAAAGCTCATTTTGGCCGCCTGTATCCGGGATCTTGTCCTTTCGTTCATGACCCACAGCTCATGACCATAGGTAGTGGTGCAACGGATCATCATTGATCCGTGATCCGTTCGGATCAGTATTTTCGGTTCGGCACACACGTGATCCGCGGATTGATTTATGAAAAAAAAAAGCACTCAACATTTGCTTATATTTGTTGTTCATTTAAACCGTTATGAACTGCAGAGAGCGTGACGCCTCATTCGCGCCCCAAGATCTCCAGACGCGCGTCTTTACATTGACTTAACATTGAAATCACTCGCGCCAGACGCTCTATTCGCGTTTGGTGTGAACGCAGCACGAGGGTGAGGGCGAGAGAGAGAAAGAGTGTCTGCGAGTGCGAGTGAGTGAGCGAGCGAGAGTGAGGTCTGCGGTCTTGGCCATTAGTTGATTTACTTGTTTATGTGTAGATAATACGTTGTCAAATATGTTTAAACTTAAATAAACTACCTATACAAGTAGTTATGTCTCTTTGTATTCATTTGTCCTGTTATTGACGTAATGCGCGTCATTGACAAAATGCGCAACCAGATGTTCGAATAGTTCGAATATATGGTTTTTTAGAGGGACTATTCGAACGTCATTTTTGAGCAATTTTGACAGCCCTATATGACAGTGGAAACACATCAAGCATTGGTCCATGTTTAAAGCAAGGAGATATGCCTTTTTATGTTGCACTTTAAGTTGTTTTTCATTAATTATGTTAAAAAGAAGATATTATGCCTTGTGCACTTTAAGTTGATTTTATATATTTTAATTAAATAATTTAAAAGTGTTAATAATCAAAAAAAATTTTTTTTTTTGCGGATCCGAAAAATGATCCGATCCGTGACTCTGATCCGAGAAACGATCCGAACCGTGAGTTTTTTGATCCGTTGCACCCCTAACCATAGGTGAGAGTAGGAACGTAGATTGACCGGTAAATCGAGAGCTTCGCCTTGCGGCTCAGCTCCTTCTTCACCACGACAGACCGGTACAGGGACCGCATTACTGCAGAAGCTGCACCGATCCGTCTGTCAATCTCCCGTTCCATCCTTCCCTCACTCGTGAACAAGACCCCAAGATACTTGAACTCCTCCACTTGAGGCAGGAGCTCTCCACCAACCTGAAGCGGGCAAACCACCCTTTTCCGACTGAGGACCATGGCCTCGGATTTGGAGGTGCTGATTCTCATCCCAGCCGCTTCACACTCGCTTTACACTTCAGTGCATGCTGGAGGTCCTGGTCTAATGGGGCCAGCACGACAACATCATCCGCAAAGAGCAGCGACGAAATCGTGTTGTCCCCAAACCTGACCCCCTCCGGCCCCTGGCTGCGCCTAGAAAACCGGCAACAAAGGGCGGCTCTGCCGGAGTCCAACATGCACCAGGAACAAGTCTGACTTACTGCCGGCAATGCGAACCAAGCTCCTGCTCCGGTCGTACAGGGACCTGAAAGCCCTTAGCAAAGGGCCCCGGACCCCATACTCCCAGAGCACCCTCCACAAGATGCCGCGAGGGACACAGTCGAATGCCTTCTCCAAATTCACAAAGCACATTTGGATTGGTTGGGCAAACTCCCATGAGCCCTCCAGCACCCTGTAGAGGGTATAGAGCTGGTCCAGTGTTCCACGACTGGGACGAAAACCACACTGTTCCTCCTGAATCCGAGGTTCTACTATCAGCCGTATTCTCCTCTCCAGTACGCTAGCATAGACTTTCACGGGGAGGCTGAGAAGTGTGATCCCCCTATAGTTGGAGCACACCCTTCGGTCCCCCTTCTTAAAAAGGGGTGATATATATCAAATCAACCATGTACAACTAACTAGAATTAATGGTGTTCATTAACGATGAATGGTTTTCATTTAAAAATTAATTATTAATGAACACCTCTTGTTTATTACTGTGATTTACATAAATAAAACATAACCTTTATTTACACATGTATTGTTCAGTGTTGGCAGTCTAGAAGCAATAGTGGTTTCAACCAAGTAATTCAATTATTAATCTAAATAGAAATTAAAGTAGCAGGTCCTCAATCCAAACACAGGCTCAGCACTTCACCACAGTGGTAACCCCCCCAAAATACTAATATAGAAACTTGTAAGCCAGACTATATTCTAATATAATTTCACACTTTTGTGTAAAATTGAAAAAAAGAAAACACGTCAAAAATTTTAATTTATTCCTTGAGCCCTAATCTTTTGGAAAATGGCAATAAATTAATTGCCTTTTTAAATGTTAAAATGAAAATCTACATATATGTCATTTTGCGTATCTTTTTTTTTTTTTTTTTTTTTTACAAATTCATCAACTAGTTGTTCTTTGGTTTTTGAATTTATCATTTTATTTAAATATTTAATATTTTGCTAGCACTCTGTGCTCTGTACCTGGTATATCAGCTGATCCAATTTAATCCACTTAGTGATGGTAGAACTAGAGTTAGTTATACTGAGGAGCTCCCACTCTCCCTGGGCCTGAAAGAGCTCCCGTGAATCTTGGGTGATGTCGAATTGATCAGTTATTATGTGAAATTTAATCTCTCGCACTGTGGGAACAGACATTAAAATTGTATTTCAAATAGTCAATATTTGTATATCAATAAAAGTCAAATAGTTTAGAAGAATAAATCATGTTATCTTCTGTTTGTTTGTCAAAACTGATTCATCTGTTTCAAATGTACCTGAATATGATGTAGACTGAAATGTTATATTGCAGATTTGGGTGTCGAAGGGAAACCTGTAGAGATCCATCTTACAGGCCGTGGTCAGAGCTAAAAAGTCAACTGAGACTGTATAGCCGAAATGGAACAACAGCACATTTGGAGAATCCTTTGTTCCAAACTCTGTCTTGATGCTAAATGGATAAAATATAAATTAATGCTGATTAATAAAGACATGATGAGTAAAGACAGCAGGCACTGTTGTGCCTGAACGTGTTCATTGAACGATAGTTCATGAACTGAACGTACCGTACACTGTTAGACCTTACCAGGTTTTTTTTACAGTAAAATACTGGCAACACTGTTGCCAGTAATATATTGTTAATTGTACAGTTCCTTACTGTAATCTACAGTATGTTACTGTAAAAATGCACTAAAACTCGAGTTAACTAATTTAACTTGCAGAAGCCGACTGCCTTAAATTGACCAACTGTCATTTAAATGTATTAACTAAAATGTATAATGAAACCACAACAAGACTTTTGTAAATAAAGAGATTTCCACTGGACCAACAACTACACAATCACTGCCTTTTAAATAAAGCAACATGCAGCATATCATCAATGTTTGTAGATCTTCTCCTGGACTGAAGCACAGGCTCTACTCTTCTGCACAATGGTGACCCAAAAAATTAATTTTACAGTAAACTACTGGCAACAGTGTTGCCAGTGTAAACATGTTTTATAACTTACAATTTATTACTGTTAAAATACATTCTGTGGGTGTGACTTTTTATCTTACACTGTTAACCCTTTCAACCCCACAGGAAATCCACACTACAAAGAGTAAAAAGTAACATTGACAGTGTTGCAGTGAGATATATGTTGTGTGAATATGTTGAATAATAAGTGAATAAGTGAAATAAGTGATTGTTGAGCATTAGTGATGAACACCTGCTGTTAACAAACAGAATCACTGAAGGAAAGAGAAACACAAGAACAGAAAATAGAGAAACACAAGAAATACAACTGACTTCCAGCCATTACACATTAGTACACTTATTATTAACCAGTATGACTTTATTTCTGTCATACAGAAGTTGTTATTAAGATGTTTCATTGAAAATGTTTGGTTTGAAGTTACCATTATAGAGATCAGTGCTTGCTTTAGTTGGGATGCTGACCCTTGACTTTTTAAATCAGATTATCAATTGGTGCTTGAACTGTGTATTTATAAATCACGCTTGTGCGCACACACGGTTTGAGAATGATTGCAGTTATATTGGTTATGATGACAAAATCGTCATGTAGCATGTTCGTTCACTAATCTCATTCAGTTTTTAATCATGTATCAAAAGTGTTACATTACCACCTCTGTAAAACTACAGTAGTAATTTATGAGGAAAATTTTTTTAACACATCATGCACAGCATAACCTTAAAAAAAAAACAGAGCTACAATGTCGAGATATCAAAAATCTGCATATGTCTCTCATCAATGGTGGCAATAATTTATTTTAATTTATTTATTCATGCAGGAGTGCATGCTGGGAGTTTTATACAATTCTGGAACCCAGAATACATTGCGACATGAACATTTTTAATGTCACCATTGTTGAGATTCATATGCTGATTGTTGGTGTCTGTGGGCGTCAAAGACAACCAGGAGTTCTAAATGTTTTAAAGCACAATATTATTTCAATATGTTCAGAATAACTGATTGCAGAAATGTCACAGTATTTCATGTTGTAGATTAGCATTTATGAAATATCCATAAATCCAAAGCTGGTTAAGATCAGATAATCAGACATGCCCAGGATTATTATGTTATCATCAGGACAGTCAAAACACCTTCTCATCTTCCTCTTGATTTTTTCTTGCCATAACAAATGTGTTTTATAAACTCACTGTTAAAACAGCCATGTGGAGTAAAACTGATATTACAGTCAAGGGTCAAGAGCCCAACTAAAGCAAATACTGTCCTCCATCATGGTGATAATACCTTTATTATTTTCAATAAAACATCAACACCTAAATATCTGTTAATTCTCAATAATAACTTTTGTACGAAATAAATAATGCTAAACTGGTTTGTAAACTGTTTTCATACTCAGTGTAGCTGGAAGTCAGTTGTAGTTCTTGTGTTTCTTTTTTCTGTTTTCTGTTCTTGTTTCTATGTCCTTCAGTGATTCTGCTCATCAGGTGTTCATCAGTGCCTCAATTCACTCACTTCTTTTAATTCACGCTGTCAAGTGGCCTAATTAGCGAACTAATGTAGGGAACAGTGAATGAGGGTATAGGCCAGGATGTGACTGTGAAAACAGCCTCTGAGTGTCGACTTTGAGTGCTGTTAATTCACAGTATATTCCTGTAGGCTATTTTTGTTGGTATATTACTGTTTTAATGGAAAATTGTATGATATTGTCAGAATTTGGCCTTTTTTTACAGCAAGGGTTAACAGTGTAATTCTGCCTGATGAACGTTACTGTGAACTTGTTCATTCTGGTGTCTGTGAACGGCACGCTCTCTCTCAGTTTAACTTCGTTCAATAGGGTGCCAGATTTCTATAGAGCCTTCCATGCGAAAACCCAGCTAAAACAACCGTAAACAGGCCTTAATATGTAGCGGAAAAAACACCCAATCTGGCAACAGCAGCCACCAGTGTCGCATGCGTCATCAAAACAAAAAGCAGAATGTAGGCGTCGGCGACATCGCGGCAAAGCAGCGAGGAGGCGTCGCATGATCATTTAAACGAGTTTTATGACAAGGTCGGTGAGGATGGGGAAAATCTTACATTTCTGTGCAAACTTTGAAAGGAAAAGAAAATCTGCACTTGTTAAACATGCCTGGTATATTTTTCCAGGATTCCAGTATTCCTTTTTAGTATACTGAAATGGAAAATTATTAAAATTGAAAAACATTTGCACCTTAAGGACTACTGTCCTGTTTTTCTTTTAATAATTCCTCATTAAAAAAGACCATTCAAGCAGCACGTTTTTAATTGCTGTCTGTGGATCTATATGGGCTGTGGCAATAATTTTGAAAAATAATAGCTTGTAGCAGCATATGGAAAAAAAGAACTATGAAGTAGTTCATTTTTGGAACTGTGAACTTAGTTCAAAATTGTGAAGTATGAACTATGAACTGAACTAGTTCATTTTAAAATTTGTGAACTGAACTTTGAAATAGTTCATGTAGAAAGTGAACTTTCCCAACACTGACAGAAGGTATCCGAACCAAAAGTAAACCAAACTTGCAGACTAGTGAGGATCACCCCTGTTATGTCAGGGGTGTCCAATCTGGAGGGCCACTGTCCTGCAGAGTTTAGAATTTGTCAGCCATATGTCATTTATTTGAAAAATGGCTATAGCTGCACTTTCATGTGCAAGTCATATTCAATTTTAAGCTCTATTTCCTCAGGAGAGTGTAGTAAGCAACACTGTTAACCCTTGCTGTAAAAAGGGGCCTGACAGTATCATACCATTTTCCATTAAACAGTAATATACCGTAGAAAACAATGCATTCTGGGTAATATTTGTCGTTTTCGAGATTTTACATTAAAAAAGACAACTTATTGAGAATTAACAGAGATTTAGTTATTGATGTTTTATTGAAAATAATAAAGTTTGTAGTCACCATTATTATGGTGATTAGTATTAACTGTAGTTGTCACTCTTGACTCTTTAAAACTGGTGTTTTCTGACTGCTGTAACTGAGTGTTTGTAAAGCACATTTGTCATGGCAAGAAATATCCAAGAAAAGTTTGACCAGGTGTTTTTGGCTGTTGTGATGATGGCATAACATTCTGGATGACATGTCTGATTTTCTGATCTCATTCTGTGTATAAG
Organism: Scardinius erythrophthalmus; assembly: GCF_964197995.2. NCBI lineage: Eukaryota > Metazoa > Chordata > Actinopteri > Cypriniformes > Leuciscidae > Scardinius > Scardinius erythrophthalmus. The sequence goes on along the minus strand of NC_138221.1, from coordinate 70,158,394 downwards.
ATTTGCATTTATACTTATTTAATATTTCCTAATCATATATTTGTGAATCTACAGTATGATATTGTAAGAACTGAGAAATTACAAAATGCCGGACAGTCTGGGTGAAGACAGACCAGACCCTGAGAGAACAAAGGACCTCTCTGTAAATTAACATTTAAACTCCTCCTCATGCACTATTGAGACGAAAGTCTCACCTCCGAATCCTCCTAATCTCTTTCCCTCTTCCCCCACTCCCCCTGTCTCATGCTATAATCACCAGAGATTTACATAAAATATATATAGTTTAATGTGAATGATTATCATCGAGTATTATACATATTTGGTATCATTTGAAATGTCTCAGGGTGACTGGTACAAGTGTCTCATTCCCAAATAAGTAAAACAAAAGGTAATAAGGTTTTTAAGAGTTTATGGATAAACTGGCACACAAGGAGGGGTTGGTCTCTAGGCAAATGGTCTCCCTAGACTCAAAGGTGTCAACTCTGAATGCAAATTTCCATTGTTCCAAGTGAAAGAGGTTTGTCTATATAGTGGAATGCAGCAAGAAGTTCTGCTCCTTTTCTGTACCTCAGATCTGAGCCCGTGAGGCTGAGAGAGAAGATCTCCCAGCCTCATGTATTAAAAGTTGGGTTGCATCTTTTGTCTTTATTCTAGAAGCATTTGATGTTTTGTATCGATTATCTTTGAACTGATTATGAAATTGGCATGATACATTTACCTGACATAATAAATTGTTACATTTGATTATTCTAACTGTCTTTGACATTATTTTCATTAAAGAGTTAAAAGGAATAGTCAAACATTCGCTCACATTTAATGATGCACAGATATCAGTAAAACCTTTTCATTTATGGAGTCAGATGAAATAACCAGAGAATACATATTCAGATGTATTGCATTTAATCGTAAAATACTTTGCCTCGAGAAAAGGACAGTAACACACGTTAGGACCTTCCACGCTGGTCGGATGACGGTTTTGGGCTGATCAAGAAGCGAGCTTTACAAAATATCTAGAATTGTTTATGTAATAATTTATTCTGAAATTTATTGAATCAAATAGTGCTTTAAAATATTTTGAATCATTTCATGATGTAGACACACACATCAACAATCAGCATATGAATCTCAACAATGGTGACAGTCAAAAGTTTCAGGTGAATGCATGCTGGGTTCCAGGAGAGTATAGAACTCCCAGCATGCACTGCAACATGAATAAATTATCTTTGTTTTTTTTTATTGCCAACATTGTTGATATTCATGAAAACATGACATTCATTTTTTATATCTCTGTGTTTCTACGAGATGGTGTAGCCCTGTTTTTTTGTTGTTGTGCATGATGTGTTTAAAAAAAATGTCACTGTTCTGATTGCTGTAGTTTCACAGGTGGTAATGTAACACTTTTGATACAGGATTAAACTCTGAATGAGACTAGTGAATGAACAGGCTATGTTGCGGCAAACCGACCGTCACCCCCAAACCCTCATTGTCAGGTGAAACTAATTTTCAGTCAGTTGCGCGTCCTTACCAATACAACACGGCAATACAACACACTGTTGCTATTGTTTGTTAGCCTGGGTGCCAGCCCGAACCCCGCCCACAACATTTTTTGGTCGGGAAGTTCGGTCTGGACTCGCTCCGTTGAGGAGCTATTATGCCCGAACAAAAATTGTTTGGACCAATCAAATTGTCTGGGCGGGCTTTATACGATGATGGACAGATGAGCAACGGTAACGTAATCACCTACGTCACCAAAGAGAGCGTATATAAGATTTCACGAGGCCACACAAATAAGTCAGATAGACTAAATGCGTATATGACGTGCTGTGGGCTCGGTAGCCATACTCCCCCCGTGTTCCTGGTTGTGAGAGAACAAGACAAGAGTGAGGATTCGGGGTGGTGGAGGGATGCTGAAAAACTGTCAAGGAGTGTTAGGTAAGTGAATATGCTTCCTCATGCTGATAGATAGGGTAACGTTAGACATGGTATTGTTTGATGACAAGTTTGTTTGATGACCAAACCATGTCAAGTTTGATGACATGGTATTGTTTGATGACATGGTATTGTTTGATGACATGGTATTGTTTGATGACAATCCAATATTGGATTGATTATTTGTATGTGCTCCTCCCGAACTTTGTTTATGAAACATCATGTGTAGATTCCGCCATCGCGTCTGTTATAGAAGATATCCACAGCGCATTCATTTTAAAAGAGGAACAGAGAGCCGCGACATTTTGTAGGTTGAAAATATGAATGAAGAACATGCGTCATTTACTCCGTTGCTCTGATTGGTTGTAGGTCTATCCAATTGAGTGCAGAGGTTTTTTTTTTCCTGGTTCGGTTGAGACACACCCCATAATCAAATCTCTATGGAGCAGTATCAGATTCACATTCTGACTAGAATATGAGTATGACGAAGTCAGGCTAATTGTTTGTACCCACATAGCAACATTGTGTCGGCCCAGATCCGGCCCACATCTGGCACACGTGGAAAGATGATCTGGCCCACATGCAGCGTGGAATACGGCACTTGAGTGGCCCACTCCTGTTTGCCAAATCTGGGCCACAAGCAGGCCATAGCAATGCCACATGTCAGCCAAGAGCAAAGAAATAAACCACAACTGGACCTTATCTGAGCCACAACATCTGTGTATATTAAATATGGAGTCATCTCAGCCTTAATAAGCCTGTTAACAAGCAGAATCACTGAAGGAAAGAAGAGAACAGAGGAAGAGACGAGCAGAAACACAAGATCTACAACTGACTTCAGACACAGCCTTAGATGAAATCAACTGAAGAGAAAAGAAGACATTAAATCTGTGAAGATCTCAGCAGAGGAGGATTAAACAACTCCACAAACAGCATTACCAGCTTCACTTATTACTAACCAGACTGACTTTATTTCTGTCAGATGTCTACACAAGTTTTTATTGAGAATTAACAGAGGTTTAACTCTAATCTGTTTCATTTGAAGTCACCATAACAGTGATGAGTGCTTCCATTAGTTGGGCTCTTAACTCTTCTTATATTTTTCGTCTCTTTTGGCTGTTGTGACGGTGTGTTTGTCAAACACATTTGCAGCAGCAAAGAAAACAAAAGTGAAATGAGTTCAGGTGATGATGGTTACCTGTTGATGGTTTTATTATCATCATGAAATAGACTGTTTCACTGATGTCTTTGGAATCCAACAATTGTGTTGTACCATTAATATATTCACATCACAAAGCCTGTGTTACTGCAGCGTGAGATTCAGCAATATTATAACAATCAGTTAGAAGATTTTAACAAACATGAGCACGAAAAATGAAGCAATGGTGACACACAGAGATATCAAAAATCAGCACATGAATCTCAACAAGGGTGACATTTTTTTTTTTAAATAAACAGAATAATTCAGAACATCACTGAAAAGCTACTAAATGTCACAACAAAAACAACAGCAAAAAAACAAAAGCACATATTTAGAATTAAAATTATGGGACAATTCAGCTGCATAATTTATTCATTTTGCAATGCATGCTGGGAGTTTTGTACTATGATGGTACCCAGCATGCATTGCAGCAAGGTACTTTTGATTGTCACCATTGTTGAGATTTATATGTTGATTATTGATGTCTGTGTTTGTCATCGAACAGTAATGTTTCATGGTCATGTTTGTTAAAGTCTGCTAACTGATTGTTATAATATTGCTGGATCTCACGCTGCAGATGTTATGTATGTATGCAGATGTATGTAATGTGAATATATTAGTTGAACAACATAATTTTTAGATTTCAAAGACATCAGTGAAACACGTTATTTCATGACGATTATAAAACCATCATCAGGTAACCATCATCACCTGAACTCATTTCACTTTAGCTTTCTTTGCTGCTGTAAATGTGTTTGACAAACACACTGTCACAACAGCCAAAAAAGACGAAAGATATAAGAAGAGTTAAGAGCCCAACTAATGGAAACACTAATCCCTGTTATGGTGACTTCAACTGAAACAGAGTTAAACCTCTGTTAATTCTCAATAAAAACTTGTGTAGACGTCTGACAGAAATAAAGTCAGTCTGGTTAGTAATAAGTGAAGCTGGTAATGCTGTTTGTGGAGTTGTTTAATCCTCCTCTGCTGAGATCTTCACAGATTTAATGTCTTCTTTTCTCTTCAGTTGATTTCATCTAAGGCTGTGTCTGAAGACAGTTGTAGTTCTTGTGTTTCTGCTCGTCTCTTTTTCTGTTCTTTTCTTTCCTTCAGTGATTCTGCTTGTTAACAGGCTTATTAAGGCTGAGATGACTTCATATTTAATATACACAGACTTTGTGGCTCAGATAAGGTCCAGTTCTGGTTTATTTCTTTGCTCTTGGCTGACATGTGGCATTGCTATGGCCTGCTTGTGGCCCAGATTTGGCAAACAGGAGTGGGCCACTCAAGTGCCGTAATTCCACGCTGCATGTGGGCCAGATCATCTTTCCACATGTGCCAGATGTGGGCCGGATCTGGGCCGACACAATGTTGCTATGTGGCTATGCACTGGGAGCTGCAGACAGCAGCGCTGACTCGTTTGATATCTGTTTGAATACTGTGCAAGTGGGTATACTATGGAAGTAAAATAATGTAAAATGTTTTTGAAATAAAAAAGCCTGTTGAATTGCACTACTTGAAAAAAAAATAGGCATTGCATTAACCATGCTTACATTTTAATGCATTGTATTTTTAGTGCTTGCATTTTTATGGGCTGAAATTCAACATGATTGAATATTTAAGCTGTGAATATTTCAATTAAAAACATTTCAAACACCTTTTCATTATTAAAAATTCAATAATCCATATTCACCTTTCATATTTCACTTCCAAAATATTCAAACTGTTTAAAAATACAACCAACAATATTCAACAGGCAATTTTCGGTACATTTTATTTCGCTTTGCAAATTCGCTTCCACAAATTCAGTGGTTCAAATTCAACAGTAAATTCAACATTGACGTCCAGGAACTGCAGGAAAAGCAGTAGATTGCCGAGCATACTCTCCATCTGCTGTTAGTCAACCTCACCATCAGATGGTGCAAAAGCGCTTGTTGTTGTGGAAAAGATGATAAACACACAAAAGCTGTGTTTATGTTTCATTCAATAACTTCATTGTTACTTTCCCTGTGTATTCTACATGTCATCAGCTTCCTTTACCATGAACAGGATTATAATCGTTTTCCCTCAATACCTCATACTCAAGGATTCCCCTTCCATTGGGACAAAACGCTTAACGTAGCTTAATGGACTAATACAGTGAAATGAAAGACCAATCTTGCACCTTATTGGGGAAGTAGGCTGTAGGCTACTATATAGGCTACAGGCAAGAAGATGGACTCAGAATATGAACTTAACGCGCAAAGTTTCATGTTGAGCGTTTCGTATGGAATTCCAAAGCTGCCAATATTAAAAATAAATAAATACATAAATAAATATACAAATAAATGTAAAAAAAAAAAAAAAAAAAAAATAAAATATATATATATATATATATATATATATATATATATATATATATACATAGAAAAGCAAAAAAACGAAAATAAATAATTATTTATACATTTATTTCCTTATTTATGTATATATTTATTTATTTCCATATTTATTTATTCATTCTTGTATTTATTTATACATTTATTCATTTATACATTTATTTATTTATACATTTATTTATTTTTACATTTATTTATTTATACATTTATGTATTTCTACATTTATTTATTTATTAATTTATTTCTTCCTACATTTCTTCCTGCGTAGGGTAATGAGGAGGGTGTGGTTTACCTCAGACATAGCAATCGAGCTCAGAGTAAGTGAAGGCGAAGGGTTGAGGCCACAGTGACACCCTGTGGCGAAATACAATAAGTATAGCTCACTGACGTTGATACGGTCTGTGACTGCGAGGTCTATGGTCAAAATCCTAAATCTTACTGTGTGACATGGATAGGCTACTCTTTATTCCGGACATGGCCGTAGAACATCGTTTGGTCTGGATTTGTAAAATGTCCTGGGCTAACAAACATGAAACAGGGACTCTGAAACGGAAGCGCTTGATATTTTCCATTTTTCGGTCAGAACTCACGGAAAGGAATAAATGTTTTTTTTTTTACATTTATTTGTATATTTATTTATGTATTTATTTATTTTTTAATATTGGCAGCTTTGGAATTCCATAGTTTCGTGATATACTGGCATAAAATCCACACTTGATCAGTTAATACTAACACTTTCTCTTCTTCTATTCTATTCTATTCTATTCTATTCTATTCTATTCTATTCTATTCTATTCTATTCTATTCTCTCTCTCTCTCTCTCTCTCTCTCTCTCTTTCTCTCTCTCTTTTCAACGTAATTGCGTATTACGTGACGTCACGAACGCGCATCACAGAACAGAGCAAGGCGAACATTTGTGCTTATAAAACTTAAACTTTTTTATTTATTTTTGAAATGACCGATCGTTTCGCTAGATAAGATCCTTATTCATCATCTGGTATCGTTTAAAGCCCTTTGAAGCCGCAGTGAAACTGTCATTTGGACCTTGAACCGTTTGGGTCCCATTGGACTCCATAATATGGGGGGAAATCCTGGAATGTTTTCATCAAAAACCTTAATTTCATTTCGACTGAAGAAAGAAAGACATGGACATCTTGGATGACATGGGGGTGAGTAAATTATCAGCAAAAGTTTTTTTAAAAGTGAACTTCTCCTTTAAGCGTTGTATATGTCCAGCAGGGGAATCCTGAAGTATTGAGGGAAACGTACTCGGTTACTAACGTAACCTCGGTTCTCTCTAGAAGAGGGAACGAGTACTGCGTTTGAAAAACGCATTGGGAAAAACTCTTTTTTCACGAAATACTGAAGCAAAAAATTATCCTTAATTTCTTATTATTGTAAAACGCGTTGCAGCAGCAACAGCTTATGGCAAAACGGCTCGCTTGCCCATTGGCTGTTCTGCGGCAACTGCATAAGCCTATCGAGCGAGGCCTGGAGTGACGTCAGGCCAATGAGGGCGCTTCGCGCTCTCCTCGCCACTTCCCGCCGAAACGGGCGTGGCTTATCCCTATATAAGGAGCTCGAAAAGGCTGATTCATTTGATTTTTATTGCCGAAGCGAACCAAGTGAACCGTACACACGGCAGGGAACGCAGTACTCGTTCCCTCTTCTAGAGAGAACCGAGGTTACGTTAGTAACCGAGTACGTTCTCTTACGAGAGTACTCTCGTACTGCGTTTGAAAAACGCATTGGGAACGCATTGTAAAACGCCGTGTGTGCTGGGGTGAAAACACAGATACTGGAAGCAACGTCCAGATAAACAGTGCTCAACCACCATATAGACTCACAGAGAGTCTGGGAATGAAAGGGGGGGAGTCCCTTCATTCTTATATTATAGCGTTCATAGACGCAACACAACATCCCATATAAAGGCAGATAGCCTGAATTAATGTGGGAAAAAGTGGGTCTTACACAATTCTGCCCATATGACAGCCGGTAGCGCTCCGCGATTGAGATGTCAGTGTTCTGATGGAACAGCTGACTCCGTTATACCGACAAAAGCTTAGCCTGCAAAGCGGGGACCTCTAGGCTGTAAAACCTAATAAACGTAGACGGCGAGGCCCAGCCTGCCGCCATACATATGTACTGTGAGGAAATCCTGCTAGACCAAGCCCACGATGAGGCAACGCCTCTCGTGGAATGCGCTCTAACACCTAACGGACACTGGAGGCCCTTGGCAGTGTATGCTAGCGCTATAGCGTCAACTATCCATCTGGATAAACTTTGTTTCGAAACAGCCATTCCCTTGGAACGTCCACTGAACGAGACAAAGAGCTGCTCAGTCTGTCTGAAGACAGCAGAGCGAGACACATAAGCTCCTAAAGCCCTAATGGGGCAAAGAAAGCTCGAGTCCCCTTCCTCAGTTGACCCCGGCAGGGCAGACAGGGAGATAACCTTAGCCCAAAACGGTGTGTTGAGGGATTTTGGCACATAACCATGCCTAGGCTTGAGTATAACTTTAGAGTCGTTAGGCCCAAACTCTAAGCACGCCGCGCTCACTGAGAGCGCGTGCAGGTCGCCTATGCGCTTCACTGAAGCGAGAGCCAATAAAAACACTGTTTTAAAAGACAGATGTTTAAGGCTAACGGATTGGAAAGGCTCGAAAGGGGGACCTTTCATGGCCTCCAAAACCGTGGAAAGGTCCCACATAGGGACTGAAGGTGGTCTGGGAGGATTCAGCCTCCAAGCTCCCCTGAGGAAGCGGATGACTAAATCATTCCTTCCTAGTGACCGGCCTAGCGCTGTTTCAGAACACGCTGCAATAGCCGCCGCATAAACTTTGAGCGTGGAAGGGGTTCTGCCCTTATCCAGCAGCTCTTGAAGGAAGGAGAGGACCTCCGTCACGTCGGTATCGAGGGGTGATCGACCCCGAGCTGTACACCAGCTGGAGAAAACCGACCACTTCGAGGCATAAAGCCGCCTAGTCGACGGTGCTCTAGACTGCGTGATAGTATTTATCACTCCCTCTGTGAGATCAGCGGCTACCCGTTGAGCGCCCATACGTGAAGGGACCACAATTCTGGGTGAGGATGCCAAATCGAGCCCCTGGCCTGCGAGAGGAGATCCCTCCTCAATGGCACTGGCCACGGAGCGATGTCTGCTAGTTGCATTAGGACTGAGAACCACGCTCGGTTCGTCCAGAACGGTGCTACAAGAAGTAATGAGCATCTCGTTTCTTTGACCCGCTCTATCACCTGAGGAAGGAGAGAGACGGGGGGAAACGCGTAAAGCGGGCGGCGCGGCCACGCTCGGGACAGCGCACTCTCATCTTTGGAAAAGAACACGGGGCAGTGAGCGTTTTCGCGGGACGCGAATAGGTCCACCGCCGCTCTGCCGAATCTCTCCCACAACAGTAGGACTGTTTGCGGTTTTAGAGACCATTCGCTCATGGGAATGTTGTTCCTGGACAGTCTGTCTGGACCCAAATTTTAGAGTCCGGGCACATGCACCGCTTTCAGCGAGCGCAAATTGTGCTGAGCCCATGTCAGGAGGCGCTTTGCCAGATAGTACAGGTCTTTGGACCTGAGACCGCCCTGGCGATTTATGTAGGACACCACAGACATATTGTCCGACCGGACTAAGACGTGTTGGTCCTTGATTCGGGGACAAAAGCGCTTCAGCGCTTTGTTCACTGCCATCATTTCCAGGCAGTTGATATGTTGGAGCTTCTCTTGTTCTGACCACAGGCCGAAGAAGAAACTGCCCTCGAGCAAAGCTCCCCATCCCGAGGTGGAGGCGTCTGTCGACACCACCCTCACCCTCGAGGAAGTCCCCAGGCTTACACCTGACTGGTACCAGCCGTTCGATATCCAAGGCTTCAGAGCTGTAATACATTTCTGATCGACCTTGAGACGCCGTCGGCCGGACACCCACGCTCCGCGAGGTAACCGTGCTCTCAGCCAAAACTGTAGAGGACGCATGCGGAGCAAGCCCAGCTGAAGGACTGATGATGCTGAGGCCATGAGACCTAGCATCCTCTGAAATTCCTTTAGTGGGGCGGTCGCGCCGCAGCGGAAAGAGCTCGCTGCGCGCTGAATGCTTAGCACGCGCTGTGGCGACAGCCGTGTCATCATAGACTGTGAGTTCAGAACTGTGCCCAGAAACAAGGTTACTTGACTGGGATTCAGTGAACTCTTCGGCCAGTCGTCCAAATAGTTCAGTACTCGCATGCCCCTGAGTCTGAGGGGGGCGAGCACTGCGTCCATGCACTTCGTAGGTGCCAGGGATAAACCGAACGGAAGGACTGTATACTGGTATGTCTGACCCTCGAAGGCGAATCTCAAGAATCGCCTGTGACATGACGCTATCTGTATCTGAAAATACGCGTCCTTTAGATCTATCGAGACGAACCAGTCTCCTCTGCGAACATGCGCGAGAATTTTCCTGGTCGTGAGCATCCTGAAACTGCGTTTCATCAATGCTTTGTTCAACCGTCTCAGATCTAGTATGGGTCTGAACCAGAAAGTATCTGCTGTATAGCCCCTCCTCGCTTTGAGCTTGAGATACAGGCTCTATAGCCCCTTTGCTCAACAGTTTTGATATTTCGGCGCGAAGTAGTAGTAGTACTTCCGAGTTCACCGTAGATTCGACGCGCGCTGTAAAGCGGGGAGGGCGTCGGAAAAACTGTAGCGAGTAGCCTCTCTTTATAATGTTCAGCACCCAATCCGAAACCCCTGGAAGCGCTGCCCATGCTTCTGCATGGATGGCTAAGGGTTGGATGCGAAGCGCGCTCTGGTCGCTGGGCGACAGAGGCGCTTCGGTGTGCAATAGTGTAGGCGTTATGCCTGTGACATTCGAGGCAGGGAGCGTGCTTGTTACGGCGGGCAGAGCGCTCGTCCTCGACCCCACTACAGTGTTTAACCGAGCGAGGGAGGGCTGAGCGAGTTTCGTTAGACTTATGTTGTCTGTGAGCAGATGTGGGCGTGGAGCGGGCACATTTACTGCTTTGAACGCGCTGTCTGCTTGAGCAGAGCGAGAGTGCACAGGTCTTGTTTTTACAGAGAACCCGTGATCTGTGTGACATAGTGTTTGTGGGCACATCGAAGTGGGCACTTTTACTATGTTGGGCGCGCAATCGACCTGAATCGAGTTTATGTGCGCGAGCCCTGACTGGAGGGCTGTGCTTGTGTGTAGGGATGGGCACTGGGCAGCATCAGCACTACATTTATAGCACCATCGGCCGTGGCCGGGACTGGCTGTAAAAACGGCTTTTGTGTGCAGCCAAACAGGCACGGGTAGTACCACGTGATCGTCGGCTGTAAAATACATATCTGCAGTCGCCTCTCAAGGCACTGGCAGAGCGATGTATCTGGCGGCATAAAAATTTTTTTTTACCGTCAGACCTGGGAATCGAACCCGGGTCGCCCGCGTGAAAGCCTAGAATCTACCACTGGACCACAGTGGAAGACACATTAACTTTCAGTTAACGCGAGTATTTGTTTGCAAGCATGCGGGTAGCATAACATGCAATATCGACATTTCAGACGCACTCGACCTCGCCGCGGTGACAAACCGAGTGAGGGAGGGCTGGGCGAGTCCCGTAGGACATGTAATGTCTGTGAGTGAATGCGGGCTCGGAAGAGCGGACACATTTACTGCATTGAGCGCACTGTCTGCCTGAGCAGAGCGAATGCGGACAGGCTTCTTTTATAGAAAACCCATGAGGCATGCAGAACATAGTGTTTGTGGGCGTCAGCAACGGGCACGTTACTATGTTGTAAGCGCGATCGACCTGAGTCGATTCTATGAGCGCGGGCCGTGCATGAAGGGCTGTGCTTGTGTGTATAGATGGGCACAGACAGTGGGCATCTTCTCTACACACATAGCACCATCGCAGTGGCCGGAACACCAGAAATACATCCCAATGGGATCTTTCTGGGTAGCCGTAGAACGGCTTTCGTGTGCAGACAAGCGGGCACGGGTTGTACCAAAAATTCACATCTGCAGTCGCCTTTCAGGGGACTGATAGAGCGAATTGTATGTGACGGCATAAATTTCTCTGCCGTCGGACCTGGGAATCGAACCTGGGTTGATTGCGCGAAAGGCAATGAAACTACCACTGGACCACAGAGGAAGACAAATAGGCTTTCAGTTACCGCAAATATTAACCGCACTAGCGTTTGTTGCAGGCATGCGTGTAGCACAACATGCAGTACTGACATTTTCAGACGCCTGAAAAGTGTCAGAATGTGAGAAGAGTGGATATCGCCCGGTTTCAACGGGGCTAAAACACTCCATTTCTCTTTTCGCCAGTGACGCACGGGAACCGTAGAAACGGTGTTCGGTTGCAGGCAAGCGGGTACTACGCGCTTGCTGGCTGCAAAAAATGCACCTCTGCAGTCGCCCCCGGGGGACTGACAGAGCGGAGCATTGGCGGCATAAATATATGCCGCAAGACCGGAAAACGAACTCCGATCTCCCATGCGGAAAAACCTATAATTCCACCACTGAGCCACAGGGGGATACAGGCTTTTGGTATGCGTGAGCGTCATGTATTCTTCGGCGTTTGCTGGCAGGCGTGCGCTTGCTGCAAATGACATTTCCAGTCGCCGACAGGGGACTGGGAAATGTAAGAGAAAAGAGGCTAGTAACTAAGAACACACTTTTCTCCTTTCGCCGGTGAATGACGCGCAGAGGCAGGGTAGTTTTTCTGGTAGTCCGCTTCCAGGAGGAGCAGCCTCGGAGAAGGATGCCAGGTGAGTCCTCAGAGTCACCATAGGCCATCGGCTCGGAGTGAGGGCGGTCGCCGTCAGCGAGCGTGAGAGCTGCGAGATCCTCTAGGAAAAAGGGGGCGTCTTGAAAAAGACGCCCGCTCTTTTAGTGTAAAGGTACATAATAATACACATTATACACAGAATAAATAATATAAGGATATAGGCGCCGGACCAGCGCAGCAGGTACGGCAGCAGAAGGCGGCATTGGCCAGCGGCTTCGATGGCTCGTCCCGCTGAAAAGCTTCTCAGACGACGCTTGCTTCCTCGTGAGTCAACGATGCGTGAGCTTCGCTGAAGAGATTAAAAATCAAATGAATCAGCCTTTTCGAGCTCTTTATATAGGGATAAGCCACGCCCGTTTCGGCGGGAAGTGGCGAGGAGAGCGCGAAGCGCCCTCATTGGCCTGACGTCACTCCAGGCCTCGCTCGATAGGCTTATGCAGTTGCCGCAGAACAGCCAATGGGCAAGAGAGCCGTTTTGCCATAAGCTGTTGCTGCTGCAACGCGTTTTACAATAATAAGAAATTAAGGATAATTTTTTGCTTCAGTATTTCGTGAAAAAAGAGTTTTTCCCAATGCGTTTTTCAAACGCAGTACGAGAGTACTCTCGTAAGAGAACCCTAATAGCCTGCATGCAGCACATCGCCACAATATAAAGTTAAGGCAACTAAACAACCAAGAGAAATATATGTCAACCTCAAAAATGTAACATTGGATCTGTATATCCGCATCGGGGAATAACATTATAATCTCGTTCACGGTAGAGAAAGATGCATGTAGGCTACACAGGATTGAATTTATCATAAAACAGCCGTCATAATAATCACAAATACACTTACATTGCTGTAAATGAGTTTTATGAATGAATGACTTGCTCTAACTGTTGCTGGTCTTCGTCAACAACAAGCGCTTTTGCGCCATGATGGTGAGGTCGACTAACAGCAGATGGAGAGTATGCTCGGCAATCTACTGCTTTTCCTGCAGTTCCTGGACGTCAATGTTGAATTTACTGTCGAATTTGAACCACTGAATTTGTGGAAGTGAATTTGCAAAGCGAAATAAAATGGACCGAAAATTGCCTGTTGAATATTATAGGTTGTATTTTTAAACAGTTTGAATATTTTGGAAGTGAAATATGAATGGTGAATATGGATTACTGAATTTTTAATAATGAAAAGGTGTTTGAAATGTTTTAAATTAAAATATTCACAGCTCAAATATTCAACCATATTGAATTTCAGCCCATAAAAATGCAAGCCCTAAAAATACAATGCATTAAAATGCAAGCATGGTTAATGCAATGCCTATTTTTTCAAGTAGTGCAATTCAACAGGCTTTTTATTTCAAAAACATTTGACATTATTTTACTTCCATAGTATACTCACTAAAAAAATTTCTGAAGTGACAGCCAGTAAGCTCTGAATTCTGCTGATTGAGAAACATTTTGAGAACGATACTTGGTTACTCACGTAACCTCGGTTCTCTCTAGAGAGGGAACGAGTATTGCGTAAGGAACTTACGCTACGGGAAAAGTCATCTTTTCTTGAGATACTGAAGCCAAAAAATTATCCTTAATTTTTCATATTTTGTCAACGCAGTGCAGCAGGCGGCACAGCAGAGCTAGAGCAGGCAATACTGCGTGCTCATTGGCTGCCGCGTGGCAACTGCTTAAGCCTACCAGTGAGCCCCGCGTGACGTCACGCCCAATCAACATATACCTTGAGCGTGGAGGGGGACCTGCCCGCGTCCAAGAGCTCTTGGAGGAAGTTCAGAACCTGTGGAACCTCACAGGACTGAGAATTCAAACTCTTCCCTGCACACCATTTATTAAACACTGACCATTTAGACCAGGGGTGGGGAACGTTGATCCTGGAGGGCCATTGTCCTGCAGAGTTTAGCTCCAACCCTGAATAAAACATTTGGCTGCCTGCAACTTCAGTAATCCTGAAGACATTGATTAGCTTCAGGTGTGTTTGATTAGGTGTTTGATTAGGGTTGGAGCTAAACTCTGCAGGACAATGGCCCTCCAGGATCAACGTTCCCCACCCCTGATTTAGACACATAGAGCCGCCTCGTCGAGGGGGATCTGGACTGCGAGATCGTGTTAACTACCCCTTCTGGCAGATCAACGAATATTCGTTGATTACCCACGCATGCAGAGACCAGTGCTCTGGATGGGGATGCAGAATTGACCCTCGGGCTTGAGAGAGAAGGTCTCTTCTCACCGGAATCGGCCACGGGGCTGTGTCTGACATGTTCACCAGCTCCGGGAACCAGGGTTGGTTCTCCCAGTGCGGGGCTATGAGGAGCACTGCGCAGCGCGTTTCCCTGATCTTCGCTAATACCTGAGGCAGCATTGAGATCGGGGGGAAAGCGTACAACGGGACACTGGGCCAAGCCTGGGCCAGCGCGTCCTCGCTCTTCGAAAAGAACCTTTTGCACTGAGCGTTCTCGCTTGTGGCAAAAAGGTCCAATTTCGCTTCGCCGAAGCGGAGCCACAACGTCTGTATCGTCTGGCTGTGTAACGCCCATTCCCCTGGGGGAACATTGTCCCTGGACAGTCTGTCCGGGCCGTCGTTCAGGTGCCCGGGCACGTGCGCGGCTCTCAGCGAGCGCAGCGAGCCCTGAGCCCAAACCAAAAGGCGTTCTGTTAGAGCGCGCAGGGCTCTGGATCTGAGTCCGCCCTGGCGGTTCACGTGGGACACTACTGACATATTGTCTGAGCGAACTAGCACGTGGTGTCCTCGCAGATATGGGAGAAAATGCTTCAAAGCTTTCTCGACCGCTAACATCTCCAGACAGTTTATGTAGAGGTTCCGCTCTGGGCCCGACCAGGGGCCGCAGATTGGTCTGCCCTCGTAAAGCGCTCCCCAACCCATGTTGGACGCGTCTGTCGAGACCACTTTGCGGTGTGAGATGGCTCCCATTGTCACTCCCTGACGGTACCATTCGGGCGCTAGCCAGGGCTGCAGGGCTGAGACACAGGCCTGAGTTACGCTGACTCGAGCACTGCCCGAAACCCACGCTCCGCGGGGTACTTTCGATTTCAGCCAGCATTGTAGCGGGCGCATTCGAAGTAAACCCAGCCGTAGGACCGCTGCGGCTGACGCCATATGGCCTAATAGCCTTTGGAAACGTTTCAGAGGGAGGTATCTACCCTTTTGGACGGATGCGGCGAGGTGTCGAACACAGCGCGCGCGCTGTTCTGACAGCCTGGCAGTCATCGCCACCGAGTCCAATTCTATTCCTAGGAAGGAAATAGACTGACTGGGGATGAGTGAGCTCTTGTCCCAGTTCACCGAAAGACCCAAGCTTTCCAGATGACTGAGAAGCACTATCTTGTGAGAGATGAGTTCCTCTTTTGACTGCGCTAGAATGAGCCAATCGTCCAGATAGTTCAGGATTCGCATGCCCTGTTTTCTCAGGGGAGCGAGAGCCGAGTCCATGCACTTCGTAAATGTGCGGGGTGCCAGGGACAGGCCGAACGGCAGGACGGTATATTGATACACCTGGCCGTCGAAGGCGAATCTCAAGAATGGCCTGTGACGGGGTATAATCTGGATTTGAAAATATGCGTCTTTCAGATCGAGAGATATAAACCAGTCCCTCGGGCGAATTAGCGCGAGGATCTGCCTGGTCGTAAGCATTTTGAACGGCCGCCTCATGAGGGCTCTGTTCAAACGTCTCAGATCTAATATGGGTCTGAGCCCGCCGTCCTTCTTGGGCACGAGGAAATAACGGCTGTAAAAGCCTGCCTCAGTCAGAGAAGGAGGAACTCTCTCTATCGCCTTTTTTCGCAGCAGCTTCGCTATCTCTGCATGCAGCAGATGGGCTGCTTCTGCGTTCACTTTCGTTTCGGTCCGGGCTAGAAAGCGCGGAGGCAGACGACTGAACTGTAGCGAATAGCCCTGTATTACCGTGTCCAGCACCCATGTCGACACACCCGGAATAGCCTTCCATGCATTCGCACTCATAGCTAGGGGTCGAATGGCCTCTGAGTCCCGCCCGTTGCATAGCGCGGGACGAGGAGTCTGCAGTGGCGGGCGCGCGCTGCGCGCTGAGACAGTGCTGCGAGACGGGGACTCGCTGATAGCAGTGACCGGCCGAATAGCGCTGGGAGAGTGCGCGTGAGTGTTTACAGCAGAGTGTGAACGCGGGGGAGCGGGCACAGGACTCTTTATTAAAACACGGCCGGTGGCGGTGGCGATATCTGAACCCTGAATGTGTGAAACCGAGCGAGCAGTGTGTGGTTGTGAGCACTCGTGAGCGGGCACATTTCCTACACTTATCGCTCGAGCGGCAAGAGCGCGCTTTATGCGAGTGAGCTCTGTAAAGTACACAGGGGAGTCTATGACTATAGACTAAAGACTATGACTATGTTTGTTTCCACCAAACGAAACAAAGAGTTGCTCCGAGCACCTGAAGGCGGCGGAGCGCGTAATGTAAACTCTCAGTGCCCTGACAGGGCATAGGAGGTTAACATTGCCCTCGCTACCGGATGCTGGCAGAGCCGATAGGGAGATAACCTGCGCTCTGAAGGGAGTGCCAATCACCTTGGGGACATAGCCATGTCTTGGTCTGAGGACGACTTTAGAGTCATTCGGTCCAAACTCGAGACACGCGGCGCTAACAGACAGCGCGTGCAAATCCCCCACGCGTTTGACTGATGACAGAGCTATCAGAAACGCGGTGTTAAGCGACAGATATTTCAGATCCACGGAGTCTAATGGTTCAAAGGGATGCGTCTTCAGGGCCTCTAGGACCAAAAAAAGATCCCAAATAGGAACCGATGGGGGCCGTGGGCGATTCATCCTCCTGGCTCATCTGAGGAAGCGGATGATGAGCTCGTTCCTTCCTATGGACTGGCTGCGTGTTGGCATAGCGAACGCTGCGATAGCCGCCACATACACTTTGAGCATGGAGGGGAACCTGCCCTTGTCCAACAGCTCCTGAAGGAAGCAGAGCAACCAAGAAACCCCACACGTACGTGGGTCTAGATTCTTGTCGGTGCACCATGAGGAGAACACTGACCATTTAGACACATATAGCCTTCTCGTAAAAGGAGCTCTAGACTGCGTGATCGTGTTCACGACCCCTTCTGGCAAAGCAACGGGTATTCGTTGATTAACCACGCATGCAGAGACCAGCGCTCTGGGTGGGGATGCCAGATTGAGCCGCCGGCCTGAGAGAGCAAATCTCTTCTCGCCGGGATCGGCCATGGGGCTACCTGTGGGAACCAAGTCTGATTCTCCCATCGCGGGGCTATGAGGAGCACCGAGTGGTGCGCTTCCCTGATTCTCTTGATTGCCTGTGGTAACAGCGAGATCGGAGGAAAAGCATACAGTGGGAGGCTGGGCCAGGTTTGGGCCTGCGCGTCCTCGTTCTTTGAAAATAACTTTGGGCAGTGAGCGTTGTCTTTTGACGCGAAAAGGTCGACCTCTGCTCTGCCAAATAGGCGCCATAGAGACCCGGTATTTTAGTACTCTGTGAGAGACCCGGGGGAATGTTGTCCCTGGACAGTCTGTCTGGGCCATCGTTCAGGTGGCCCGGCACATGCGCGGCTCTTAGGGAGCATAGCAAGTGCTGAGCCCACACGAGGAGGCGTTTTGTTAGATCGCAGAGATTCCTGGACCTGACACCGCCC
Source organism: Scardinius erythrophthalmus (assembly GCF_964197995.2). Taxonomy (NCBI): domain Eukaryota; kingdom Metazoa; phylum Chordata; class Actinopteri; order Cypriniformes; family Leuciscidae; genus Scardinius; species Scardinius erythrophthalmus. The sequence goes on along the minus strand of NC_138221.1, from coordinate 70,140,473 downwards.
TGGCAGGTCACGTAGGACACCACAGACATGTTGTCTGATCGGACTAGAACGTGGTGGCCCCATATGTATGGGAGGAAGAGTTTCAGCATGTTCTTGACCGCTTTCATCTCCAGACAGTTAATATGAAGGCGTCTCTCCCGGTCTGACCACAGGCCAAAGACCGGTCTCCCCTCGAAGAGAGCGCCCCAACCTAAGTTGGAGGCGCCCGTCAAGATGACCTTTCGGTACAAGACAGCTCCCATCACCACTCCTCGCTGGTACCAGTCGGCCGCTAACCAGGGCTCTAGTGCTGAAACGCAGCTCTGAGTCACTCTGATTCGTCTGCCGCCGAAAGCCCAAGCTCGGCGAGGCACTCGAGCGTTCAGCCAGCGTTGCAGCGGGCGCATATGCAATAAGCCCAGCTGAAGCACTGCTGCCGCTGACGCCATACAGCTCAGCATTCTCTGAAATTTCAGGGCCAGACGTTGAACACGGCGCGCGCGCGCGCTGTGTTGATAAACGGGCCGTCATTGCCACAGAGTCCAGTTCTATTCCCAGAAAAGAAACTGACTGACTGGGCAGTAATGAGCTCTTGGTCCAATTGACTGTGAGGCCCAGACTTTCCAGATGGCTGAGAAGCACTGTCCTGTGAGATATAAGTTCCATCTCTGACTGTGCCAAAATCAGCCAATCGTCCAGTTAGTTCAGAACTCGCAAACCCCGATTTCTCAGGGGAGCACTTCGGGAATGTACGGGGTGCTAAAGACAGGCCGAACGGAAGGACGGTGTATTGATAACTTTGACCCTCGAGGGCGAATCTCAAGAATGGCCTGTAATGGGGTGTTATCTGTATCTGAAAGTACGCGTCTTCAGATCGAGAGAAATAAACCAGTCCCTCGGGCGAATCTGCGCGAGTATCTGTCTGGTTGTGAGCATTTTGAACGGTCTTCTCAAAAGAGCTTTGTTCAAATGTCTCAGGTCTAAGATAGGTCTTAGAGCTCCGTCCTTCTTGGGTCCAAGGAAGTAACGGCTGTAAAAGCCTGCCTCGCTCATAGAAGGTGGTACCGGTTCTATGGCGCTTTGCACAGTAGCTTCATTATTTCTGCACGAAGTAGGTGTGCTACTTCCGAATTCACTGTCGTCTCAATTAGTGCTTGAAAGCACAGGGGACGGTGAGCGAATTGCAGCGAATAGCCCTGTTTTACTGTGCTCAGCAGCCATTCTGACACACCTGGAATAACTTCCCATGCTTCCGCATGTACAGCTAATGGCAGAATGACCTCCGGGTTTCGATTGCCGGTTATCGGGCTCGATAACCTGACTCAGAGATATGAGTGCGGCGCACGCGCTCTCGGTGCTCGGATACAGCAGCTCGCTGACAGCGATGGCTGGTTGTTTTATGCACGATGTCCCGGTTTTCTTGGACGGGGAACTTTTTGTGTGAAAACTGGGACGCGCAAGCAACGCCGGGGGTAAAGTGTTTGTCAGTAAGTGTGAGCGCTTGTGAGCGGGCACAGGACTTACGTTTACAACATGACCGGTAAGAGGTAATTTTGGCCATGTGACAGAGCGGGCAGTGAGTAGGTGTGGGCACGGGCTCGTGGACACATCTTATACTTTTAGTACTCAAGCGGCATTTGCCTGCTTTATGAGAGTGGGCTCTGTGAGAGACACGGGGGTTATCGTGCTTGTGTGTAGCGGTGAACACTGAGACGTGGGCACATTTTCTACACTTAAAATGTCAGCGGCTTGAGCCGAATAACCAGATATTACACTCTTTTTGAGATTTCTCTGCAGGCGAGCGGGTAATTTTACCGGCTCGTTGGCTGCCAAATACACTTCTGCAGTAGCCTTGCTTAACCCTCTGAAGTCTGGGGTGTTTTTGGGGTCCTTGACATGTTCTGACATGCCCTGACATTTGTGCTTTTTTCAGTTGCTTATAAACATATCAATGGCAAAAAAAATTACACTCTATTTAGCACAAACAGGACTACCATAATATGTGAGCCACATGTATGTACATGTTTTTATTTTTGAGAGAATAATGTTTATGCATGGTTATTGAAAAAACTAAAAACTAAAGTTGGATGTCGTTGCCTAGAGTTTTTTCTTCAAAATGATGTGAAAATCATCCTGCCTAATCATTCACATAAAACGATACATTGATTTTAGTTTTGTGAAACACTTTTAGTTTGGAAAGGCAATATGCGGATGGGGCGTAAACGATTATGCATATTTAGTGGTCCACACCTGATGAGACAATGCCCCTGCATACTTAATGAGCCATTCATTCAGGTGTGTCACCTATAGCTAACTTAAATATACGGCCTTGATAAAAATGATCATTCTAGAAGAAAATTTCAGATGGCATTTAGAGGCTTTTGCATCTGAACTTTTTATTTCTCCACAAATTGTGCTTGCAAATTGTATAATATCCAAGGTAAACATGTCTAGTAATTGTGCAGTTAATTCTCATACTGTATTTTCAGTTTTGGAATATTTATCCTCTCCCCAAATTTGTCACTAATAAAACACAATACAAATTATTTAAAGAAAAAATATATATTTACCTTTTAATAGTTTGTTTACATCTACCTTTTAAATATATTTTTTATTAAAAAGGTTACAATTACAACAACAATTCAAGTGTAATCTTACAGTATATTCTACATTAAAAACTGTACCCAAATCTAGTCAACAAAATGTTGTCTTCCATATTTCGCCTGACTGTAACGTTGTTTTATTATAGCCTACATTTTATTTCAACATATTTCAGTCGATTTTTACTCATCTCAGTATAGCAATACAGTTTGCTAAAACATCATCATTCATTCACACACGCGATTTAAATTTAAACTGTCTTTTTGCGAGCTGTGGTAAACAGCGCGCATCTCTGCCATTCATTCATTCATAAACAAGAAACCTGATTCACGTGAGAAGGAAAAAAAACTTACTACAGCATTCCTCAGCTCGCTCCTCGATATACCCGCACTTCTGAGGTACATTTCCATTATTATTATTCCTCACAGCGCTGCGAGACGGTGTAAACAAGTAATGATCTGAATAAACGTGTGTGTTTTCTCGAGCTGATATGGGGGCGTTCACAGGTTTGCGCGGATTGCCTCAGTCATTTGCGTTTGAATAGCACGCGCTCTCCGTGGGCGGAGTCACATTACATTTGAATTAGCTGTAATGAGCTCGACTGGAATCGCTCTCTTTTAATACAGATTTCAAAAGGTGAGAATATTTGTTTTTTATATAAATTACTTAATTTAAAAGAAGAAACTTCAAGCTTCATGCCTGTGTGTCTGTATGCCTGTTTGACTGAGTATTCGCTGAGTTATTGTACATTTTCGGACGCGTTTCAGAATGGACTACACTGGCAGAGAGAAGGCAGAACTCGCTTCGTGTTTATTTTTCTTTATTTGGCAAAAAGCACAACACTTTGCTTTTATTGTGAGTATACACAAAAATAATACACAATTAACAGAATCGATTGATGTATGAAACTCCTATGGAAAATCAAAGTCAACAGAGTATTTATGAGTTTCTTTTACACTGATAAACAAAAAGCGCGCTGGCGATACCGCCGACCTCAGGGGGTTTGTTGAAGATTTTATTATTTAGAAAATAAGTAATTTAACTGTTTATTTGTACACTATTATTTCCTTGTCTGTGGGTGACTTTGGCTGACTTTGGAACCTGAGAGCACAAGCTGTTGTCACAGCAGAAAATTCTATTTCAGTAATGTCACATGGTACAAAACTATTTCTCAAAATACCTATAGAATGTATTACCATGAAAAATTGCATGCATTGTCTTTGTAGATGTCAAGTAGTTGGTAAAAGCGCGGGGGGGGCTCCCATAGTGTTTGCTAGTGCTTGTTTAATCCTGAGTGGATTCTATAACTACTGGTGATGCTGATTTAGCGCAAAGAGTTTTGACGTACGTACGTAAGGTTCTGTGTCTGTTCATCAAGTGGGCCTGGATGGATGATGAGCAAAAAGCATGCACACAGAGGGTTTGAATTCACTGATAAGGATATCAGTTAAGTTTTGTGTTACTTGTCAAGAGGGCCTCGATGGATGACAAGCGTACTGATATAAGGATATCAGTTATTGATGTGTTATACCTGTAAGTGGGCATTGATTGATACAGGTGTAGTTTAGCTTATAGCCTATAGATGGTTGATCTGCAGACATTTGTAAGAGGGCCTTGAAGGATACAAATGAGCATGATTGCAGATAAAGTCAATTTCCGGGTACCTTATTAATCTAATAAGAGTCTGCTCAGGGGAATTAAGGTCTTATTTCACTCTGTTGTGTTGAGGAAGTGAATCACAGAGGTTTATGGAATAGGATAGTTAAAAGTGTCATTGTGTTGATTAGTGAATATTTTAATGTATTGTTCAGATCTGACAGAGAAGGGAAAAAAATAAGTGTGTTAGATCATGTTGGTGTGCCTGTAGGATCCTGTGACTGGGCCTGTGGTTGAAAATAAGTGACCTCTGACCCTGGTTGCTTGAAGGGACAGAGAATGTGTGACTGACCTGTGAATGAAGGGACTGAAATGGTGTGTATTAAAAAAGAAAAAAGAAAGGGAAAACAATTGTTTCAAGATATTAGCTTAGCAGAATATTGTAGTATAAAATAAGTTAAAATAATAAGATATATAGTTTGTAGCTGTCGTCAAAGGCAACTCATATATTTCACTTAAATATGGTTCACAGTTAAAATATATATATATAAATATATAAGGTTAAAAATCATATGATTTAAATAAAGATGTCTCATGGCCAATAAATAATAATTTCATGTTTATTTCTTTTTGTTTAAAAACTTTGTGTAAAAAGGAGGGAACTTATTTTTTGTTCCGTGTGGTAATATAGTTTGTTGCTATGGGGACGCTGCATGGGTGCACTCGCTAAGAGCAGAGAGAGAGAAATGTGCTTCGGTTTGCGAGCCTGCGGTCTAAAAGCCCCAAGAAGATTTAAAAGTTTCCATATAAGTTGTGTATGTGAAGTTTGAAGATGTATTCCTCATCTAAGTTTACCCTCTCGGGATCATGCGGCCAATGAGGTATATTTTCTGTCTTTGTCATTTATTTGTATTACACGACTGTGTTTGTAACAAACCAATTAAGATATTATTTTACATGGCATAAATTTGTTTTATTTATTTGGTTTCTGTAATTTCGTTTATTGTCTGCAAGTATGTCACGAATTTAAGGTTAATTTATGCTTTCTGTGTTTTATTTATACCAGTTCTGACGGCAATATGGTAATACATGGCAATAAAGGAACATGTCAAGACATGTTTGAAGATTCTGTCACCAAATAAATGTCCGTTAAAACCCAGGAACGACTTGAGCCTTTATTAAAACTCGAGGGGAGTAACAGTCAGAACTCAGCCTGCTTTGTGCTGGAGGAGAAGAGAGCGGTGCCTGTTGCAACGGAGCCATTAACGAGCAGCTCGTTACATCGTTAACTACGCTCACGAGCATCAAAGACAACACGAACTGCGTGCACGGAAAACCCGACAAGTGGCAACCGGAGTCCAGAAGTGTCGTGGGGTCAAGCTACAAAGAAGTAACACATTTAAACAAGTTAAATGTTAAGAAGTAGTTTAATCCTGCTAACTTTAAAGGGACTCTAAAGTGCTAAAAGAGGTTGAAGTGTATGTTTCTGCAATTCAAGTTTAAGTTTAAGTGTATGTTTATTTCTTTGTAAGGTGATTATTACAAACTAATTGCAAATCTAATCACAAGTTATTTGCTAAGTTAAAGGTGCACTAAGGCATTTTAAAGGGCAAGTCATATTGTTTTTTTTTTACATTGAAGGCCATTTCTTTATTTCATACAAGGTGAAAACAGTTCATAATTTGCATTAAGGTGTTTACACATTTTTAAGTTAATTCTAACAGAGTTAATATTTACAGTTAAAAGTATTATATCCCATAGTTCATTACAATAATTTAGGCAACCTTACAAACACACAAGTTATTTGACCTTAAGTCAATACACATACATCAGCTCAAGTAGTGAAATGTCTGAGCCTGAAGTCCAAGGAAGCGAAGCTGTGAAGTTGCAGGAGCAAGCAAGCCCCGATGAAGAAACTGTAGACTCAAGTCCACAGCAAGAGGCAAATACAATTCAAGCAGCTGAAGAAGATGCTTTGAGAAAAAGCCAAAGAACCAGAAAGCTTACTGAAAAGGGCCAAGCTCTACATGAAGAAAGAATGAATAAGCTTCAGTGTCGCTTTAAGACCAATTATGACAAATGGAAAGTGGTTGCCAAACAAGCTAAGAGAGCACTTGATGCACCTAGCACTGCAAGCTTACAGGATCACATCGTAAGGGTCCAAAATGCTTCAGGAGAAGTAAAGCAAACCTATCACGAGTTGCGCAGTTACGACACTCCTGACAGTGATACCCGTCGCAGAGTAGACACATGTCATGCTGTTTCTGTAAGGATAATAGAACAAGCAACAGAGATCCTTAAAGAAGAGGAAAGTGGTAAATACCCAGCTAAAAGGTCAACTCACTGGAGTGAGGCTGGCTCGGTGTTCCAATCAGCAGCATCTCACAGGTCCAAACGTGCGGGTAGTGCAATCACACATTCAAGTCATTTGAGTAAGTCATCTGCGAAGAAACAAGAAGCAGCAGCAGAACTGGCTGCAATTGAAGCCACCTTGAAAGTGATGCAAGAAATGCAGCGTGAGCAAAGGGAACTTGAAAATCTTGAAGCTGAAAACAGAAAAAGACTTGCACAACAAGAAGCAGAAAATGCTGAAAAACAAAAGATATTAGAAGAAAAGCGAAGGCAGATAGAGCGCTTTGAAACTGTCAAGAAAATGGAAGCCGCCAAAGCACGTCTGAAAGTTTACGAACAAGAATCAACTTCAGATGAAGAAATATCAGACCTTCTACACAGTAAGTCTAAGCCTAAGAAAGCTGCATCTTACCTGGTTAGTTTGCCTGAATTTCACCTTGCACAACCCACTGCTAACCTGCAACAACGCACTGTGCCACAAGAGGCCACAAGCCGGCAACATGCAACCAATGCTACACAAGAAGATAGCACTACTGCATTAGCCAGAGCGTTAGCAGAGTCAATCAACATAAGCCGTTTACCAGTACCAGAACCTTCAGTCTTCATTGGAGACCCACTCAAATACAAAGATTGGAAAATGTCCTTTCAAACCCTGATAGACCGGAAGAACATCCCAGTAAATGAAAAGCTCTACTATCTCCGCAAATATATTGGTGGATCAGCAAGAAAAGCAATTGAGAGCTATTTTCTGTTGGGGACGGACACAGCGTATCTTGCAGCATGGGACATTCTGGAGGAAAGGTATGGAAGCTCATTTGTAATCGCCAAAGCCTTCAGGGATAAGCTCACATCGTGGCCAAGGATAGGACCAAAGGACTGTGCTGAACTACGAGAGTTCTCAGACTTTCTCAGAGGCTGTGAAGCAGCAATGTTCCAGATTAAAAATCTTGAAGTTCTCAACGACTGCAGCGAAAACCAGAAAATGCTCAGCAAGCTTCCTGATTGGTTGACAGCAAGATGGAATAGAAAAGTCATTGAGATTCAAGAGGAAAGCGGGTCATTTCCAACATTCAGCAACTTTGTCGACTTCGTCACAAGAGAGGCCAAGATAGCGTGCAATCCAGTAACGTCGCTTCATGCACTAAAGGCAAGTGACTCTGAAAAAACAAAGACCCCAAAGACCAGAAGTGTTGGTGCAAAGGTGCTTGCAAGCAGCTCAGAAGAGAAACCAGACATTAAGATGTGTATCTTCTGTGAAAGGCCAAACCATGGAATTCATGTTTGCAGAAAGTTCATGGACAAGTCAATTACTGAACGAGTCAAGTTTGTACAAACAAAGGGCTTGTGCTTTGGATGTCTCAGCCCTGGACACCATTCAAAGAAATGTGAAAGGAGAAGTATTTGTAACACATGCAAAGGAAAACATCCAACATGCTTACATCAGGAACGTGACAAGGAAGTCAAAAGGACAAAGGATTCTGACAAAGAACAAAAGGACACAAGGGAAACCAAACAATCAAGTACATAAATACCAAACAAGACAATATCCAACCGTGTTGTACAAAACACTAACAGTGATCTCACATCCACAATCATTCCAGTTTGGTTATCCACAACAAGCGATTCAGAACACGAGGTTCTTGTCTATGCCCTTCTGGACAGTCAGAGCGACACCACATTTGTTCTTCAAGAAAAGGCGGACGCTTTAGTCACAGAAAAGAAACAAGTGCAGTTGAAACTTTCTACCCTGTCATCCAGGGACACAGTCATTCCAAGTCAAAAGCTATTTGGGCTACAAGTCAGAGGCTTCTACACATCTAAGAGAATCCCTCTCCCAACGACATACACAAGAGACTTTATCCCTGCCAATCTAAGTCATATTCCCACACCTAAGATAGCAAGAGCATGGCCTCACCTAGAGCATCTTGCTGAAGAGATCGCTCCCATGATAGAGTGTGATGTCGGCCTGCTTATAGGGTACAACTGTTCGCAAGCTCTGATACCCAGAGAAGTGGTGTCGGGGAAGGACAATGAACCATTCGCTCAGAGAACAGACCTTGGTTGGACTATAGTCGGCGGTACTGATCCCTGTGTGGACTATGGTGACGCTATAGTAAGCAGCCACAGAGTTATAGTCAAAGAAGTGACACCTTCTGTTCAGTCACCAACCTCCTTACCAAATGAAGTCATGTACGTCTGTCGTACACAAGTCAAAGAGCTAGTCAGACCACTAGATGTGATCAAAGTACTGGAGTCCGATTTCAATGAACGCCGCGTGGAGGACTCTCACTTCTCCCAAGAGGATCTGCGTTTCATTTCCATAATGGAGGAAGGAGTGAAAATGAAAGCAAATGGTCACTGCGAATTGCCCTTGCCCTTTAAGAAGGACAGACCAAATCTACCAGACAATAAAATCTGTGCCGAACACAGACTCAAATGTCTAAAGAAAAGATTTGAGAAAGACACGCAATACCACAAAGACTACACAACATTCATGAATGAAACAATAACACGTGGAGATGCAGAAAAGGTTCCATTTGACGAACTGGACAAAAGCCCCTCCTGGTACATCCCTCACCATGGGGTCTACCACCCCCAGAAACCTGGAAAAATAAGAGTCGTGTTCGACTGCTCGGCAAAGTACGAAGGTGTGTCATTAAATGACTTTCTGCTTACTGGGCCAGAGTTGACCAACAGCTTGGTAGGTGTTCTATGTCGGTTTCGTAAGGGTCAAGTAGCGGTTATGTGCGACATAGAACGCATGTTTCATCAATTCCATGTCAAGCCAGAAGATCAAGACTACTTCCGATTTCTGTGGTGGGATAAGGGAAGCTTCTACTCCAACCCCTCCGTCTACCGTATGCGTGTTCATTTGTTTGGAGCCGCTTCGTCACCCGGCTGCGCAAACTACGGCCTCAAGTACATTGCAGCTCAAGGCCAAGGTCATTTCAGTGATGCCACAATCCGTTTCATTGAGAGAAACTTCTATGTGGATGATGGCCTAATAAGTGTCCACTCAGAAGAAGAGGCTATCCAGTTGGTAAATGAAGTAAGACAACTCTGCAATGCAGGCAAGTTGCGACTTCATAAGTTCATATCAAACAGCCAACAAGTATTGGCATCCCTCCCAAAGGAAGACTGTGCAGAGACAGTAATGAAACAAGACCTAGCTCTTGGCGAACAACAGATTGAGAGAGCTCTAGGCGTCAAATGGTGTGTCTCTTCAGACCATTTCCAGTTTCGAGTAGTCGTGAATGAGCGCCCTCTCTCCAGAAGAGGAGTTTTGTCCACAGTTGCCTCTATCTTCGATCCACTTGGCTTTGTGGCGCCTTTCGTCCTACTCGGGAAACAAATACTTCAACAAATGTGCCGTGAGAAGATCGACTGGGATGAGCCACTGTCAAGTGAACTAAGGCCACGGTGGGAGTCCTGGCTTTTGGATCTACAGAACTTAGCCAATGTCAAGATTGAGCGATGCTACCTACCAGTTGATTTCAAAACAGTTCACAAGTATGAAGTCCACCATTTTTCAGACGCAAGTGTCACAGGGTATGGAGTCTGTACTTATCTAAGAGCAAACAGCACAACAGGACAGATACACTGCGTCCTAGTCATGGCCAAGGCCAGAGTATCCCCCACAAAGGTAACCACTGTGCCAAGACTCGAGCTGTCCGCAGCAGTTGTAGCAGTACGCACAAGTGACATGCTCAGAGGAGAATTGGAGCTTGAAGACACCCAAGAGTTCTTCTGGACAGATTCAAACGTCGTCCTAGGATATATCAACAATGACGCAAAACGGTTTCATATCTACGTAGCTAACCGCATACAGCGCATCAAGGAAAGTACAAACCCAACCCAGTGGAAATACGTGATGTCAGAAGACAATCCCGCTGACCATGCGTCACGAGGGCTTAAAGCAAAGGAGCTCATTGCTTCCAATTGGTTTAGTGGTCCAGATTTTCTCTGGCAGGAAGAGCTTCCAAGCGGTGAGGTTAAGGTGAGCGAACTTGATGCCAAAGATCCAGAAGTGCGCAAGGTCATTGTGCACCAGACCTCAACCACAACAGATTCTTTCACTAATCGCTTCCTTAAGTTTTCAAGCTGGACAAGACTAGTGAAAGCAATTGCCAGACTCCAAAGATTTCTCAAGGAGTTTAAGGGTACAATACAGAGAACCAATGAAGCCACAAGTCTCGAGGAAAGACAGGATGCAGAGCTTACCATCATGCTCATTGTACAAAAGGAAGTCTTCTCCAAAGAGATCAATGTTCTTGAGTCACAAAGGGAGATGACCAAAGACAAAACCAGTAGGCTGTACCGACTTAATCCCTTCTTGGACCACAGGGGCATTCTTAGAGTGGGAGGTCGATTAGAGCATGCTGCCATGCATCCACACATCAAACATCCAGTCATTTTACCAAAAAACAGTCACATAACAAGGTTACTGATCGATCACTATCACAGACAAGTGCAACATCAGGGGCGTGGCATGACCATAAATGAGTTGAGATCAAATGGTATCTGGATCCTTGGATGTAGTCAAGCTGTGTCCTCAGTCATCTACCACTGCGTCAAGTGCAGAAGGTTTAGACGTCACACAGAAGAGCAGAGAATGGCAGACCTGCCGCGTGAAAGAATGGAGACAACTCCTCCCTTCACGTATTGTGGGATGGATTGTTTTGGTCCATTTTACATCAAAGAAGGTCGAAAAGAGCTGAAACGTTATGGACTATTGTTCACATGCTTGTGTTCTCGTGCAGTGCACATAGAGTTACTTGATGATCTATCAACCGATGCATTCATCAACTCACTTCGTGCCTTCATTGCCCTACGTGGAAACGTTCGTCAACTTCAATCAGATCAGGGCACCAATTTTGTTGGAGCGAGGTGTGAATTCCTGAAAGCAGTAAAGGAAATGGATCAAGAATGCCTTAAACAACTAGGCTGCGAGTTTGTCATGAACCCTCCCTCTGCTAGCCATATGGGCGGAGTTTGGGAAAGGCAAATCCGGACAATCAGAAGTGTGTTAACATCCATACTGGATCAGTCATCCCGAACACTCGACAGTTCATCCTTACGGACCTATCTTTATGAAGTGATGGCAATCATAAACAGCCGACCTATGACAGCACATTTACTCAGCGACCCAACAGGTCCCCAGCCTCTTACGCCCAACCTGCTTCTGACAATGAAGTCCTCAATCATCTTGCCTCCACCTGGAAACTTTGTAAAGGAAGACCTTTACCTCCGCAAGAGGTGGCGTAGAGTCCAATACCTTGCCAATGAATTTTGGCACAGATGGAAAAAGGAGTACCTACTGAGTTTACAACAAAGACAGAAATGGCACAAGACAAAGAGAAATGCGAAAGTCAATGATATAGTAATTGTACAAGACGATAACGCACCCAGAAATGAATGGAAGCTGGCTAAAGTCGCCACGGTGTATCCAGCTGAAGATGGATGTGTGCGGAAGGTCCAGTTGCTGATCAGCAACTCAGCATTAGATGACCAAGGAAAGAGACTCAGCAAACCAGTCTATCTGGAGAGACCTATCCACAAGACAGTCACATTACTTGAAGCTGACTAACATAACTTTAACTTACAGTAATCGCTCACACATAGTTAATTGGTTAAATCACAAGTGATTTGGTGGGAGTGTAGCTGTCGTCAAAGGCAACTCATATATTTCACTTAAATATGGTTCACAGTTAAAATATATATATATAAATATATAAGGTTAAAAATCATATGATTTAAATAAAGATGTCTCATGGCCAATAAATAATAATTTCATGTTTATTTCTTTTTGTTTAAAAACTTTGTGTAAAAAGGAGGGAACTTATTTTTTGTTCCGTGTGGTAATATAGTTTGTTGCTATGGGGACGCTGCATGGGTGCACTCGCTAAGAGCAGAGAGAGAGAAATGTGCTTCGGTTTGCGAGCCTGCGGTCTAAAAGCCCCAAGAAGATTTAAAAGTTTCCATATAAGTTGTGTATGTGAAGTTTGAAGATGTATTCCTCATCTAAGTTTACCCTCTCGGGATCATGCGGCCAATGAGGTATATTTTCTGTCTTTGTCATTTATTTGTATTACACGACTGTGTTTGTAACAAACCAATTAAGATATTATTTTACATGGCATAAATTTGTTTTATTTATTTGGTTTCTGTAATTTCGTTTATTGTCTGCAAGTATGTCACGAATTTAAGGTTAATTTATGCTTTCTGTGTTTTATTTATACCAGTTCTGACGGCAATATGGTAATATATGGCAATAAAGGAACATGTCAAGACATGTTTGAAGATTCTGTCACCAAATAAATGCCCGTTAAAACCCAGGAACGACTTGAGCCTTTATTAAAACTCGAGGGGAGTAACATAGTTAATCAATAAATGTAATGATAAATATTAATAGATGAATATAAATATGATTGCACGTGCTTAATATATTATATATTATATCTGAAGACGTCTAAAATTTGTATCTCGTTATCCCTGAAGACAGTGTGGAAAAAGTATTCCATTGCAGATTAATAAGTTTGTGTTAAGAGAAAAATAACTGGTGCAGTGTGCTGAAGGTTAGCGAGATTGAGTGACCAAGTTTCAAAAGTCAAAAATACTTTACAGAAGTTGATGAGAGTAAAAAATAAGGGGAATTCCTTGATGATTGTTGAGAAACATACTAGATTATTGTGAACACAGCATGCAAATATAGAAGAAAGATTGAAGTCTGATTTTATGATAGGGAAAATTATTTAATTGAATTATTCTCAGATCATCAGAGTTATATTATTGCTGATATATAAAAACAGAACTAGCTTGCTTTTTCCTGCAATGAAGAACTGCTTACTAATAGAATAAGGGAAATGCTATGGTCAACCAGTGAGATTTTTATATAAAAGAAATAGTGAAAAGATGCAGGTTAAAAAAGTGGCATGTAGATAAAGAGCTAATAGCTTATATGTAAAAGTTCAATTTGATTCATGCAGATCTCTGAGTGTTCAAATTGCAGATGGAAACAGAGCCCTGTGGAAGCAACAAGAGGGCAAAGGGCAAAGACATGAATGCAGAGACACTGACGCAGAGAAGAAGAGAGTGGGTGAGGGGTTCTCAGCTCCCCTCCTGAAGTTCAAAAAGACCCAAAAAGACTGAGTTAATGGAAAGACTGGAAAAGGTGAATCTTTCACTTGAGACTTTTCCTAAAGACAAAGACAAATCCTGAGATGCAAAACTGTTACAGGATTGATCAAAATCCCAAACTGAGAAGAGACAGAGAAGCAGCAGAGCCTATTCTCAACTCTGCAATGACCATTGAGTGACAGCAAGGCTGAAAAACATGTCAACGAACACTGATCTAAAAACAGAAGAACTGACACTTACGGCACCACAGGTGTGACAAACCTTATGAACACTCTAGAGACTGCTTCAAATTTAGTTCATTATTATATTAGCATTATTCATTCTGATTATTCACTGGTCTCATAGCAATTCTTTATATTCTCTGCTAAACTAACCCTCTCTGCTCTTTCAATAGGTCCAGCTCTATAAGAAAAGAAAATACAGAGAAGTGAGTGCTCAACTCACCAAATAGTTAAAACTGAGGCTGGATTTTGTATAGTGAGGGCTATTATATTAGACAACTATAAGGCTAAAAGCATGATAGAATTATTCTCTGGCAAAAAGAAAGACACAAAATGTCAAAGAATTATTATTTTTGTTTGCAAAACAATGATACTGGTCACTCCATCTTGTTTTAATAATTTTTTATAGAGATAGATTGGAGAAAGAAATAACTCCAAAAGTCCAAAAATTATTAAATAAAGAATGATGTCAAAACTGGGATAATGAGATGGAAATGTTATTGGCCATGGATCCAAGATTAGGCAGAGATCTCCAATTTTATTCTTAAAGAAGCTCATGAGCAAAAAACAAAAAGAATATGAAAAAGTAGACCAAACAAATGACAAAATGCATTTGAGAAATTACAATTGGCTGTCTTACTCTCAACTGCACCATACTAAGGCCTATTATTCTGAAATAGGTTATTATAACAACAGTGGTAAACTAAGCATTAAGATAACTGACACTTCTGAATAGTGTTTGAATAGCTGTTGTGACGTTGTCTGTCAGACCTTTGGAATTCCACAGCTAAATTTGTAAGTTCCGCATTTAGACAACAACCTGCGGAAGAAGAATGTGTGATGGCCGATGAGTGACTGATTATGAATGAATGAGTGTACACTAAGGCAAATCAATTATTTTGCCTACAGCTGTCTCTAAATTTCATATGTGGGCCCACAGGGCATATTCTGCCCAATAAAATAATGACCATGGATGGATTTGGTTAATTTCCTGGTCAAAACTGTAGTAACAATAGAAAAAGAAAATGGGAAAAAAAAAAAAATTGTAAAAGAAAACAAAACAGTTCTACATTTTGCGCAGCGCCTAACACATCTGACTTTCCTTTCAGAATATCATGATGGAGCATAACACATCTGACTTTCTTTTCAGAATATCATGAAGGAGCTGACGTTTTGTCAAAAGTCTGAAATATTGTCTTGTAACTTTTGTCTTTTTGCAAAGTGGGTTGAGTGTTGTCCAAGTCTGATAACTAGTATGCTGATAGTGGGACTCAAAACAATGAGATAACTGAGCTGAATTGACTAATTGTAAAAAGTAATATAGGGGTAAAGCCCTACTGCTAATGAGCAGAAAACACACAAAAGAAGCCAGAACACCACTCAGCCCACATGATCATTTTACAGGTGACACCAAGAAGGACAATGGAGCAGATAAGCAGATGATCTAATATATGTTGTTGTCACTAACTGAACTAACAGAAATAATGAAGGTTTCATTCACAGATAAGAACAGTTCAGTTCCAGGAAGGTTTCTGGGACGATTCAAACAAAAAGAACCAGTGACTGTGCTTTGTCATCTAAGAAGAATCTTGAACATTGATCAGCAAAGTGACATTTGAGTCCATGCCTCTCAATTTAAGATACACCAACAAGCCTCTACTCTCCACAACAGGAAGTGAGGGATCAAGAGGGCTTGTGCTAGTAACAGCCCCCTCACCTCCGAGGGAAGTCCATGCAACGGCTCGTAAAGAGTCACCCTGGTGAAACATGTAATGACTGTTAAGACGGCTAACAGAATGATCAACATGAATGGAAAAAGAAGCAAATGACAAGAAAGAACTTTAAATGAAAAGTTGCAGAATAAGAAACTTACAAGGAATTGTGCAAAGAAGAGAGAATCAACAGAGATGAGTACAAGTTCAAACAATAGTCAAAATCAAACAAACTGTCTTTAAATGTAATGTTAAAGCCATTGAATACACTAGTAGCAACTTAATAATAACCCCAGAAAGAAAATTATTGAATTAAAGAATATATCAAAAACAACGTAAAAACGATAATGAAAAATCAGAAAACAAATGAAAATAATGAATGATAAGCGACTAATTCAAGTAACTGTCATAGCACAGTGCGAATTAAGACAAGTCATGAAGGAAAATACAAATAGGCCTAAATGACATTTTAAAATAGATCATAATGGGTACTCGAATGTAATTTGTCAATAAAACAGGTATACAAAATTAATTTAAGACTACAGAAGAAAATTAAAGAAAGATTAACACGGGCTATTAACAAATATTTGATTTCATTTATGATTTGATTTATGATTTGATTCAATATGCTATTGACTGATTTATGGTGCTAATAGAACGACCACCTCAGATGGAAATTGTTCAAATTCAATACAAAAAGATTGTTATAGCATATAGACTGTCCAATACCATGTAGATTATTGCCTTATGAACAATCTATATGGTACCAGAGGAGGGTAAGAATGACAGGTTATTGCACAAAAACATACTTTTTGAACGCGCATAGTTTTCAACTAGTGCGCAAGGGGGGAGTAAGGAGGGATTAAAGAATAAGGAAGGAGAATAATTAAAAGGCTAAATTAAGAATAAGGAAAAGAATAAGGAAAATTAAATAAAAGGCATTTTTTGCAATTTTTGGCCATATACAAGAGAAATTTGCGACAAAAATAAAGGTAGGAAAGGAACAGTGACACAAATAAGGCTATATATCAGTACCAGAAGGACTAATAAAACTCTTGGTAATGGATTATATGAACAAGATAGAGATGAGATCAACAGAGGAGGGTCAAGAGAAGTAATTAAATTTAAGACCAAAGAATTATTCCTTAGATTTGAAATTCTATCAGAAATAAGTTTAGATAATGGTTTAGCAGTCATTCTAGAAAAATTGAAATTAACATTAATTGTATGCAGAAACGTAAATTACAGAAAGGAAGTTTTAACAATAATTAAGTTATAATGCTTTATGTTTGAAATGGTTAAGGAAAAACTTAGATATACAGAAAAATAAATGACCGTACAATGAATATGTAAGACAGTGCAAAAAGTTATTTTCGAGAGTTATTTTTTCTAATTGTCTAATGAGTTCATTGAATGACTTTTATGAAGTAAATGTAACATTGCTCTTGAAGCTTTCTTAGTTTGAGTGATTACATGTGACATAATTAAGTTAATTCATGATAGTTCATTTAGAAATTAGTAGAAAGGAAGAAAAGGTATTCAGTTAAGGTATGCTTGAACTGAGGAGCTATAATGAGAAAAAGCTGCAACACGTGAGGTATTTATTGTTTAAATTTGGTAATAAAGTAGACAGAATTTGAAATGTAAAACGTTATAACGAAGAAAATTGTGATTTAATGTAGCTGCACTACAGTGTTATGGTTGTACATCAACTAAAACATGACTGACTAAAAGATTGATTCTTCAAATTTAAGAATTGATATTCCTAAATAATAAATAAGAAGCGAATAAAAAAGAGAAAAAGTTATTTTTACCCAGCCCTATTTTAAATCAAAATTCATATGGATTATGCGAAATAAACATGCAAACTGAATCAGTTATTCTATTATAATCAGCAGAGATTTATTATAATGATTTGACTTTATAATAATGAAAATAATTACATGAAAAAAGTAGAATGACTTTACAATTGAATAAAAAAAAAGTTAAGGAAAGCTTGATTAAAAAAAAAATTAGAAATGTTTTTTGGAGTTGAAATATTAAAAGAGGGTTATTATTCAGTTGTGTACTTCCCATATTAAGAAGATAATGAAAACTAATGTTAGAGGGCAAATAAATAATTTATTATTAAGATTGAGCTTATAAACCAAATTGAGATTTACAATCATTGGACATTGACTGAAGTACCTCGGATAAGGATGAAGAAGAAAATGAATAAGCCAGATCGGTGTCTGGGTCGAAGAGGATATCTACACCACAAGAAAACTTTTAATTGTATAAGTGATTTGTGTTTGACGTATTCTACATAACTTTGACAATAAGACAATGCTGAACCAATTTCATCCACACACTTGTAACAATGTTTGATGTTTGATTAGGGAGGATTTGAGTCTTTTACTTTCTCCATTGAAAAAGAAAAAACAACTGAAAGAAAGAAAAATGTATGGAGAAAGATGTTTGGCTCGATTGCTCCTCCGGAGTATGGTGGCATAATTTCAGTCATTGAAAATAAGAATGAGTGACTTAATTTAGTCACTAAGGTAGTATAACTGAGGGGACTGGATTTTGAAACTACACTCTGGAAAGGATAGCGAATGTGGGGCTTAAATAAGCCCCAGAGGAGGGAATGTTGAAGATTTTATTATTTAGAAAATAAGTAATTTAACTGTTTATTTGTACACTATTATTTCCTTGTCTGTGGGTGACTTTGGCTGACTTTGGAACCTGAGAGCACAAGCTGTTGTCACAGCAGAAAATTCTATTTCAGTAATGTCACATGGTACAAAACTATTTCTCAAAATACCTATAGAATGTATTACCATGTTTGGGACAAGGAGAGGGTATATACGTTTGCTGGGCAATTTTTCGAGAGGGTCTTTCTGCAGAGGGACACTCGGCTTTGTTTGTTAATAAAGTCTAATTTTTCTGATGTCAAATATCTTTGAAGTCATTCCCCTGAAAAGAATTAAACCACAACAGGTTAAGGGGACTGACAAAGTGGGGTGTTCTGGTGGTGGTCCGGCCACAGCGGGACTTAACCGCCTCTTCCTCCCTGCAGCAGCTAGGAGGACTTCGCGTGCTCGGGCTTCAGCGCAATCTTGGGCCGGGGTCCCCGCAGGGGAGGCAGTCTGTGACGGCTGGCTGAGCGCGATCTAGGGCGGCCGCTCTGTCATCGCTGTGAAGGCTGTGCTGGACGCTGGTTAGAGCTTCGCGCAGGAGGCTGATCTCGAGAGCGGCCTGCAGCAGAGTGTCGAGGCAGAAAAAGGTTCATTGCCTGCGTGGTCTTTTACACCTCCGAGAAGCTGTCAGCGATCCCGTTTACCGCTTGGCCGAAGAGGCCGGTGGGGGAGAGCGGCGTGTTGAGAAATGTGGCATGCTCAGATTCCCTCATGTCGGCGAGCGTCAACCAGAGGTGCCTCTCTGTGACGGTGAGTGACGACATGCACCTTCCAATCGCCTTAGCCGCAGACTTAGTAGCGCGGAGGGAGAAATTCGTCACGCTTCTCAAGTCAGTGATGGCGGCCGGGTCCAGGCCTTTTTCGTCAATCTCACGGAGGAGATTGGCCTGGAGGATCTGCAGGACTGCCATTGATTGTAGTGCGGACGCAGCCTGTCCGGCGGTAGAGAAAGCACGGCCGACAAGAGCTGACATCATTCTACATGCCTTAGACGGGAGGGCAGCCTTTGAACGCCATCCCGCAGAGGGCGGACAAAGGTGCGCTGCTACCGCCTCCTCCACTGGGGGGATAGTGACGTACCCCTTCTTGACGGCGCTGTCAACCTGGAAACGTGAGAGTAGAGTCTCGCGGAGAATAGTGCATTCCACGATTTAGAGAGCTCCGCATGGAGCTCCGGCAGGAAGGGTGCAGATCTAGATGCGGGCGCTTGGCGGCGGCGGTGAAGAAAACAGCCGAATCTGTTAGGCGCAGGCTCCTCGGGCGGTGACCACTCGAGACCGAGCTGTTCCACGGCCTTGGAAAGGAGGCACATAAGTTTCGCATCCACGCCGGAGCGTGTCCGGCTGGATTCCTGGACAGAAGAGGAGGCAGAATGGTGCGAATCAGACCATTCCTTGCTGTCTGAGGCCAGGATAGAGCAGCTGTCATCGGCGGCATCTCCTTCTGCTTCGTCCCTTGAGGCGGAGGCCGAAGCCGGCAGCTGCGCGTCCGGAAGGGGGTGCGGAAAAGGAGAGAGCGGCCTCTGGGAGCGGCACCTCTTCCTGCGCGGTCCAGCAGAGACGGGCGGAGTGACAGCTTCCGCGTCAAACACTTCAAGTCGAGCCCGCAGGGTCGACATTGAAAGTTCTTCGCAGTGGACGCAGCCTCCCGAAGAGAGAGAGAAAGCTGCGTGATCTCGACCCAGGCAGAGAGCGCAGATCACATGGTGGTCTCCAGCGCTGAGCGGGGCTTGGCACGAGCCACAGGAACTGCAAGACATTTTTACAAAAACGCTCACACTCTTTTAGACAAAGGAGCGTGTGTCGCGGCAGCGAACACACACAGCAATGAAAAGTATATTGTTCCAAAAATTAAGGATAATTTTCTGGCTTCATATCTCGAGAAAAGATTACTTTCCCGTAGCGTAAGCAACTTACGCAATACGAGAGAACCTCTCGTAAGAGAACCAGTTTATATCTTAAAAAATTGAGAACCTATCTCTTTCAAGTGTGGGGAAACGCACAGTTAAACAAACACTTGACAAGCTATATGATGATTTTGTCATCATCAATATAACAAACTGGTTTCACAAGCCATATTGTTAATGAATATAATCAACTAAAAACAAACAACCAATTTTGATCAAGGATAAGATTAGTGAATTATTCTACTTTTTGATGCTAAAACAATTTTTTCCAATAATTCATGTGTTTTGGTAAACACTGTTACAAAGACCACGATATCACATAAAATGCCAAGAGTCTACTTGCACCACAAGAGTAACACTTGACGCATGTATGATGTAGATGTAGGAGTAGCGTAAGCTTTGTCGCTTCTCGTGGTTCAAACAAACAGGGCTGGGGCAACAAACTCAAGCTCCTCCCACATTTCTCTTAAAAAAAATTGTTTTAGACGTTTAATTCGTCACTGGGGTTTTATTTTGCTCTATCCTCTGCGCTTCTGCATTCGTCATTACATTGTGCGTCAGGTCAAGGGTTACTCTTTCGCCGTAAATCAGTGCTCGATAAAAAAACTACAACTGACTTCAGCCACGGTCTAAGATGAAATCAACTGAAGATAAAAAGACATTCAATCTCTAAAGATCTCAGCAGAGGAGAATTAAATAACTCCACAAACAGCATTACCAGCTTCACTTTTCACTATTTAGAGCTTTAATGTGTTTTCTCTTTAGTTGATTTCATCTAAGGCTGTGGTTAAAGTCAGTTGTATTTCTTGTGTATTCTTTTCCTGTTCTCTTTTCTTCAGTGACTCTGCGTGTTAACTAGGGGTGGAACGGTACACAGAAGTTACGGTTCGGTTCATACCTCGGTTCGGACATCACGGTTCGGTACGAGTTCGGTACAATGGAGGGAAAAGCAAAACAAAAATGCAGAAGGCAATTTTTTTATTGTGCATGTCTCATGCTGTACCACCAAAGGAAAATACATTTCTTAAGCCTTGTATTTTTAAAATAAGTTTTACTAATAAAGTAAAGGCATAGAACCAGTTTATTTGTAATGTATTGATAATAGTTTATAATTGTTTATAAATGTTTGGTAATTGTACCTGAATGAATTTAAAATTAATTTGCTATATTTCAGATCAATATATTTGTTTTCCTTAAAATTTTAATTAACTCTAACTTTATTCTCATCTTAATTATACATAATTTATTTCTGTATAAAATAATACTACCATTAAAAACACATTTGATTTTATGTTTTAATCTATGTAGAATGTGTAACTTAAAAATAAACAGATTAGTTCTCTGTTTAAAGGACAAGAAATGAAAACCAATGCAATGTGATGAATGTCCAAAAGATGGCACTCACAGACTGTTTTTAAATGGGGCTGGATAAATATTTTTTGCTTTTAAACAGTGTGTGTGTGAGAGAGATTTTGGTTGGGTGACAATTGTAGGTTACAGTTTGACAAGAGTTTACAGTTTGACAAAAGCACAATGTTGTGTTTTATTGCGAGTGTACACAAATATAAGTAAACACTTTGCAGTTTGAATGATGTCCTGATGTCCACAAAATGACGGAGTATGTTTTTATTTTGAACGCACGCGCGCACACACACACACGCAAACAACATATTCCAGCATTGCAAACTTGACATCGCAGCCTGTTCATTATAGCCACAGAGCTTCAGAGGTATAGCTAAGGCGGGGCTACAGATTAGGTGTCCCTAATGAACCCGCGTATCTAACAGTTCCGCATTACAGTAATTAATTTGCTTGCGAGTTTTGTTTATTTTTATACCGTGTATTCTCCGTGGATATTCATGCACCGAACCGTAACGCCCGTACCGTTTTGGTTCAATACGAATACATGTACCGTTCCACCCCTAGTGTTAAAAGGCTTATTAAGGCTGAGATGACTCCATATCTATTATACAGAATTTGTGGCTCAGATAAGGTCCAGTTCTGGTTTACTTCTTTGCTCTTGGCTGACATGTGGCATTGCTATGGTCTGCTTGTGGCCATATCTGGGACATCATAATGTTGTTATGATATAACAAGAGCCCGACTAAAACAAACTCTGATCACAATAATGGTATCTCTTTACTTCAGTGATTCTGCTTGTTATCATCAGGTGTCTTCACTAATAGTCAATCATCAACCAATTAATCACTTATTTATCTAATTAACTTTAACAATGCTTCAGAGTTGCTATTTAGTGCCATCTGTCAGGTTAACAGAAAATATTTGTTTGAATAAAATAGTCTAATTTCTTTTCCATGTATAAAGTATCATCAGCTTTTGCATTGTGACTGACAAGAGTTTGAATAAGCAGATACAGATTACAAAATGATAATGTGAAGAATCAGTCCTAAAGATCTGATTTGACAAAAAATAGCTGTTTTTATGTGTAGTATGAACAAAGTCTTTGAATCTGTTTTGTCATTTCTGTTTTGTCTAACCATTACCTTTGATGTCCAGCATTTTATAACCTTTCTGAACTATCACTAAAAGGTGTAAGACTTGATAAATTAGCTAAATGCCAGGCAGTCTACTTGAGGCCCTGAGAGGACAAAGGACCTCTCTAGAAATTAACATTTAAACTCACCATTTGAGACACAAAGTCTCACCTTAGAATACATCTCTCGCCCTCTTCCCCACTCCCCCTCTCTCATGCTGAGACCACATGAAAATTACCACAAAATACATATGGTTTGATGTGAATAATTATCATCGAGTATTATACAAGTTTGGTATCATTGGAAATGTCTCAGTGCGACTGGTACAAATGTCTCATTTCCAAATAAGTAAAACAAAAGGTAACAAGGTTTTAAAGAGTTTAGAGATAACTGGCACACAAAGGAAGGAGGTCTCTCAAGACAAATGATCTCCTTTCCCCCAAAAGGTGTCAACTCTGAATGTAAATTCCCATTGTTAGCAGATGTTTCCATGTGAAAGAAGTTTCTGTCTATATAATTGAATGCAGCAAAGGGTTCGGGGCCTTTTTTTAACTCAAGTTGGCCCATGATGTTAAGACTGACCAAAACGCTTAGCACCATGTATTTCTTAATGTTGGGTTTGCATCTCTTCTCTTTAATCCAGAGCATTTCATGTTTTGTATCGATTATCTGTGAAATGATTATGAAATTGTCATGATAAATTTACCTGACATAATAAATGAAACCTTTTAATTTATGGAGTCAGATGAAATAACGAGAGAATACATATCCAGATGTATTGCATTTAATCAAAAATACTTTGCCACGAGAAAAGACAGTAACACGTAACACCTTCCGTGCTGGTCGGATGCCGGACTTTGGGCCGATCAAGTGCGAGCTTACAAAGGCTAAAACAACCAACATAAAAGGTTCATCCTTATTCTGTCCATCATTGTATAACCTTTCTGATCTATCACTAAAAGGCAAAAACAACCAAAATAAAGGTTTCTTAATTTTTATACCTTTCCATTATACCAATGTCTGGAATCCAAAACATATTTTTGGGGGCAACAAATGTTTCAATTCCACAAAATTTCTGTTTATCCCACTCCATGTTCCAATTTGCACAAGCCTGGAAAAGTTATATGAGAGCAGAGTGATTATAAGACAGATACTGTATGCTTGAAAATTAAACCTCTGATCCTGTGACAACATTCTCTAAAGTAAAACTTTGTGAAATAAGAATAAAATATATATTTTTTAAAACGCTTACTGTTAGCACTTTGACCTGTGTCGTGAGACTCTGGGCTTTTTCATCCTGTAGATAAAAAGATGTGTTGAGAGATGATATTACAACTGCTTGACATCCCATAATAACTTGAATGAGAAGATAAATCATGCTGGACACATACCACCTTTATGATGGAGGTCACATATAGGTTCATATAAATCTTAGCAGGGTTGGTAGCGAAGTACAAGTCATAACTGTTGAATATCAAGGGCCACATTCTGACATTCTGTGAATCATTATTGCCCAAGCCGAGGTGTTCAAAAAGATCCTTTTTAGCTTTAGCATATTCAACAGCACTGCAGTTTTGAGCATCAGTCACTTGAGCATCAGTCACTTGAGCATCAGACACCCACCCTGTGCATATGAGACATTCGGTAACACAGCAGAATATATTTTCCAAGCACACAGTGAAAGAGAATTTCATGTTTAAACATTCATTCTTCTACATTTCATACTCTAGTAAGACATACACAGACACACACACTAGACTATTGCTCCTAGGTGGTCATCCAAATGTTCTTTTTGTACATATTTATAGATATAATATATCTAACACGTGAAAGATTGACGTTAACAGATGCTAAAAACTGGATACTATTGCTCAATCGGATTAGAAAAGGAATAAACCACCCAGTCAACACTTTGATCTCATGCTGCGTTCACACCAAACGCGAATATTTACGCGCGTCAGAGGCGAAATCCGGAGGCGAAAGTTTCGAAACCCGTTGGCGGCCATCTTTTTTAGATGTTTATCGAGCATTAGCATTATTTGAGAGAGTCACCGCTCGTATATGCTCTGGAGAGCAAAAACAGCTGCGTAGGGGACATCGTCGCTGTACTCGGGTCCACCAGACCCTCCGGAGGGTTTCAGGAGTTTCACAATTTGCTCCAGGAGCTAGGTTTGGTGGACCTAACGGTGAGGACGCTGACGAGGACAGCGTAGGCCGTATAAGGCCTCGGCCTTGAGTGGTCGCTGCCTGACGAGCCCGCGCTGTGCAGCCCGGCGCAAGGTTCACCCTCTCCCGCACCCACCTAATCTGTCATTTATATTTGTTTTGATAATAAATGGAGCCAGCCTCCAAAAGTGAAACCTGTCCTGTGATTTTTGTTTTGTTTTTATACACTAAATTGTGTTTGTTGTCTTTACATTAGATTAATAATGTTTCATATAATCTAGAATAGATATGGAATAAATAGCATTCAATACAAAATGAGTATCTCTCATATATTGAAATCGAGTTTTTATGTGAAACAGGGTTCCTGCAGGTTTCAGTTAGTCAAATTTAAGACCTTTTTAAGACATTTTAAGACCATAAAGATTGAAATTTAAGACCTACACGACACATTGCCAAAAAAATATTAAAATCAAAGAATTCATTTTATTTCAATGAATTCAGTAACATTAACTTAATTTATAGATAAAGCAATCACATTAGTAACCTTCCAGACCCAACAATGCGTGTCAGAGAAAAGAACAGAATCAGATATAATTTTTTTTATAGAAAATTGTACTTTGGATATTATAGGCCTACTGTAAAAAACACATAATTAGTTGATTTTAGTTGATCATAGTTGATCATAACTAGAGATGAAATGGCATGAACATTTCATTTAATTATTATAGTGCCAAAAATGATCACTTATCACAGAATCCTGTTCAAAAAGTACTAATACTACACAATGAAATCAATTCACCAAGTTTTATGTCAAAAAACAGCAAATAACAAATAAAATTTGCATCAATACGCACTAACATAAACATTAAAATAATATGATTAAAAATGATAGCCAGATTTTAAAAGTGTCTTGCAACATGTTATATGCTAACATGTACAAGTTCAAATAAAGTTGACAAAAAAGGTTTTTATAAAAAGATAAACCTCACATATTTCAGACTTTAATTTATCTTTTTTGATTCATTCTTTTTATAAAAAATGATTTAGTGACATTTACAATACACTTTAGCTTATCTATTATTAATAGTAAAATTCGGTCCGATTTTCCTGTGGCGTCTGTCGTTGCTATGCAACTCCACAATGACAAAAGTTTTAGTGGCTAATGGATTTCCACTGCCAAAAAAAACTTGCTGTAGCTCTGTTACAAGATTTATTAACGGAGAAGAGAAAAACACCCGTAGTGTATGGGTGCACCCGCATCCTTAATGTCTTTTTTCATGTTGCTGCGCCTGGAAAAAAAACGAGCGCGTCGCTTCAATTATAGTGCGCTCACCGCGCGCCTACATTTGAATGAACTTGAGCGCGAAAAAGACGCGATATGTGAACTGCCTCTTGGCGAGCGACTTCGATACTTTTTTGCTACTTTGTAATAACTTAATGCGGCCAGCGTTTCTGGAAATGAACGAGGGTAAAATATTTTTTAAGACCTGACTAAATGAAATTTAAGACCACGGATGAAAATGTGGCTGTTTTTAAGACGTTTTAAGGCCTTAAATTTAAAGTTCAGAATTTAAGACATTTTAAGACTTTTTAAGACCCCGCGGGAACCCTGGTGAAAGATTTGCTTTGTTGTGCATTTAGTCATATTACAAAATAATTTATTGAGGCCAAACATAAAATAACATTGTAAACTGTCACTTCACCACGTGACAGCAGCAAGCAGGCAGGCTCCTGATTGGTTTACGTGGCGAGAATTGACGCAGAAGTTCAGATTTTTCAACTCGGGCGGCAGACGCGAATTTGCGTCAAACGCGTGAATGCACAAAAAGCACAATTCGTGCTTAACGCGCCAGACTCAATTTGCGTCTACTGCGCGAACTAGACGCGCGAATGAGGCGAATTCGCATCTACCGCGCCGCGCTAAACGTCTCATTCGTGCCGCAAGGCCTCCAGACGTGCGTAAATGCGTCTTACCATTGACTTAACATTAAAATCACTCGCGCCAGACGCATATTCGCGTTTGGTGTGAACGCAGCATTACAATGATCTCTCCATATGGTGACAATGTGAGCTCATCCCAGCTAGAAATGTTATTGGACGTGGACTCAAACATCGCTCAGATGTCAAATTTTGGTTGAAAATGAAAATTGGGTTGACCATTTGTTTGACGTCAGGCTCCAACAACATTAAACAATTCCACAAACAGCATTACCAGCTTCACTTATTACTAACCAGATTTACTTCTGTTATATGTGTATAAAGATCTTGTTGAGATTAACAGAGGTTTAGATGTTGATGTTTTATTGAAAACAATAGTTTGGTTTGTCACCATTATGGTAATCAGTGTTTGCTTTAGTTGGGCGGTTTGACAATGTTTTAATGTTAGTTATCTGGCTGCTGTAACTGTTTGTTATGGAAAGAACACTAGAGAATACAGTGCTATGCATAAGTTTGGACACCCATGCTAAAGTTGACTAAAAAGAGGAATAAAAAATCATCTTTTGGAAATTGAACTTAATGCCTCAATTAAAAAAATTAGGAAAAATCCAACCTTTAAGGACACCAATTTTCTTTGTGAATGAATAATGTATCGTAAATAAATAAATGTTCTTCCTTAAAATACAGGGTGCATAAGTTTGGACACCCCTATGTTAAATTCCCATAGAGGCAGGCATATTTTTATTTTTAAGTTTTTTTTTTTTTTTAGGATACTATGCATCCTGATAAAGTTTCCTTGGCCTTTGGAATTAAAATAGCCCCACATCATCACATAGCCTTCACCATACCTAGAGATTGGCATGGGGTACTTTCCATAAGATCATCTCTCAATGCAAATCAAACTAGCTATTAGGCTAACTGAAATAAAACCATGCCAATCTTTAGGTATGGTGAAGGCTATGTGATGATATGGGGCTATTTTAAGCCTTTACTCTCTGAAACTGAAAGCAATATCCTCCATCTTGTTTGAAGCTAAGCTAACAGGCGCTGTGGAGACAGATGTACAGTTATGACAATAGCGGAGGAGAGTGCTCAATATGATATAGAAGAAGAGGATTTCGGAAGTCTGATGCTTGAATCAGGTGTTTGTGGCTACCTTTACAAGCCGCATTATAGCGAAGAGCAGCCGAGGCAAAAGACCTGCCTGCCGCAGACGAGGAGCCCGGACTGTCTCGAGTTAGGGCGGACTGGTGGCGCCGGTGATCTCACTATGCAACTATGAACACAGAGATAGAGTCTGTCTGCGGCAAAGAATTTCAACGATGACAATTTCTCCTGGACGAAATCTCTGAATCAGACGAGGACGTTTGTGTTGAGAACTATCCTAGTTTCGCACCGCATATGTTCTGACTGAACATCCAGGTACCATGCAATAATTCACCTTTTCGAAAGAAATACAAACGAGGAGTAATGCACTAATGAGTTCGCCAACTAACTAGACATTTTGTGTGAATGTGAAATGAATTTCAAGCTCTGGTGGTAGCTAGCCTTGTAGACGGAAGAGTGATTTCTCTTATAGGCAGATATGCGCTTTCTGGATTAGTGGGAGTGGCTTGCGGAGCTGTGCAATGTGGTGCATTGTGGGAGTTGTTGTCTTTCATACAAATGCGTCCTGAAGTTATTTTTTGTCTTTCCTCGGTCACGAAGGCACCAAATTCAAAATTTATTTTACATTTCGACTACATATATGACCCACTTTAAATAAAACCCATGTTCAAATGGGTGGAATGCCCCTTTAAGTTTTCTTATTATTATTATTAAGTGTGCTTGCTGAAAGCACACTTAATAATAATTTTTTTGTCAGTGAAGTCCACTTCAACTGATGTACCGTGCTCAGGGAGTAGGGGAGCAGTGAACACTGCGTATGGACCCTGTCGAATGGAACGCACCTTAGATGTGTAAAACAAGTGGAAAGCGCGAGCGCGCCGCTGTCTCCTTTCCACAAGCGCTTGTTCTCCTGTGGCGTCTGTCGTTGCTATGCAACCATGAACTGCGCTCTCCATGATGACAAGAGCTGTGTCTGAAATCGCTCCCTATCCACTATATAGTGCACTATTTAGGGTGTCGGCCATTTTGTAGTGGTGTCCGAATTCTGAGTGAACGACATCATTCCCTACATTCTTCACTACTTTTACCCACAATCCTCTCTGAATTCGAGTGTACATACGATGTACACTTGCTGAGACACTATTTCCCACAATCCAACATGAAAAATAAACAAAAATGTCACCATGGCAACGGTGCACGCAAGTTAGAAAACAATCATTTATAAGACCAGACGCCTGGTTATTTATGTATATATACCGTTATGTCTATATTTGAAAAATCAAATGTGTTGTGTAGTGTTTTGTTCTCTTTTATTTTCACATATAAATGTAAAAAGTAAATAAATATGACATGCAAGTGTTTTTATTATCTTTTTTTTTTAATCAAATAACGCAATAAACGTGAAAAATACATACATACAATTGTTACATAAAATTCATACAGCCAAAAAAAGGAAATATTAAAGATGGGTAGGTAATGTTTATGACAAATTGTCCGAGCTCTCTGGCACGTGATAATTATGTCAGCGTCCGAATTCTTTGCTGATGTAGTGCACTCAACTGCCATTCACTATGTAGGGATTAGTGAATGAGTGAATGAGCGAACGAGTGAGCGGTTTCAGACACAACTAAGGAAGTATCAGCAAAAGATTAACAGATTTCTAGCCCTTGCATTAGCTTTACTACAAGATATATTTATGGAGGTGAAAAATAATAAGGCGCCCTGTACAGCTATGATCAGCTTTTCGGCCGAGCATTCAATGTTGTTACGCTGCAAGCTGATCAGTTGGTTCGTTGCTGCCGCGCTCTATCACTCGCACACCATAAAGAGTAAATTGTTTTTTAATGTTTCAATTTCGTGATTAAAATGACATAATTTGGAAGCGGATAATTTCTTCACAAACAGCTCATTATGACTCAATGTTAGAATGCTGCACCTACACTCGATAGTGTGAATAAGATCAGAGCAACGCAGACCACTGCATTGATAGGGTAAAACATATGATCTGTCTACAGCCAGGGCTCAGCAGAAGACAGAAAATGCCGGTCCAGCACTGATTGAGGAATTAAATTCGAAAATAAAAGACAGTTTGACATCTTTTTTCTCGCATCTGTGAATTTATTTTTTAATCATTTGCTCTGAGATGAAGCGAATATATTTGTGCGGGAATTTCTCACACTATAAGCTAACCTTGCGGGAATGGTTTAAATTATGCGCAATCCCCACATTCCAGCACCGAAATTCAAGCCCTGAAATGGCAGCGGGATGTGTTACTCTAGCATATGGCGCATATGTCATATAAAGTTAGGCAAGGCCAAACAGCGTTATCCATGTTGTTGCCATTGCATCGCTAGAGTAAGCTAGTGAAACTGGTAGCATTTTTCATTTAATTACAATATGAGGACTGATGGTAGGCTATAAAAATCAGCGTTTCTGTGTAGATGATGACAACCATCTTGACAGCATCAATCAAAGCATTGCGCTAATTACAGTAGACCTTAATTTGAGATAGTAAATTTGTTCCTAATCAAAGGGAACACTCAACTACAGAACAGCTGGGTGAGTTTTGTATTGGCTTATTGGATACAATAAATGAAGACTGTCAACTTCTATTCAGTAGGATACTATTTCATCACCCAAAACACTCCCACTCTCTGCTGTATATTCATAACCAATTATTACAAAACCAACAACCAAGCCACATAAACAATGCCATTGGCACTAGTCTACATTGCAGATATGTCTCTTAATGCACATAACTTTTCACATGTTTGCACAATCTTGAAAAAAGTACTATTGTTGAAATTCTCAGATCAAGCAAACTTCAATGCACCCTTATCCACTACCTGCTAACGTTAGTGAACCGCACCCGAGCAAGCACACTTCGCAGTTCCTCCGGAAATGCTGATTGTTGATGTCTGTGTGTGTGTCTGAATCAAGCAGCAGTTAACAAAAAAATTGTATGCACTGTACAATTTCTATATTATTCAGTAAACCTGGTTACAGAAATATAGCTAGCTTTCATGTTGTTGATAAATATGAAATACTCATAAAATTAAAGCTTACATACAGAATAAGACAGATAATATAATAACATATAATAATAACACATGTGCTTTATAAATATTGTGTTAGCAGTCAGAGAGCGATGAATGGTAAAATGTCAAGGGACAAGAGACCAACTAAAGCAAATACTGATCTCCATCATGGTGACAACAAACTTTATTATTAACTAAATCTCTGTTAATTCTCAACAATAACTTTTGTACATGTATGATAGTAATAATCGTAAACTGATTTGTAAACTGGTTTCACACTCAGTGTTGCTGGAAGTCAGATGTTGTTCTTGTGTTTCTCTTTTTTCTGTTCTTGTTTCTCTGTCCTTCAGTGATTCTGCTTAGGGCTGGGCGATATATCGCATCACATTGTTAGGCGCATCTCGTCAGTAAAGCCGGTTCCTTGATTAGTAGCAAATCGCCATCACCTGCTTTCAGATGGAGCTGCATTTACTACAAAGAGCCGTAGTTCACTGACAAGCTGAGCCATATCGCATTAATATCGCGGACGTATCGCCAGTGATAATTAATGCGATATGGCTCAGCTTGTCAGTTAACTACGGCTCTTTGTACACAGCAAAAACTCCAGTGTTAAATTAACACTCCTGGGAGTGTATGAGTCCACACTCAAGAGTGTTGAAGTTAATGAGATAATTAAGTGATTAATTGAGTGATGATTGAGCATTATTGAAGACACCTGATGTTAACAAGCGGAATCACTCCACTTGAAACTCCACCTGGCGCTCGCGTCTCCACCCCACCGCACCCCACCCCGCAGGAGCGACAAGAAATTTCACGGGTAAGCAGCTGACAGTCTATGGTAGCTAGCAAAGTAGCATCAGCTCAGCAATGGAGAAAAAGACCCTGCTTGCCCCTACAGTCAAGGTTGGAAGAAAGAGAAAGTCTGTAGAGGAAAGAGCAGAGATAAAAAAAAAATGTGAAGAACGCCGGACTCAAAGTAGAATCAATATAGGGTCCACCATTGACCGTTGGAGGAAGCTTCAGGGAGATTTGGGACCGAAAACCGACGCTGACATGGCTGACTTTTTGTTGAGCAGGTAACGTTAAGCATTTATTTATACTTTTATGGTGTTAGGTGTTACATAAATAGCTTTTTATCATTCTGACAACATGCTCATGCTGCCGGTCGGCATTGGAATGTTAGCCGTTTAGCATCGCCTATCACGGGTCAAAGTAATTATATTTCTTGAAGTGCTTGAATATATTTCAGTAGGCCTAGAGGGTTTCTGTTCGAGCCGATCGGAATTTGAACAAGATGTGCTGTGTGCTGCTATAACAATTACTCAAAACCTTAGCAATACTAACTAATAATTATTGTGCAATTAATGTGCGCTAGGTAGCACTTTTGACCAGGGTAAACGAGGCTCAGGAGGGGAAACGTATGCCAAACGTACCATCCTAAGACGGCAGCTGTAATACAGTATTATTTATTTTATTTATTTATTATTGTTTGTGTTTCGGGGGGTGGGGGGTTTAGAACATTGCATGTGTTGCTAATCTTGCGTGGGCGTGAACTCAAACGTGTGTTTACTACCGGTGATCACAGCTTGACTGAGTGACGTTGTTCAGGTCGTTTCCCGGTGGGAGGGATCATGTAGCACAGAGGGGAGGGGTGTGTGTGTGGAGGGGCGGGATGAGTTTTTTAAAACTTCTCAACCGTCTCAGGCTTTCTCGACCGATTTTCAACATCGTAGACTACAGCTTTAATTCTGATGGCGATTTACTACTAATCAAGGAACCGGCTTTACTGACGAGATGCGCATAACAATGTGATGCGATATATCGCCCAGCCCTAGTTTGAATACACAGTTAACCCTTGCTGTAAAAAAAGGCCAAATTCTGACAATATCATACCATTTTCCATTAAAACAGTAATATACCGTAGAAAACAAAAGTAGCCTATATATACACTGTTAGACCTTACCGGGTTTTTTTACAGTAAAATACTGGCAACACTGTTGCCAGTAAAATACTGTTAATTGTACAGTTCTTTACTGTAGTCTAGTTTGTTTCTGTAAAAATGCACTAAATTCTAATTCAAATGAACTAATTACACTTGCAGAAACTGACTGCCTTAAACTGACCAACTGTCATTTAAATGTATTAACTCAAATTTATAATGCATTAATAATGTGAGCAAAGTATAACTGTGAACTTCTTTCATTTGAGACCATTAAAAAACTATTGAAAATAAAGAGATTTCCACTGGACCAACAACTACACAATCACCGCCTTTTAAATAAAGCAACATGCAGCATATCATCAATGTTTGAAGATCTTCTCCTGGACTGAAGCACAGGCTCTACTCTTCTGCACAATGGTGACCCAAAAAATTTATTTTACAGTAAACTACTGGCAACAGTGTTGCCAGTATAAACCTGTTTTATAACTTACAGTTTATTACTGTTAAAATACATTTTGTGGGTGTGTCTTTTTATCTTACACTGTTAACCCTTTCAACCCCACAGGAAATCCACACTACAAAGAGTAAGAAGTAACATTGACGAAGTGTTGCAGTGAGATAATTAAGTGAATGTAAGTGATTGTTAGTTTTAGTGCATTTTTACAGTAACACACTGTAGATTGCAGTAAAGAACTGTACAATTAACAGTAAATTACTGGCAACAGTGTTGCCAGTATTTTACTGTAAAAAAAAACCTGGTAAGGTCTAACAGTGTACATGCTGAAAGATACATCCCTCTTGTTTGTTCATTGATAGACATGAAATACATTTTGGTATTTGCAAAGAAAAGGCAACTAATGTTACCAAATTGATCATATTGTAAAGTGTTATCATTAAACAATATTTACTTACCCAATGAGAACAGAAAAAATATAAGCCAGTGTAGGTGCATGTTCAATAGCGAAAAAAAATGTGTCTGAGATATTAACAAAAAATGTGTCCCAAGTGTCTGAGATACTTCTGCTGTAGGATGAGGCTTCACTCTTGAACAGATGTCAGTCATTTGGTCATATTTATACACTGTGAGTGAGCAACACATTCTTACTACCACTCCCAACCAGTGGCTGAACCAGGATAGTTTCATTTTTGCCCTTTGAAGACTTTTATTGCATAAGCCATTTTTTTCCTTAAAAACAAAATCATTTTTTTCCACCAGATTGTTTTTTAATGATGAAATATGTAAATACAGACACCATCAATAACATAAATGTAAAAGCCATATCATTATCATATTGACAAGGTTTCAATTTCTCTCTCTCTCATCACACTTACTGTTTAGTGACCGTAACTATAAGAACAAGTATTGTACTTCAAATAACCATACATTCATGTCATGATTTAAATATGATTTAAGTTCCTTATTTCTAGTCTTTTTTTTTTTTTTAAATAAAATAAATAAATCCAATACGCTGTTATTCAACATAAACATAATCATATATGCATTCACTAGTTTGCCTGCCCATTCACCCTTAAAGGTTAATGGTAAACTAACTTGGAATGCTGTCCTTGAAGGAGGCTCAAACCTGAGGCTCGGCTTGAGCTCTGAGTTAAAATCCCCCTATGAAGGAATTGTGCATAAGAGGATAGAGATAATTTACTGGAGGAGGAGGGCTGCTGGAAGAATTTGTCAATAATATGACAATAATAATTGTGTCTGCTGCTTGTATAGAACCTCGTAATGATGATTGACAGGATAGAATGTTTAGAATGTCCTAAACTATTGAGCATTAGTGATGAACACCTGCTGTTAATAAGCAGAATCACTGAAGGAAAGAGAAACACAAGAACTACAACTGACTTTAGACACAGATGAAATCAACTGAAGAGAAAAGAAGACATGCAATCTCTGAAGATCTCAGAAGAAACGCATTTTACAAACACACTGTCAAAGCAGCCAAAAAAGGACAACATATATAATAAGAGTTAAGAGCCCAACTAATGGAAACAGAAATCACTGTTATGTCGACTTCAAATGAAACACATTAGAGTTAATACTCTGTTAATTCTCAACAAAAACTTCTGTAGACGTCTGACAGAAATAAAGTCAGTCTGGTTAGTAATAAGTGAAGCTGGTAATGCAGTTTGTGGAGTTGTTTAATCCTCCTCTGCTGAGATCTTCACAGATTTAATGTCTTCTTTTCTCTTCAGTTGATTTCATCTAAGGCTGTGTCTGAAGTTGTAGTTCTTGTGTTTCTGCTCGTCTCTTTTTCTATTCTCTTCTTTCCTTCAGTGATTCTGCTTGTTATCAGGCTTGTTAAGGCTGAGATGACTTCATAATTAATATACACAGACAGACTTTGTGACTCAGATAAGGCCCAGTTCTGGTTTATTTCTTTGCTCTTGGCTGACATGTGGCATTGCTATGCAGAGGTGTAAAGTCCAGGTTCAGAAAGTAAAAGTCCTCCTCAGTATTTTGTTCCAATCACCTGGATTTGCTTATTCAGCCAGTAGATATAACTAATTAGTGAAATCAGTTCATGGGTGGAATAAACATATGGCAGGACTTCTACTTTCTGACCCCTGGACTACACCTCTGCTAAATATAATGCTAAAGATCTAAATATTATGCTATAATCAACACTTTTCATGATTAGTATAACTTGAGAGTTGTAATAGTAAAAATGTTCTAAAAGTTTTCAAACAGTTCCACATGTAATACTAGCTATAGACTGGTGCAGGTATGATGCCACTTTGTAGGCCAACCGACAGTTAGCATCACAATGGTTCCCTCGATTTGTCCATATAAGATAACAACATCTTAAATAAAACATGAGTAAAATAAAATAAGGCCATTTTGCTTTTAGAAGTTAAATCAATAAGCACCCTTAATTAAATTCAACAGATAGTAATTGGAGGTAATCAGAGATGACAAAAGTACAGTGGCAAAACCTGTACAACAGGGGTTTTCAAATATGTTTTTTTTTCATTTCCTTGCAGTACAGATGAAATGAGAGACAGTAGAAAGAATTCAAACCAGCTGAGCAGCATTATATGTAGTTATGCCAAAGGCCTTTGACTGTACAAAACATCTCTTGAAAAACAAAATCAGTATACACACTAGTGTTGTGGTTTCTCTCTTTTGTTAAAAATCACTTCTCAGAGATCTTTGATGCCAGAAATATAAGACTTATATAAATCTTCTGCAGAAGACAATTCCAGATGTTTGCTCAGCTCACAGATATAAAGTTGTGGTCAGAATTATTGGCACCCCTGGTAAATATGACCAAAAATGGCTGTAAAAAATAAATCTGCATTGGTTATCCTTTTGATCTTTCATTGAAAAAAATTGAAAAAATCTAACCTTTCATTGAAGTAAAATAATAGAAATCGAAAAAGTACCTATTTTCTAAATAATAAAATACCTCTACAATAGTGTGTATACTGATTTTTTTTTTTTGTTGTTCATGAGATGTTTTGTACAGTCGAAGGCTTTTGGCATAACTAGATATAATGCTGCTCAGCTGGTCTGAATTCTTATAATTCTTAATTTTTTTATTTCATTTGTACTGCAGGGAAATAATAATAAAAAATCTTTGAAAACCCTGTTGTACAGATTTTGCCACTGTACTTTTTATTACACAGCAAACTTCCCAGTGTTAAATTAACACTCCTCGGTGTACATATAGGTTCAACTACAGGCTGTTAAAAATTAACACTGAAGCAGTGTTGAAGTTAATAAGATAATTAAGTGATTAATTAAGTGATGATTGACCATTAGTGGTGACACCTAGGGCCCTATCTTGCACCCAGCGCAATTGACTTTGTACACCGACGCACGTATCATTCCTATTTTGCACCCGCACAAAGCGCGCTTTTCCCTCCACAGAAGCACGTCGTTAAACTAGGGAATGAACTTGCGCTCCCTGGGCGGTTCAGCGCAAAAAAGGAGGCGTGTCCCGGCGCAAACGTTCCTTCATGCTATTTTGCAGGTTTAGAAAACAATTGCGCCACAAACCAGGAAAAAATAGTTTAAAGTCAGTGGCGCGTTGCACATGTTATTCATATGCTATTTTAAGGGCGCATGCTTGGCCATAATCAATGTAGCGTGTGCACAACGCGCATACACTTTGATTATCTCATATACACAGAGGCAGCAGTTTTCATTTTTGCAAATCATACATTATTACGATAGATAGATAGATAGATAGATAGATAGATAGATAGATAGATAGATAGATAGATAGATAATTTATTATAAAAACATACATCTAGCTTACACATTTACCCAAATTATCATACGCCTTTTTAACCGAAGTTAATTTGGGTGGGTTTCTCCATCCCCAACGTCCCTGACGAGTCCGTTGCTCTCCTTGGCTGTGAACCACTCCTGGCGCGCGCCTGGCAAATCCGCCGTTAGAATACGAATACGCTTTAGAACAATCCGCCTGCTCTTAAGGGGAATGTGAGATGACGCTCTGATTGGTTTATTTCACTTTACGCCCAAACCACACCTATGAATAATAAAGCTACTTCAGACCAACCCATTTTAGACTTGCGCCTGGCGCAAATGTCATTTATCCCGCCGGGAAAATAGCAACAGCGCCAAGACCCGCCCACAAAGTTACTTGCGCTTTGCGCTTTGACACTTGCGTTTCAGATCGTTAAAATAGGGCCCCTAATGTTAATAAGAATCATTGAAGGAAAGAGAAACAAGAAGAACAGAAAGAAGAGAAATACAAGAACTACTGACTTCGAGCCATTACACATTATTGCACTTAATATTACCACTTGGACTTTATTTCTGTCTTACATCTACACACAATCTTATTTAGATTTAAAAGAAGTTTAGATGGTAATGTTTTATGGAATGTTTCGTTGCATGTCACCATTATGGTGAAACACTCTGTCGTAAAAACGAACTGTTGTCCCTCCCCCCTCGCCACGAGCAACCCAGCTGAGCAGAGGAACTGGCTATTTCAAAACCAGTTATGTCTACCGAGGCAAGTAAAGCAATACTTTCTTTCCAACTGATGGTGATTTTATTTTTTTTATTGTGTTGTCATGCATACTAGTATTTTTACCGGGAACGAACGATATGAACGAGGCGAACTACTGCTTTCATGTTTGTTTGTTTTTGGGAGAATGGGCATGAGCATAAAAAAAATATATATATATATATCGGAGGCTAATATTTGTCTAAAGTTATATTAGCAAGGTCTATAAGTTCATCTGGTAGAATGATGGTTTACCTTTGCTTGTCTAAGAAAACATCAGAACGTTTTTTCTAGCTCGATCATGATATGTGCAACATTTTGCGCGTCTGATATTGCCTATTATCAGACGCGTTGACTTAGTGACATAAAATAAAAGTGTAAGTTACACAAATAAAACCGACAGAGGAACGGCCAAACAACTACAGAAATCAAACGTGTTAGCTAATGACAATGCTAACATCAAAGTTATAGTATCTAGCGTACTAGTAAGACCGTAACAGACAGCGATCATAATAAAAAACCTTTACAGACAATAGCAATTGTGACCGAAGCAGTATTTTTGTAATATAACTCAATTCAGATAGCCTGACTACGCCACCTTGGGAATTACACCCAAGGAAATATAAAAAAAGGAACTATTATTCTATAATTATTCTATAATAATTATTCTATTTATAATAGTTATGCTTAAATGAAAATATTCTGACAGTGAGACTTGTTAACCACAGGCTACTCGTTCCCACTGTATAAAAAATGCCTAAACACAAGTTAAAAACTATATGCACCTTTACAAAGAAACTGACATAATTTCATAACAAGCTTTAATTGTATATTCCTCTACCCACCTAATAAAACTAATGCAATATAAATAACTAGATTTACTATTATACTATATAATATTATAGTATATATATTTACTATATTTATTTATTACTACATAGTATTCAATATAAATATTGCACATTTCTGCCCAACCATGGTAAATTACTACAGTACATTCAAGGTAAATGTTTGTAAGGGTGATTTGGGGATTTAAAGTATTCTAATTTCGTTCATGCCACAATGTTTCTCCTGCTTTCCTCATCAGTCTTGTTGGGAATGTTGAGGCTGTTTCATCCGATTTAATACTAATTAAATCATCGAGTGATTTGTGGTTTGTAACAGAGAGGTTTCTGTCGAACTGAAACGCTTCCCACTGGTTGTCGCAACGCAGTTTAATATAGTGTCCGGGACCGGGAGTAAACGCAACTCCGTGCTGGGCCGTGTTGAAACAATTAGTGAAACAACTGAAAACATCGCTATTTGTTGTTAAACTGTACTGAACGAGAAACCGCTTCAGATGATTCAGTGACGGAGCGGTCCGAATGAATCCGAATAGTTTTAGACCGTTATGCATGAAGCGCGTTTAGAATCGAACCAAAAGAATGATTCATTCACGAATGATTGGTACGTTAGCCTATCGCTGGTTCAGTCGACATAAATTCGGGACACATATAATAACTGCTGAAATATTCGCACATAAAACGTTTCTCAGGTCAGTCGGAGCGAGTATCAAACTGAATTAGCCGCACCGCCAGGAAAAGCGGAGGAGGGAGGTTGGTGCCGTCGGGCCGCACGGAGATGATTGGCGGGCCGCATTTGGCCCGCGGGCCGCCAATTGAATAGCCCTGCTCTAGACCATTATATGTTTACTTTAATATTTACTGTTGTTCGTCTGCTGTTATTGATTTATAACAGTTAAATGAACAAAGTAAAATGTTATCTTATAGTGTTGGTTATGTTTGGACATAATCATGCTGTGATCTGAAAAAGGAAACTTATTGAGATAGGTTGGTTTAACTTGTTAGCAGCAGTTTAGTGATTCTTCAGCCTATGATTATCAGTACTTTACTTATAATTCTAAATATTTAATAAACATTGTTCTGATCAAAACACCCTCTCCGTGTGCTGCAACCTTGTCGTGGTGGAGAGGCTTGCGTGCTTCTATGATCCTGAGAGCTATGCTGGAGGGAGCCTATGGCTCCTGGTAGGTTCAACCATACCAGACTGGTCTTGGGTGAGGAGTGAGACGAAAGGCAGCACCTCGCCCTCCAGGTTGGGGGTTGGGCGTGGCGCTAACAATGCCACCCTGTAAAAAAATCTACTGTTACTGAAACTACAATGAGCAATATTACTTACATCAGGCCCATAGTAGACCCTGGCCACCCAAACTCTTCGGATGGCAGTATGACCACCCCTGATGAAATCCGTAGGGAAGTCAGGAGTGCGAAAGAGGGCTTACTAGGACCTAAAACCAAGATCCGCATTGGAACATGGAACGTCCGTACCATGTGGGAGACCACCAAGACAGCACAAGTCCTCAGTGAGATGAAAAGGTACCATCTGGACATCTTGGGGATAAGTGAGAGTCACTGGATCGGCTCTAGTCGTCAAGTCCTGCATGAAGGGTCTGTTATCCTCCATTCTGGTCACGAGAACACCCATACACATGGTGTAGCCATTTTAATCTCCAAGGAGAAGGCCAAAACCCTGCTAGAGTGGGAACCAGTAAGTGAAAGACTGATCCGAATACGCCTCAACTCAAAGTTCTGTAAACTCACCATCTTACAGTGCTATGCACCAACCAACGAGGCGGAAGAGGAGGTAAAAAAAAGACTGGTATGAACAACTGCAAATGGCGGTTTCCAAAGTACCCCAACACGACGTTCTTCTCCTAACTGGCGACATGAATGCCAAAGTGGGAACCAACAACTTCAACAACGAGAGAGCAATGGGTAGACATGGATGTGGCGACAGAAACAACAATGGTGAACGCCTTGTTGATTTCTGCATGAGTAACAACCTGGTCATCGGCGGCACCATCTTTCCACACAAAAACATCCATAAGCTCACATGGCAGTCACCTGATGGTAGGACCATCAACCAAATCGACCACATCATCATTAATGGTAAATGGCGCAGGTCACTGCAAGATGTTCGAGCCTACCGAGGTGCAGATGCCTATAGCGACCACTACCTAATCGCTGCCACCATTAAACTCAAGTTGAAGAAGTTAATCCCACAAGGCCATCGGCAGAAGAAACTGGACATTGCAAAACTCCAATACCCAAAGAAAAACAAGGAGTTTGTGTTGGAACTCAGAAACCGCTTCAGCACGCTAGAGGCTTCCTGTGAAATAGAAGAAGAACCCACCATAAACCTCATAAACAGCAAATGGAATGCTATCAAAACCATATACTCTGAAACAGCACAAAAAGTCCTGGGCTTTAAACAGAAAGGGGCCAAAGAATGGATATCCGCTAACACTTGGCTGAAAATCGAAGAGAGGAAACAGCTGAAGGCAAAGATGCTGAACACCAAGTCCCAACGACTCCTCGAGAAAACCAAGATGTCCTATAAAAACAAGGACAGAGAGGTGAAGAGGAGTGCTAGAAAAGACAAAAGGGTCTTTGTTGAACACCTGGCAAGTGAAGCCGAGAAAGCTGCAGCCTATGGAAATCTAGGCACAGTGTACAAAATCACAAAGCGACTCTGCGGCAGATGCACAAACCAAACTACCCATGTTATGGACAAGAATGGCAACATCTGTACATCAGAGAGTGAACAAGCAGCCAGATGGGTTCAACACTTCCAGGAAGTACTCAACCTCCCTGAGCCTGAACAACCAGCCAACATCACAATAACAGAGGATATCCTGGAAAGTAACACCAACCCCCCTGACTTTGCCGAAGTTAAAGCTGCCATCCAAACCCTGAAAAGGGGCAAGGCATGTGGCATAGATGCTATCCATGCCGAGATGCTCAAGGTTGACATTCTAACATCAACAAGAGTGCTGACGGACCTATTCCAAAACATCTGGAACAGTAACACCATCCCTGAAGATTGGTCCAAAGGCCTCATTGTCAAAGTACCCAAGAAAGGCAACATTAAGAACTGTGACAACTGGCGTGGAATTACTCTTCTGTCTATCCCAAGCAAGGTGTTCTGCAGAGTCCTTCTCAACCGCATGGAGACAGCCATTGACACCAGAATTAGACAGGAGCAAGCAGGCTTCAGGAAGGGAAGAGGATGTATGGACCAGATATTTGCTTTGCGTAACATCATAGAGCAGTGCTTGGAATGGAATACACCCCTCTACATCAACTTTGTGGACTTTAGGAAGGCCTTCGACAGTGTCCATCGACACACCCTCTGGAAGATACTGCAATCCTATGGAATACCATCAAAGATCATCTCAATCATAAAAACATTCTATGAACATTTTAAGTGTTGTGTCATTATGGGAAATCACCTCTCTGAGTGGTTTCCTGTGCAGTCCGGAGTGAGACAAGGGTGCATCATCTCCCCTATCCTCTTCCTGGTCGCCATAGACTGGATCACAACCAACACCATAGCAGACAGACCCAGAGGCATCCAGTGGACTCTGCTCTCCCAGCTGGAAGATCTTGACTTCGCCGACGATCTTGCTCTCCTATCAACCAACCAGTACAACATGCAGGCTAAAACTGATAGGTTGAACAACTTTGCCAGTCAAGTTGGGCTCAGTATTAACACCTCCAAAACACAAGTGATGTGTGTCAACTCCATCCCCACAGCACCCATCCTTGTTAATGAGGAACCACTTGAGTGTGTGGAAAATTTCACCTATCTGGGCAGTCTCATCAGTAAGGACAGTGGGGCATCTAAAGATATCAAAGC
This sequence comes from Scardinius erythrophthalmus, assembly GCF_964197995.2. Taxonomy (NCBI): domain Eukaryota; kingdom Metazoa; phylum Chordata; class Actinopteri; order Cypriniformes; family Leuciscidae; genus Scardinius; species Scardinius erythrophthalmus. Next base: position 70,097,913 of record NC_138221.1, on the reverse strand, counting down.
AAGGCTCGGAAAGGCTCAGGGTGCCTTCTCCCAACTCCGCTCTATATGGAGATCAAAACAATACAGCCTTAAAACGAAGATGATCCTATATAACTGTAATGTAAAGTCTGTTCTGCTGTACGGTTCAGAGAGCTGGCCAGTTATCAAAACTGATATGAGGAGAATGGAAGTGTTCCATAATGGATGCCTCCGACGAATATGCCAGATATTTTGGCCTAATAAGATCTCAAACAATGAATTGTACAAGAAAACGGGAAGCTGGAGTATCACCAAGGAGATTACACGAAGACGCTTAAGATGGCTAGGACACGTGTTAAGGATGGAGCAGGACAGCATCACAAAAGTTGCCCTAAGATGGACACCACCTGGTAAAAGAAAACCAGGGAGACCCAAAACCACCTGGCGCAGAACTGTGACACAAGAGCTGGAACAGATGAACCTGTCATGGGGAGAGGCCCAACATGCTGCCAGGGACCGAATACAATGGAGAGTGCTCATTGAAGCCTTATGTCCCATAGGGGATGAAGAGAAATGATGATGATGATGATCAAAACACATTCAGATAAGTTCATTTAAAACACAGACATCAATAATCAGCCTGTGAATCTCAACAATGGTGACAATAATAAAGCATGTTGCAGTGGCTGCCACCAATCACAACTCATTAATGGCTCCCATCATGCATTGCGGTATGAATAAATTATGATTTGAATTGTCTATGTAATTTACTTTTCCTAATTGAATATTCTGCTCTTCACCATTGTTGAGATGCATAGACTGAATCTTGACATCTGTGTGTGCCTAAAAGAAAGATTTTTTTTTTAAAACAACTTTTAACCCTTTAGGCGCCAGAGGTTTTTTCCTAAAACGTTCGATTTTGACATCTTAATTTCAAAAGGCTATATATTAAAAGTGATAAAAGATAGAGACTTTCTGTAAATTAGAGAAATATTAAGGATGACCCAAAGTTTATGTAGGGATTACATTTTCCCATCTTTATTTGCATATTATGACGTCATATAGTGGCGGCCATCTTGGATTATAGAATTTTCATGAAAAGTCACATGTTTAAAAGATAAAATGCAGCACTTCTTTCCCCCAAAAATGCCCCTCACCTTCTGTATGCTATATTGCACAATACTGAATGCTCAGGTAAATAGTAAGTAGTGAACAAACTGTGTAAATCATTACTAATAAATGGTAGAAACAAACTGAATGCATGTAGCGATTGGCCTTTTGCTGAGATTTTCCATTTACTACATAGGCTACAGGCACTCTGATTCCATGTATGGGGCACATATTATTCATATGACACACAAACACAAGTAGACAAAACCTGTTTAGTTCAAAAGCTCACTCGCCATGGCATGCCACAGATCATGAGTGAGATGACGAGACAAGACGAGAGACAATGTTAGTATTTTTTTTGTGTGGTTTTTTTTTTTTTTTGGTTGTTTTTTTTTTTTAGCTGACATAGATGCACACATCATAAGGACATGAACACACAAAAAAGAACACATATTGTACACTACTAAATGGTCAGGGAAATAGATAGTAAATCAGTGTAAACAGTGTAAATCATTAGGCTACTAATAAATGGCAGACAAAAAAAAAAAAGAATTTATGTTGCAGAGCTTTTGCTGTAGAGATAATGACTCCCTATCCATCCAGGTGACATTTCTTGTAGTGTTTCATGGTGTGGTCTTGCGATAGACTATGCATAATAGCCCCTCTGCCCCGTGTCACACCGCCTCTGCTCCTGCTACGAGCAGCGCGGGCGCGGCCAGATCTGTCTCGCGCGCGCCGAGTGTGCACAGCTCGGACTACTTTCATTGTCATTGCGACTCCCCACCCTGCCTCCACGTTGCCCCCTAACTGTCCTATGAATACTTCGACCTCGTCTAACATACCCAGTGGCGTTAGACAAAGCCTCCACCACAATACGGTCGCCGCGATTGCGGAGAGGCACGCGGTCACCATGGCGAGCGTGGTAAACATCTCCCGCCTCGTTCCCCACAACACTAACACGCCTGCTAACTTCGTGATGAACACTCCGACCCCGAGAAACATTGTTCCCAACACTGACATTGGGCAAAGGACCATATATATTGGGCAAAGGATTCGCTGTTTGTGCTTGGTGTAGGGCTATACTTTCACTTTCAGAATCACCGTCATTTTCTGAAGGCAGATAACGCTATTCCCCTTCAGAATCAGGGTCCGCGAATAGAACACCCAACACTTCATTGGGGGTAAGCTTTATTGATTCCATTAGATGATAATAATAATAATAATCTAATGCAAATACTCGCTGACGTTGACAATATTGATCTGATAAAATGGCTCACTCGCACACAAGCTCCGCTTTTTTTCGCACTGATTCAACACGCTCTCGCTCGAAGATTTTGTATAGAAACATGACATTTTTTTGAGTCAGGGATGAAATACGACATGTATGCTAAACTAGTGGAGGGGAGGTCGAACGAAATTTGACACCCTGTTTGACAAAATCGGCCGTTTTATTCAGTGCCGCATCTTGTCGAGTAAACTCGACCGTGGCGCCTAGAGGGTTAAGAAATCCTTTATATTATATCAAAAATGCTGGGCATTTATGCAGATTCACTAACCAACAACATAAATCAAAGTCAGAAAGAAGGACTTTAATGAGTTCAGTGATCAAGTTCAAATGATGATTGTCATAACATAACCAACACCATCAGATCACTTTTTTCTTTGTTCAACTGGTGATTATAATTCAGAAACAACAGACAAACAAAATCTAAAGTTAATAATATATGTCTCAAGAGCCCAACTAAAGCAACCATTGATCGTCATAACGGTAACTTACAATTTGTGATTTTCTCCTTCAGTGATTCTGCTTGTTATCATCAGGTGTCTTCAATAATGTTCAATCATCACTAAGTTAATCACTTAATTATATCATTAACTTAAACACTCTTGAGTGTGGACTCATACACTCCCAGGAGTGTTAATTTAACACTGGAGTTTTGCTGTGTACAAAGAGCCGTAGTTAACTGACAAGCTGAGCCATATCGCATTAATTATCGCTGGCATACGTCTGCGATATTAATGCGATATGGCTCAGCTTGTCAGTTAACTACGGCTCTTTGTAATAAATGCCGCTCCATCTGAAAGCAGGTGATGGCGATTTACTACTAATCAAGGAACCGGCTTTACTGACGAGATGCGCATAACAATCTCACGATATATATCGCACAGCCCTAGGGTAGGCATCATCGTACTCAAAACATCTACAGAGAACAATGGATAGGCGTCATCATACTCAAAACATCTACGGAGAACAATGGATAGGCATCATCGTACTCAAAGTTCAACATGCCCGCTGGTGCGACACGTTTCACCAGGTCCAGAAGACACATCAGAGCCAAAGAAAACTCATGAAGACTCTCCCCCTCTTGCTGTTTCCTGGAAAAGATTTCCGGGTCTCCCCGCTCTGCATCTGAACGATATTTAATTTCATCCCTGGCCTCACCTTCCGCAGCCACACTGGTAGATGGCCTTGCTGCAGTATTGTCACAGAGGGCCGGAATAAAGTCCATAGACACAGTTGCCGCCGGCTCCTGGCGCAAACGTTCATTTTCAGCTTTCAGTTGTAGCACAGTGTCTCTAAATTGTATCAATTCATCCTTCATGACTGTAAAACAGGACAAAAACAAAAGAGAGAAAACAAAACTACACAGAAAACTCAGGGAAGATGTTCGTTCAGAAGGGACCCCCATTAGTCCAGGGCTTGGGCGTCACCTCAGAGTCAGAGTCGGCTGCTGTTTTTCAAAAAAAAAAAATATACACAAAGAAAACCAACTTCAAAACAAAATGTGGGTCAATATAAGTTTACAGAATCCACGTCTCTGCTTTTACAATGCAACCACCCTGCCGACTATGCCAAATTGTGACCGAAGCAGTATTATTGTAATATAACTCAATTCAGATAGCCTGACTACGCCACCTTGGGAATTACACCCAAGGAAATATAAAAAAGGAACCCAGGTTCGGTGGTGCAGAGAAAAGTCAGAGTCGTGTAATTCAGCAAACAAATAAATAATTTTATTCGAGAGGAAAATATTCTGCTTGTATCTTTAAATAGTATAAATCACTAGCAAGTTTATTGTAACAATACTAAGAACAATGTTAAAAGAACATTCCTCCGGCCATACGTGATCCAAGCAAGTTATCACATCAAACAAAACATCACAACCAAAAAAACAAATGTATCATCTCCACAAAATTATATATAAGAAAAAAAAGAATTAATAAAAATATATATATATATACGAACAAGGCTAAAGTTACTTTAGGGGTGGCAAGCTAGCTATAAACAACTGTGCGCTCAACCATTTATGTGTGCACGGCAAACCAAATAAGTCGAAGTGCTCAACCCTGGTGCTCCAACCTCACAGCAAATCTGTTCACCCAGGTGACTAGCCTCCCCCTCGTCGCCCTCAGCCTTGACTCAAAAAAAAAAACAAGAAAAAAAAAAAGAAAGATTAGTGGGTAAGATACAAATACAAAATAATCACAGTAATCACATCCGACACAAATAGAAAGATTGACCAAATCAGTAATTATTGGTCTCAACAGGTGACCGTTAGGGAGACACTACTGATATGATATGATATAATATAATTAATTACACCACACGGCCAACGGCCCAAATCACACTGGTCAAGCAAACCTCATTAAGGAAATAACAAAAATAACCGAAACCATGAAATGAAAAAACAAAACAAAACACGGCAATCATCAAGTAAACTATCCGTTCACGAGAAACAAAGAGACTGATCTAGTCACGAAAAACAAAACAAAAATAACCTAATCATGAAAAACAGCAGCACGACCTGAGTTAATCACGTGGTATGTGGGAAACACACGAGAATCACACACTCACACATCACAAACCACCCATATCACGATGTCAGGATGCACTCGCGAATGTTCAGCTAAAACACACAATAAACCCCATTAAACTTGACTAACCCCATTTAACCCTCATCACATAGCGATAGTCGACATTCCTTAAAGCCCTCAATGAGCGCTTGACGCAACTCCCAGGGAACGCCGCCGAGACCGCAACAGCCATCACTTCAAGAGGTAAAAACACATACTCTAGACACTTTTAAAACCACACAAAGTTGTACATAATCTCCGTCACTTACCTCAACTAACGTGACACCAGTAACAAGAAGAGGGGCGGGTATGACAAAGCCTACGTGCTAGGGCTTCCTGTTTACACACTTAAATACACCGGCCCTAATTACCTCATCCACCCATTACCATATAAGGGTAACGAACACAAAACAAGGGAAAGGGAAATTCCCTACTACTACACAAACATCCTGAGGTCATAATTACTTGAAATTTAAATATTAAACACAGTTTATTCCAAAGATACTTACAAGTGCAACAGCAAGAAGGCCAGGTCAGCATCCGTTTTGCAGGCTTCTGTTTCTCTCAGTTCTCACCATTCTGAAAAAGCCGGTCCGATATTTACTCGAGTCTGACTTCTTGTTTGGTCAGTCTCCCGTTTCCTCTTTCGTTGGTCCTCCGACAAAGATTTCCTAGCTTTCTGCTTCTTTTTTACAGGCTCAGCCATAACTCAATCTATCGTTGCCCTTTGCGTATAACTAGCTGGTGCTTGAATGGGGGCGTGTACGTGTGCAGTGCCGTCAAGCAATTCGTTACATCGCGAGACCTGATATCACGCGATACTTCCTGACGCCGACCCGCCGGCCCAAAGTTGCAAGTGAGTTTTTTCCGCTCTCGGGCACCAGGGGGGTGCGAAACCACCACCATTCAACCCGAAATAAGTAATATAACCATTCCACTGACTCCGAAGCTGTTCAGTTAAAGGGGGGGTGAAATGCTATTTCATGCATACTGAGTTTTTTACACTGGTAAAGAGTTGGATTCCCATACTAAACATGGACAAAGTTTCAAAAACTAAGTTGTACGTTTGAAGAAGTATTTTTGTTCCAAAAATACTCCTTCCGGTTTGTCACAAGTTTCGGAAAGTTTTTTTCGAGTATGGCTCTGTCTTATGTAAGATAGGGCGGAATTTCCTTATATGGGTCCTAAGGGCACTTCTCCGGTAAGATCGCGGCCGCGCGCGCACTCGTAGACCAGAGCAAGAGAGTGAAAGCAGTTCGCCATCAAAGCGCCTTGCCCGGCTTTTGGGAAGTCAATGTCACCAAAGAAGTGTGTTTTTGGTTGCCAGGGCAAGACAACCCTGCACAGATTCCCAAAGAACCCAGCGTTAAGGAACCCGTGGATGGAGTTTGTTTTCCTGAGCATAAACGGAGTTGTGTAAGACTGTTTGTTCCCTGCATTTCGACGATGATTGTTTTATAAACAAAGCCCAGATCAACGGATTTGCAGATCGTCTAACGCTTAAGGATCGAGCAGTCGCAATGATAAAGGTTCACGGTCGTGCGTTGGAATCGGACGGTGAGTAAAACTGTTGAACAAATGTCTCTGTGTGTTGTTACTAGCTCGGCGCGTTAGCACAGCTAAGCTTCGCCCACACGGCCGGCCCCCAGCCACTCGTTTTTTTCCGGAAAGACTCGGTACAGCCTATCTTTCTTTTATAAATATAATAAAACAAAAGACTTTTTGGAGATATGAAGGATGCAATATTACTCTATAGGTACTCAAGATTAACATGAGATTGAGTGAAAATGAGCTTTTCACCCCCCCCCCTTTAAGGTTAAAAAGTTACCTAGTGTCCCTTTAACAATTGTTTTTCTCTGGCTGCTCCAACTCTGTTTATAAAGCACGTTTGTTGTGATAAGAAAAATTATGACCTGGGCTGTGTTTCCTGATAATATCACAAACCTAATTTGATTGTACAGACCATATGTTGCAATTAATCTACGATCAAGTTAGGTTTTTGGAAAACAAAGCCCAAGTCATGATGGTTATGCGTAGATGATGAAATTACAATCCTGTAGTGTCATGATTCACTGAACCAGCATTATTAACTTATTATGCAAATGATTTATTCATATGCATTACAGTAGTTAAATCCAGCACTGATTAAAAAAAATCACACAGACATCAATAATCTACATATGAATCTCAACAAATGGTGACAATCACACAAATGCTTCATGTTGCAGTGCATGATGGGAGCCACCAATCAAACGCATCCCTGGCTCACATCATGCATTGCAGCATGAATAAATTATGCAGCTGAATTGCCCTGTAATTTCATTGTTTTTCCTTTTTTACTTCTATTTTTGCTATTTTTTTGTTCTGACTTTAGTAGCTTGTTTTGTGATGTTCAGAGATTATCTGTTTGTCACTTGTTAGTTTATTGTCACCATTGTTGAGATTCGTGTGCTGATTCTTGATGTCTGTGTTTAACCACAATAGATTCTGTGCATAAAATAATATATATAAATAAAATAAAAATATTAGGGCTACAAATCACCAATACTAAAATGCAATTTAAAGCATATAGTCAAAGTTTTTGACTCTGAATAACATCAGTGAATCATGTCAATATTACAACCTATTGTGAACATGTTTTCTCTTGGAGTAGCAAACGTGCTTTGTAAACACAATGTTGGAACAGTCAGAGAAAACCTAAAAAAAAGTAAAAAGGGTCAAGAGCCCAACTAAAGCAAACACTGACCACCATTAATGGTGACTTGAACCGAACAATTCCATAAAACATTACCATCTAAACTTCTGTTGAATCTCAATAACTTTTGTAGATGTATGACAGAAATAAAGTCAAACTGGTAATAATAAGTGCAATAATGTGTAAAGGATTGAAGTCAGTTGTAGTTCTTGTGTTTCTGCTCGTCTCTTTTTCTGTTCTCTTCTTTCTTTCAGTGATTCTGCTTGTTAACAGGCTTATTAAGGCTGAAATGACTCCATATTTAATATACACAGACTTTGTGGCTCAGATAAGGTTCTGCTCTGGGGCCTCATTTATAAACATTGCGTACACACAAAAGAAGGCGTACGCCGCTGTCTACGCAATAATTGGTATTTATAAAAACCAAACTTGACGGGAAAATGTGCGGTCCTTCACGCACACTCTGACCCAGGCGTACGCACAAAAACGGGTGAAATGAGAAATGGCGACACCGTTGGCAGATGGAAGAAACACGTGAAAGTGTGTGAAACTGTAGACCGTTGTGTAAAAGAAATGGCAATACTGCCTCTCATAAATAACAAGAAGACTTCACAAAGCAAGTCTTACTATTAACAGCCTACACGAACACCCGTTTGATCGATCTGCAGTGTAAAACAAACAAAATCAAACGAATATTACAGCAGAAATGCAAATTAACACATATTTGCAAAAAGAAAAGTGAAATATGTTCTGCAATAATATTGGCATGTTATGCAATTCATCCTCATAAGACATCTGTAGCTTGTCAGATGCAATCAAATGGATGGTAAAAAAATGCCATGATGCCATCACAATGCGTAATGACGCACAATGGATGATCTTGCGTTACGTTTCTTGGTTTTCCTCTCTGTGTTTGCCATGATTTCGCAATTGATGAATATTAACTTGTGGGCGTTTCACAGACTATTTATGGGCAACTATGGGCGGGACATGAAGCCGCAAAAGCTGCGCGACATTTAGAATTGATTGTGATTTATCAGGGGAAACCTGCATAGGATGTGTGTGCGGCTGTGCGCACACAGTTTTATAAATCCAAATATTTCTGTGCGTACGCACGTCCTATGTTTCATCCGTACGCCACTTCTGACCCCCAATTTCCACCAGATGCGTAACGGCTGCGTTACGGCTCCGGCACGGCGGCGGAGTCAATAGGTTTCCATTAAAGTCAATGAGTGTATTTCCACTGAATGCGGTACAGCTGCGTTCCGACTCCGGCGATCCGCAGCCCTCCGGAGCAGATACGCAGAGCTTCTATTTTTGCCGGATGCCGGAGAGCTCCGCAGCAATTCAGCACTTATATCGCGCGATCTTACGTGAATTCGCGAGATCTCGTGGGTCCTCGTGCTTTCAGCTGTCAGTCATGGCCGCAGCCGTTCCGCAACAAATACGAACCTGGTGGGTATTGACGGACGACGGAACACAGAGCTGTCACGCAGCGGAGCCGTTACGCATCTGGTGGAAATTGGGGGTGAGGCAAAGTTTTATAAATGAGGCCCCTGGTTTATTTATTTGCTCTTGTCTGACATGTGGCATTACTATGGCCTGCTTGTGGCCCAGATCTGGCAAACAGGGAGCGGTCCACCCAAGTGCCATCATTCCACGCTGCATGTGGGCCAGATCCGCATTCCACAAGTGCCAGATGTGGGCTGGATCTGGGCCGAAACAATGTTGCTATCTGGTGTACAACAAGGCTCAGTACTAGGACCGTTGCTGTTCAATTTGTACATGCTACCCTTGGGAGATATAATTAGGAAGCATGGAATTAGTTTTCACTGTTATGCTGATGATACTCAGCTCTATATTTCTTCACACCCTAACAAAACTTACCAATTCACAAAATTAACGGAATGCATATCTGATATAAAAAATAGGATGACTAGTAATTTCCTACTTCTAAATTCTAAAAAAACTGAGATTCTAATTATTGGACAAAAAACGTCCACACGTAATAACCTAGAATACTGTCTAACACTTGATGGCTGCTCTGTTAAGTCTTCGTCGTCGGTTAGGGACCTGGGTGTGCTCTTTGATACCAATCTTTCATTTGAAAGTCACGTGTCTAGTATCTGTAAAACCACATTTTTCCATCTTAAAAATATATCTAAATTACGACATATGCTCTCATTAACAAATGCAGAACAATTAGTTCATGACCTCAAGGCTAGATTATTGTAATGCTCTACTGGGTGGTTGCTCTGCACACTTAATAAATTACAAATTACAAAAAACTAGAGATTCAGGTGAAATGATTGTGAAATAATGATTATGTTAAAACACAACCAACACCATCAGATCACTTTTTCTCTTGTTCATCTGGCTGTTAATTCATCTGGCTAATATTGCTTATTGCCACAATTTTATTGATTTACACTGTAAAAAAAAATAAAAAATCTTAAAAAAACGGTCAATGACTGTCAGCTGTGGCTGCCAAACAAAAACTGTAAAAATAAAGTAAAAAATCCTAATTTAAATGAAGAGCAAAAAACTTTTACAGAAATGTTCCAGAAATGTTCCTTAAATGTTTTATGCGCTTTCCTCCTCGCTCCAAATGTGTGGTGCTGTGCTGCGTCTCGCCATGTTTACCTCTACTTCTTGTTTACTTCCGGAATACTGCACGCGGGGTTTTGTATGCGCCGTCTCTACTCAAAAGACCAAGATTCCTTGCGAATAGAACATGCGCAGAACACAAATCAATGTTCCTTTTGATGGGGATATGCCGATACGCGTTTACATGACCAAACATTCAGGTTAGAAAAGGGGTACCCCAGGTATCATATCCGGGTTTTTAAAAACCGGGATATGAGCATATCTGGGTTTTTGCCGGTGTTTACATGGTCGTGCGCGACCGGGTTATTGCTAATATCCCGGTTTTGAACGGGTTATTGGCTGCATGTAAACGTAGTCACTGAAGCAGTGTTGAAGTTAATGAGATAATTAAGTGATTAATTAAGTGATGATTGGCCATTAGTGGTGACACCTGATGATAACAAGCAGACTCACTGAAGGAAAGAGAAAAAACAATAACAGAAAAAAGAGAAACACAAGAACTACAACTGACTTCGAGTCATTACACATTGTTGCATTTATTATTACCAGTTTGACTTTATTTCTGTCATACATCGACAAAAGTTCTTGAGATTCAACAGAAGTTTAGACGGTAATGTTTTATGGAATTTTTCTTTTCAAATTACCATTATGGTGGTCAGTGTTTGCTTTAGTTTTTTCTCTGGTTGCTACAACTCTGTGTTTATAAAGCACATTTGTTACTGCAAGAGAAACCATGACCTGCTCACAATATGTTTTGGTGATAATGAAAATATCATCATGTAGTGTCCTGATTCACTGATGTCATTCAGAGTCTAAATCTTTGACTATATTCTTGATGTCTTGTTTTAGTATTGGTGATTGTAGCTCTGAGATTCTACAGTTTGAGATCCAACAGCAATATGAAAAATTTAGAAAATACTTTGTGCAAAGAAGTTATTGTGTGTAAGCACACAGACATCAATAATCAGCATATTAATCTCAACAATGGTGACAAAAAACAAACTAGTGACAAACAGATCAACTCTGAACATCACAAAACAAGCTACTAAAGTCAGAACAAAACAATAGCAAAATAAAAGCAAACAGAAAAAACAATGAAATTACAGCACAATTCAGCTGCATAATTTATTCATGCTGCAGTGCATGATGTCAGCCATTGATGCGTTCTGATTGGTGGCTCCCATCATGCACTGCAACATTAAGCATTTGTTTGATTGTCACCATTGTTGAGATTCATATGTAGATTCTTGATGTCTGTGTGTGAATGTAAAACCTTCAGCTTCCTAAAACATTGCTGGAAGTAACTACTGTAATGAAAAATTAATAAAACATTTATATAATCAGTTAATAGTGACGGGTAACATCAGTAAATCAGGTCACTAGTAATTTCATCATCAAAACATAACCAGGGCTGCATTTCCAATAACATCTCAAGCCTAACTTGATCACAGACCAACTGCAACAACACCAACTGCAACAAATGGTCTATACGATCAAATTAGACTTGCGATGCTTTCGGGAAACACAGCCCAAATCATAGTTTCTCTTGCCACAACACATATGCTTTATAAACACAGCGTTGGAGCAGCCAGATAAATACTAATGTTAAATAGTAAAGGGTCAAGAGCCCAACTAAAGCAACCACTGACCACCATAATGGTGACATGAAACGAAACGATACTTGGTTACTTGCGTAACCTCGGTTCTCTCTAGAAGAGGGAACGAGTATCAGCGTATGCTTGCTTACGCTGCGGGAAAAATCATCTTTTCTCGAGATACTGAAGCCAAAAAATTATCCTTAATTTTTCATAATTTGTCAACGCAGTGCAGCAGGCGGCACAGCAGAACTAGAGCAGGCAATACTGCGTGCTCATTGGCTGCCGCGCGGCAACTGCTTAAGCCTACCAGTGAGCCCCGCGTGACGTCACGCCCAATCAGGGCGCGCGCGCCCTCGCGCGTCACAGCCCGCCAGAAGGGGAGGCGTCAGAGCGTATATAAACAGGGCTCGGAGGCTTAATTCTCTGGTTTCTGTCGAATGAAGCGACATGAGCTCGAGGCGAGCACGGCAGGGAACGCAAATACTCGTTCCCTCTTCTAGAGAGAACCGAGGTTACGCAAGTAACCAAGTATCGTTCTCTTACGAGAGGTTCTCTCGTATTTGCGTAAGCTTGCTTACGCTGCGGGAACCACCTTGTCAACGCTGTGCGCGCCTTACATCCACATCACATTCCCGGAGGTTCGGGAAGCATCAGTGGGAAGAATAGGTGGCCAGCAGAGCGGGCCAACACATGTTCATAAGCACCCATAGGGAAAAAAGAGCGGCACAGCCGGTCTGATATACACATATCTCACTTCCCCAGTGCAGCTCAACCAGAAGAGCTAAATCGAGTGATTAGCCTGTGCATGCTTGGACAGGACATAACCAGACTAGACTGATAAAATTTTAGCCTGCAAGGCAGGAACTTCCAGGTTATAAAGCCTAACAAATGTAGAGGGGGAGGCCCAGCCTGCCGCCATACAAATGTCATGAATAGAAATTCCTCTGGACATGCCCACGACGAGGCCATGCCTCTGGTGGAATGAGCCCGTATGCCCAGGGGGCACTGCAGGTCTTTGGACGCATAAGCCGTAGCGATAGCGTCCACTGGATAGTGGACGCTATCGCTACGGCTTATGCGTCCAAAGACGCAGGTTTCTGCCGCCTCGAAACAGACTCTATCCAGATGGATATCTGGATAGAGTCTGTTTCGAGGCGGCAGAAACCCTTGGTGCGCCCACCAAACGAAACAAAAAGCTGCTCCGAAAGACTGAAGGCGGCGGAGCGTGTGACGTATTGCCTTAGAGCCCTAACAGGGCAGAGGAGGCTACTGTCATCCCCACTGCCTGACGGCATAGCCGAAAGGGAAATAACTTGCGCTCTAAACGGAGTTCCCAACACCTTGGGGACATAACCTTGCTTTGGTTTGAGAATGACTAAGGAGTCATTAGGTCCAAACTCAAGACACGTAGCGCTCACGGAGAGCGCGTGTAAGTCGCCCACGCGTTTAACTGAAGCCAGGGCTAACAGAAAAACGGTTTTGAACGTCAGGTGTTTCAGCTCCGCTGAGTCCAGTGGTTCAAAGGGATGAGCTTTCAGGGCCTCTAGGACCAAAGACAAATCCCAAAATGGGTACCGAAGGAGGCCATGGAGGATTCAACCTCCTGGCTCCTCGGAGAAAGCGGGTAATGAGCTCATTTCTTCCAAATGCGCGGCCGCGCGCCGAGTCGGCGAAAGCGGCGATCGCTGCAACATAGACCTTGAGCGTGGAGGGGGACCTGCCCGCGTCCAGCAGCTCTTGGAGGAAGTTCAGGACCTGTGGAACGTCACAGGATTGAGCATTCAAACTCTTACCCGCACACCATGTGTTAAACACTGACCATTTTGACGCATAGAGCCGCCTCGTCGAGGGTGCTCTGGAATGCGTGATCGTGTTAACTACCCTTTCTGGCAGGCCAACGGATAACCGTTGATTATCCACGCATGCAGAGACCAGTGCTCTAGATGGGGATGTAGAATCGAACCTCTGGCTTGAGAGAGAAGGTCTCTCCTCACCGGGATCGGCCACGGGGCTGTTTCTGACAGCGCTGTCAGCTCTGGGAACCAAAAACTGATTCTCCCAGCGTGGGGCTATGAGGAGCACCGCGCAGCTCGTCTCCCTGATCTTCGCTATCACCTGCGGCAGCATAGAGATCGGGGGAAAAGCATACAGCGGGGCACTGGGCCAAACCTGGGCCATCGCGTCCTCGCTTTTCGAGAAGAACCTCTGGCACTGAGCGTTCTCGCTCGTGGCGAAAAGGTCGACTTCTGCTTTGCCAAAGCGGCGCCATAGCATCTGCACTGTCTGGCCGTGTAGAGCCCATTCCCCGGGGGGAACATTGTCTCTGGACAGCCTGTCTGGCTAACTAACACCGAGCGGACTAACACATGGTGTCCGTGCAGATACGGGAGGAAGTGTTTGAGCGCTTTCTCGACCGCTAACATCTCCAGACAGTTTATATGAAGGCTTTTCTCCTGGTCTGACCAATGGCCGTAGACCGGTCTGCCCTCGTGAAGCGCTCCCCAACCCGTGTTGGACGCGTCTGTCGAGACTAGCTTGCGGTGTGAGATGGCTCCCAACGTAACTCCCTGTTGGTACCAGTCGGCTGTCAACCAGGGCTGCAGGGCTGCCACGCAGCCCTGAGTCACTCTGATTCGGGTGCAGCCTGAGACCCACTCTCTGCGGGGCACTTTCAAATTCAGCCAGCATTGAAGCGGGCGCATTCGTAGCAAACCGAGCTGCAGAACTGCTGCAGCCGATGCCATATGGCCCAACATTCTCTGAAAGGTTTTCAGGGGGAAAAACCTGCCTTTCTGAAAAGATGCGGCGAGGCGTTGAATACAGCGCGCGCGCTGTGTCGACAGCCTGGCCGTCATAGCCACAGAGTCCAGTTCCAATCCCAGAAAGGATGTTGACTGGCTGGGTTTTAGCGTGCTCTAGTCCCAGTTCACCGAAAGACCCAAGCTTTCTAGATGACTGAGAAGCGACTTCTTGTGGGAGGCGAGCTCGTCCTCCGATTGCGCTAGAATGAGCCAGTCGTCCAGATAGTTTAAAATTCGCATCCCCTGAGACCTCAGGGGAGCGAGCGCGGCGTCCATGCACTTCGTAAATGTACGGGGTGCCAGGGATAAGCCGAACGGAAGGACGGTGTATTGATATACCTGGCCGTCGAAGGCGAATCTCAATAATGGCCTGTGACGGGGTATAATCTGGATCTGAAAATATGCGTCTTTCAGATCGAGAGAGATAAACCAGTCCCCCGGGCGAATATGCACGAGGATTTGTCTGGTCGTGAGCATCTTGAACGGCCGGCTCATGAGAGCCTTGTTCAAATATCTCAGATCTAATATAGGTCTGAGCGCTCCGTCCTTCTTGGGAACGAGGAAATAACGGCTGTAAAAGCCCGCCTCGGTTAAAGAAGGGTGGACTCTCTCTATTGCCCCTTTCTGTAACAGATTCGCTATTTAAGCAAATGGGCTGCTTCTGCATTCACCTTCGTCTCGACGCGTGCTTGGAAGCGCGGAGGACGCGGAGAAAGCGAGTAGCCCCGTATTACAGTGCTCAACACCCAATTCGACACGCCCGGGATAGCTAACCATGCATCCGCACTCATAGCTAGGGGTCGAATGGCCACTGGGTCCCGCCCGTAGCTCTGCACGGGGCGGGAAACCTGAAGCGGCTGCAGCGCGAGCGCGCTGTCGGTGTGGGGGAGCGGGGGCTCGCTGATAGCGATGACCGGCTGAGCGGTGCTCACAGCCACGGTCTCTAACGTGGGGGTGTTTACAGGCGAGTGTGGGCGCTGAGGAGCGGGCACATGACTCTTTGCAATAACACCGCCGATGGCAGGGGGCTTTTTGAGATCTGAACCCTGAGTTTGTGAGACAGAGCGGGCAGTGTGTAGGGGTGAACACATTGGCGTGGGCACATTTCCAACACTTAACACTCGAGCGGTGGCTGCTGGCGTTATGTGAGTGTGCTCTGTGGGACACACAGGGGAGATCGTGCTTGTGTGTAGACATGAACACTGGGACGTGGGCATATTCACTACACTCATAACACTGCCGGCGTGAGCCAGACATTGAGCTCCTTTTGCTGTTTGTGAGCTTTAGAGGATCTGCAACCCGGGGTAACTGAGTGGCAGAGCGAGCAATGGGTAGGTGTGAGCACAGAATTGTGGGCACATTTACTACACTTAGTACTCAAGCGGCGTTTGTCCACTTTATGAGAGTGCGCTCTGTGAGCGTTACCGGGGAGACTGTGTTTGTGTGTAGCAGTGAGCACGTGGGAGTGGGCACATTTTCTACACTTATAACACCATTGGTGTTATAGGAAACCGATATTGCGAGATGCGGGTTCGCTTTCTGTTGAAAGAAAGCTGGCCGCGAGCTCGGAGAAGCCAGCAGAAAAATTATTTATCTGCAGCCTGAGCCGGATTCGAACACGGGTCTACCGTGTGGAAGCCTAATGTTCTGCCGCTGAGCCACAGGAGCACACATAACTTTCAGTTAGTGCGAGCATATGACTGAGCGTCGTGTTTCCTTAGGGCGTCTGTTTGTAGGCGCGCATGTATTAAAACAGGCACGTTTACTGCAGTATTAGTATTTCCAGCCGCCTGAACTTAGAGAGGACTGAGAAATATGCGAGAATTGGAGGTAGTCTAGCCCAGGCGGGACGACAACATTCACTCTTCCTCTTTCGCCGGTGTTCGTAACGTCCGCTCTGATATCTCTTGAGAACGGCGCAGTTGCGCGGCTCGAACAAAGAGAGAAAGAGCGGGAAGATGTCATCATGCGGAGACATCGTTTGTTTGCAGGCGTGCGTGTATAAAAACAGGCTTGTTTACTGCAATATAGATATTTCTAGTCGCCTGCTAGGAGGGGACTGAGAAATGTGTGAGAACGGAGGTGGCCGGAGAGTGACGCGCGCGACCGAGACGCGGGGAGGCTTTCTTATAACGTAAAGGAAACCAGCCCGTGACTGTCTACTTCTGACATCCCTTGTGAGCGGCGCGTTTGCGCGGCTCGAACAGAGGGGGAGAGCGCAGGAAGGGGCGTGCGTCATCCGCGGGGGGTAGCTTTCTTGTAACGTAAAGGAAGCTATAGCCCGAGACCGTCCATTTCTGACATCCCTTGTGAGCGGCGCGTATGCGCGGCTCGAACAGCGGGAAGTAAGCAGCTGTCTATGAAGCAGCGCTGTCTGCTTCATCCCCTGAGGCGACGGCAGTGCGGGCTAAGCCGGCCGCTGCGCGACGGAGGTGGGGGAGAAGGAGATAGCGAGGCTCGCGGGAGTGGCTCCGGCGAGCGCTCAGCTGCTGCATCCGGGACGGACAGACAGCGGAAGCGTCGAACGTGGCGAGTTGAGCCCGCGGGGTCAACCTCGGCAGTTCTTCGCAGAGTTCGCCGCCGCCCGAATTAAGGGCGACGGCTGCGCGGTCACGACCCAGGCAGAGAGCACAGAACACAGGCGGTCTCTGTCGCTGAGGTGAGGTGAGAGCGCACAAGGAAATGTGAGGCATTTTGCAACAAACGCCTCTGCTCTTTTAGTAGTGTCGCGAGAGCGAACACACACACACAACACACATAGCAGAGAAAGGATATATGTCGCCGGATAGCTGAGCTGGCACGGCAGGCTGAAGGCGGCGAGAGATCGACCGGCTTCCTCAGATGCTGTCCTAAGCTGGCTCGGTGCTTTCTCGACGGCGGCGGCTTCTCTCAGAGATCAGCGATGCGAGCACTTCGCTGAAGAGACAGAAATCAGAGAATTAAGCCTCCGAGCCCTGTTTATATACGCTCTGACGCCGCCCCTTCTGGCGGGCTGTGACGCGCGAGGGCGCGCGCGCCCTGATTGGGCGTGACGTCACGCGGGGCTCACTGGTAAGCTTAAGCAGTTGCCGCTCGGCAGCCAATGAGCACGCAGTATTGCCTGCTCTAGTTCTGCTGTGCCGCCTGCTGCACTGCGTTGACAAATTATGAAAAATTAAGGATAATTTTTTGGCTTCAGTATCTCGAGAAAAGATGATTTTTCCCGCAGCGTAAGCAAGCTTACGCAAATACGAGAGAACCTCTCGTAAGAGAACATTCCATAAAACATTACCATCTAAACGTCTGTTAAAGGGTACATAACATGCACAGTTTCACCTAATCTCATGTTAATCTTGAGTACCTATAGAGTAGTAGTGCATCTTTAATATCTCCAAAAAATGTTTAGTTTTATTATATTTATAAAAGAAAAATACAGCTTTCCGATTCTCTCCAGAAAAAGCCGAGGTCCTGGAGGCGGAGCTATAGAGTCAAGCGGTAGTGCTTGATTTCCAGCAAAAGACAGAAATCTGATCCAGTTGTACTTACATGAATGGGGTCTTTTATCACTGGGACCGCTCCACGTTTTAATAGCAAACGATTTGCAAATCCAGCTTCGACCTTGGCCTTGTTAATAAAACATTCGTCACTGAAATGACCAGAACACACAACCGCACTTGCTACACTCCGTTGCTGCCCCGGAAAAACAAACTGCATCCACTGTTCCTGTAACACTGGGTTCTTTAGAAAACTGAACACGGTAAGCTTTCCCTCACATCCAAAAACACACTTTTTTGGAGACATTCTTGAACAAATCCTATGCAGCGCTGGCTGCCGATGATTTCCTGTTGAAGCGCGTTGATGTGCGCGGTCTCGCCCTCCTCTGGTCGACGTGTGCGCGGGCGAGCTTTTCCGAGAGAAATGCTCATATAAGGAGTTCCACTCTCATCTACGTCATTAGATCCACGATCGAAAAAAAACAGTCGAAACTTGTACCAACCCGGAAGTAAGATTTTCGGCACAGAAATTCTCCATTATTCGTCCAAAATATTTTTTTTTAAACTTTGCCCATGTTTAGCATGAGAATCCATCTCTTTAACACTGTAAACAACTCTGAATACATGAAACACCATTGTCACCATAGTTTGGTTTAACTTGTTAGCAGCAGTTTAGTGAATCTTCAACCTATGATTATCAGTATTTTACTTATAATTCTAAATATTTAATAAACATTGTTCTGATCAAAAGACATTCAGATAAATTCATTTAAAACACAGACATCAATAATCAGCCTGTGAATCTCAACAATGGTGACAATAATAAAGCATGTTGCAGTGGCTGCCACCAATCACAACTCATTAATGGCTCCCATCATGCATTGCGGTATGAATAAATTATGATCTGAATTGTCTATGTAATTTACTTTTCCTAATTGAATATTCTGCTCTTCACCATTGTTGAGATGCATAGACTGAATCTTGACATCTGTGTGTGCCTAAAAGAATGATTTTTCTTTTTAAACAAATTTTAAGAAATCCTTTATATTATATCAAAAATGCTGGGTATTTATGCAGATTCACTAACCAACAACATAAATCGAAGTCAGAAAGAAGGATTTTAATGAGTTCAGTGATCAAATTCAAATGATGATTGTCATAACATAACCAACACCATCAGATCACTTTTTTCTTTGTTCAGTTGGTGATTATAATTCAGAAACAACAGACAAAAAAATCTAAAGTTAATAATATATGGGTCAAGAGTCCAACTAAAGCAACCATTGATCGTCATAACGGTAACTTACAATTTGAGATTTTCTCCTTCAGTGATTCTGCTTGTTATCATCAGGTGTCTTCAATAATGTTCCATCATCACTAAATTAATCACTTAATTATCTCATTAACTTAAACACTCTTGAGTGTGGACTCATACACTCCCAGGAGTGTTAATTTAACACTGGAGTTTTTGCTGTGTACAAAGAGCCGTAGTTAACTGACAAGCTGAGCCATATCGCATTAATTATCGCTGGCATACGTCTGCGATATTAATGCGATATGGCTCAGCTTGTCAGTTAACTACGGCTCTTTGTAGTAAATGCCGCTCCATCTGAAAGCAGGTGATGGCGATTTACTACTAATCAAGGAACCGGCTTTACTGACGAGATGCACATAACAATCTCACGATATATATCGCACAGCCCTAATAATAAGTGTAATAATGGTTCAAAGTCAGTAGTTCTTGTGTTTCTCTTTTTTCTGTTATTGTTTTTTCTCTTTCCTTCAGTGAGTCTGCTTGTTATCATCAGGTGTCACCACTAATGGCCAATCATCACTTAATTAATCACTTAATTATCTCATTAACTTCAAATCTCTGTATTGACAGCACTCCAAATGTTCAAAAAAATGAGCTCAATGTTAAAATTGACCGGAGTTCTCCTTTAAGCAAACACATAATGGTGACTACAAACATTTATCGTTTTCAATAAAATATCAACATCTAAACAGTGTATTATTAAAAAATTCACTTGTAGGTATACACATAGGAAAAAGAGAAGTAGTCTCCCTTGGATTAGTGCAGATATCCTGAAGAAAATGAAAGAGCGTGACCTTGCATTGAAAAGGGCTATTAAAACAAACCTGTCACATGATAAACATCATTTTGCTATGCTAAGGAATGCTGTAACATCCATGCTGAGAAAGTCTAGGGCTAACTTTTTTCTGACCATAATTAGCGAGGCAAGGGGTAACACAAAGTTAGTATGGGACCAACTAAAAAAATTAATGGGCCAAGAACATAAAACAAGAAAACCTGTTGAACTAACGGTGGATGAAAAGCGTATTAGGAACCCAGCGCAAGTAGCTACCACATTTAATCATTATTTTGTTGACTCAGTTACAGCCATGGCCCAGAGCTTCCAACCTGTAAATGTTGTGGTGTGTAAAACCCCATCAACAGAACCTAGTTTTGTTTTTACATGTGCCACAACAGCAAATACTGAAGCAATCATTAAAAAACTAAAATCGTCCAAAGCGAAAGATGTCCATGGAATGGACACAGTAATGCTCAAAAATTTCAGTTTATCACTTGCCAGTCCCATCACAAAAATTATTAATCATTCCATATGTCAAGCAGAATTTCCAAACATATGGAAAACAGCTATTGTATCACCCATCTTTAAATCAGGAAACCCACAATCCGTCTCTAATTATAGACCTATCAGTATCCTACCCGTAATGTCTAAGGTCCTTGAGAAATGGACATCTAATCAGATAAAAGACCATTTAAATAACAGTTCTTTTCATCTTCACCCACTACAGTTCGGATTTCGACCTAACCATTCAACTGAGTCAGCAAATTGCTATTTTATTGATAAAATCAAGTTATCACTTGACAGCAATAGCATTGTAGGAGCGGTCTTTCTTGACCTTAGAAAAGCATTCGATACAGTAAACCATCGTATCCTATTGGCTAAATTATCCTCTTTTAATCTCTCAGATAAGGTATTAAAATGGATAAACTCATATCTCTGTCAACGATTACAAATGGTTCATGTTGATAATAATCAGTCGGAGCCCCTCCCTCTGTCGACCGGCCTGCCACAAGGCTCCATATTATCCCCTTATTCTGTATGTACATTAACGATCTACCACTGGTGTGTCCGGAGGTTAACATTCAAATGTATGCGGATGACACAGTTTTATATGTACATGGATCCTCAAAAACTGAGGTAGCTGAAAAGCTTACAAATGTGATGGTTAAAGTAACAAAATGGTTGAATGAATCGTGTTTACAACTTAATATGTCAAAAACTGTGGGTATGTACTTTACAAAATCACATAAGGTAAACAAAGATGCAGATATCCTAGTGTCAGGGGAAAAAATACAAATTGTCCAAGAATACAAATATCTCAGCATTTATCTAGACACCAAATTAAATTTTAGATCACATATAAAGCAAACATGTAAAAAAGTAAAATTTAATTTAGCTAACTTCCGATTTATTAGAAATTCAATGTCCATTCAAGCGGCCAAAACCTTCATGCATTCAATGATTCTATCTCATTTTACCTATTGTTTAACGAGCTGGTCCCAGTCTAACTCGACTACTCTGAAACCACTACAATCTTTATACAAACAGACACTCAAAGTACTTGACAAGAAACCAAAACATTTCCACCACTGCGCTATTTTATTAAAATACAATATTTTAAGCTGGGAAAATTTAATTAAGTTCACAAATTGCTGTCAGGTCTATAAAATCTTACATGGAATGGCCCCGCCACCCCTTGGTGATTTTGTCAAACTTAGAACAACCACACACAGAATCACCAGAGGAGTGTCAAGAGGTGACTGTATTATTCCACTAAGAAAAAGTGCTTTTAGTCAGTCCACCTTCTCTGTTAAGGCGGGCATACACTGTGCGATTTTCGTCCGATTTTGAGCCGAATTCTGACTCGTGCGACTCTTTTTCAGGTCGGGCCGATTTTCAGCTTTGTCGTGCGTCGTTTGTCGTGCAGTGTTCGTGCAGTGTACAGGGGGAAAGAGAGGCGATTAACCTCTCACGACCGGCAATCGGATGGTCGGATGAATTTCAGGCATGTTTGAAATTTTGGTCGCTCCTCGTGACTATATCGCACAGTTGAAGCAGAGCTACGAACCGATTGCCCTAAACTCAGTGTTTTTTCCCTCACTGCGCATGCGCGAAAACAGTTTCATCTGCAGCAAAAAAAAAAAAAAAAAAAAAAAAAAAAACGAAAAAAGGGAGATCTTTAAGTTCAAAGCTATTACTGTTGCTTACCTCCAGTTCGTGCTGCAAAATGGATTAACCATTACCCACTTCTTCCAAGCCACCTGCGATGTACACTTTGCCTCTTTTATTATTAAAAAAAATGTTTGGAAAGAAAGCTGTTTTTAATTTTCATTGATGAATTATTGCAGTGTTCGGACATATTATAGACTGTTAATAATTAATTATATGTATATAATTCATTGTAATCGACCTAAATGTTTTAGACAATTTTTAATGAGGAGAAGTAAAGCTTCTAGGCTAATATTTTATTATCCTCACAGCGCGTTGGTTATGCGGTGATGCGCTATGAAATTGTTGCGTTTAATTTAATTATAATTAAATTATAATAGCCTATCAGTTTAATAATAAAAGGAGCCTTCCCTAATAATAATACAATAATACTAGCCTACTAATAATTTAATATATAAATTGGAAATGTTAAATCTTCTTGATATTGATAGCTGATGCTTGTTTTGACAATATCTCTGGATAGGCTACATGATATCGTCCATAGGCGCAACCCGGCATGAGGATTTATCGTGCTGATTCGCGCATATTTCACACGTATAGTGTGAGCAGTCAAGTCGCAGCTCGACGTTCGGACCGTACAGTGTGAGCACATAAATCCTGAGCTTTGGCTTTACATCGCATGCGATCTACTCGTTCAGTGTGAGTAGGTTCCTTGCTGAAATCGCACAGACATCGCACAGTGTATGCTCGCCTTTAGGGCTTCGCAGGAGTGGAACACCATTCCGTCATCAATCAGAGACATCAACACATACAGCCTTTTTCGATTACATCTGAAACATTGGCTTATTAGTATTCAGACCTGTCAACACTAAAGTCTTGTTTTTGCCCGTTTGTGTTACAGTTGTGAATGTGTGTCTTTGTTTCGTGATTTTGATTTTTTATTTCTGTATAACCTTGCAAATGATGTTAAAACTGATCATCTTCATATGCGTCTAACAAATGTTTTTCAGAACTAATTTTAGTGAGATTTTATATTTTAATAATTACTGTCTACTGTAGCTATGCTGTAGCAGACATATTTGTATTTACATGCAAATTCTTAAAAGAATTGTATTCTCCCTAGGGTGCCACTGTACATCTGGCAAACAGGACTACAGATGAAAATTAGCCACTGGCTAACTCTGGCATGTTACAGGCATACTGTTGTTAATATGCACTGTCCTGTTAAATAAATAAAATTAATAATAATAAACCTCTGTTAATTCTCAACAAGAACTTCTGTAGATACATTTTTGTGTTTGCAACTAACAACTGTGAGTAAAACATCCTTGAAAAAATGTAGGCAATAGTTTCTCATGTTTTATAAGTACACTCAACTAATTACATTTTACAGTGTAAATATATTGTAAATATATTTTTCCATATATAAAAAGCAGCAATCCTTTATGTATTATTACATTTATTGTAATATATAACAATATATTTACGCAATATATGATTTCATTTTTTTTCAGAATATTTACCCCATTTAATATATTGATCATACTGTAAATGTATGGAAATACATTTTTGTTCTGTAAGGGTTATAAGTCATCGAAGATAATTCAACAAAGACCACATTTGAACTACAGTGGTCATTTGAAGTGGATAAAAAAATTAATCAAAGTTGTCCTTTGACAAGAACGGGTATTGTTCAAAAATCATGTATAACTTTGATGAAAGGTTTTGATCCACTTCAAATGTTGACTACTGTAGTTTTTGACCTTGTCCAGAGGTCACATGGACATCAATATCGGACGTCATGTTGAAAAAAGACATAATAAAAACGTTCATTCTGGCTCTTCAGGGGACGTCTTTTCAACGTATGACATAGCCATAAAAAAACATCTTTTGGACATACTTTTGCTCAGTGGGTACATAGTGTGTTGTATACTGATGTTTTTTTTTTTTTTCATGAGATATTTGGTACAGTCAAAGTTCTTTGGCATAACTACATATCATGCTGCTAAGTAGGTCTGAATTATTTGTCTAATATTTTATCTGTACTGCAAGGAAATGGAAAAAAACATCTTTGAAAACCCCATTGTACAGGTTTTGCCACTGTACTTTAGTTCACAGCAGGTATTTGAATGATTGAAAGAATGTTTCAGGAACACTTGCCTTTAAATGGTATTCTATGAACATTAAGTAAACTGGGCAGTTTTATGTTCTCGGAATGTTACAAATCAACGTTCCTAGAATAGAACACAGCCCGTTTTCCCACGGCCCACAAGCCCCAATAAAGGCGCTAAAGAGGCACAGATCTGGATTAAAGACAAGGGCCACACATGGGCCATAACTGGCCCGAGTCTCAGCGAATTACTAACCTATAACTGGCCCTGCCCTTTACTTCTTTACAGATAAAGTGTTGTCGGGATAATTCCGGCGATACAATTCTGTATTATAAATTTTAAGGCCAGACAAGTAGTTTGTTGAGTGTTGGTTTGTAGGGAAGGACTACACACCTGCGCACACATATATTCAAACGCGCACACCTATAGACTGAACTCGTAATATGCATGTGCACTCCATCAGCGTTCTCACAGGTTCACGTTTTTAAATTTTGCACAGAGAGAACTTTCCTGGGGGAACAGAATTTTCAGAATTTAACAGAATTTTCTGTTAAAACGGAGTTGTGTTAGCGGCCCCCAAGTTAATAACTAATGATCATTGCGACGGAAGTGAAAATCAAAACTAACTTTAGCTGGACAATAACTTTATTCTAGAGCTGCTGTAAAGCCAAAACATTTTACTTTAATTTCCTATTATCAATGTAAAGCTGCTTTGAAACAATCTACATTATTAAAAGCGCTATATAAATGAAGATGACTTGACTTGTTGATGTTTTATTTAATATTATTAAGTTTTTATCACCATGATGGAGATCAGTATTTGCTTTAGTTGGTCTCTTGACCCTTGACTTTATAACATTAGTTTATCTCTGACTGCTGTAATTGTGAGTTTATAAAATACATTTGTTATGGCAAGAAAAAGATCAGTTGTTTTTGGCTGTTGTGACAATTATCATTCTGGACATGTATGATACCCTGATCTCATACTGTGTATAAGATTTGAATGTATGACTAAATATTAATCATTAAATCCAGCAATGTTTCTATAATCAGCATTTCTGATGGATATTGAATCATAAAATAATAATTAAAAATTTTTTAGGGTAAAGTAAAGAAAAGTGAAGAAAGAGAGAGAGAAGAAAAGAGAAGGGCAAGATTACAATCAGTTAACCACAACCTACGAGAAACATCAGAGAATCAGGGTCACCTTAAAGGGGCACAATAACTTAGAAACGCATCTAAAGGCTGCGAACAGGTACTTGCATTGAATTCGGTTGCTGAACAAGTCCAGATGCAGGAGATTCTTGATGATTTTGCCTGGAGTGCACTGAAGCATTCGTTTGGGTTCTTGGTGTGGTCCCACGTTGAATCCAAAGAAGTTAACTTGAAGATGAAGTTGCCGGAAGAAGACGAGAATGTTGTCTCAAAGAGGTTGAGCGAAGATCTAAACTAATCAGATAATCTTAATGGTCCTATCAGTTCACACCCATTTGTGTTGGCCAATCAAAGATAACCAGAAGAAAGTCTTTTTTCCATCTTATCTCCATTTGCATGTTCATGGTGGCATGGAGAATTTGTGCAGTCTTTACACAAAAATATAATGCAATTTATCATAACATGTTGTACACCATTGCTTATAAAATCATCAAAATAATTTTTATGATGTCTGGAGCATTTTGGATTTAGTCCATTAGTTACAGTAGTGAGGATTTTAATGTGGGGTTGAAAGGGTTAACAGTGTAAGATAAACAGACACACCCGTAAAATTGAGTTTTTTGGGTCACCATTGTGCTGAAGAGTAGAGCCTGTGCGTCAAGTCAATTCAAGTCATCTTCATTTATATAGCGCTTTTAACAATGTAGATTGTCTAAAAGCAGCTTTACAGAGATAAATGTATAATTTAACGTAAGATTGCTTTGGCTTTATAGCGGTTCTTTAATAAAGTTATTTTTAAGCTAAAGTTGGTTTTGATTGATTCGCTTCCGTCGCAACGATCATTTGTTATTAAATTAGGGGCCGCCAAGACGACACCATTCTCTCTACACAGACTTTAAACGTGAACCTGTGAGAAACGCTGATGGCGTTCAGATGCGCATTAAGAACGGGTTCAATAGTTATGTGCGTTTGAATATATGTGTGCAGGTTTGGAATTCCCTACAAACCAAGCCTAAACAAATTACTGGTGTTTCCTTATAGTTTTAATTCAGAATTTTATTTTATTTTATCAATTCGGGGTAGATACGCAAATTGAGTTTTCCCGACGACGCTTTATCTGTAGAGTGGGAAAGGGATCCTCCATAGGGAGAGACTAGTTAGCACTTCAGCACTGCGTTGTCATCGGGTCCAGGCGAAGGGCCTTCGTCAGATCTGGAAACGGCCTGGATCTGGCAGGCTGCGGGAAAACCTCGGGATAAACACAGACACTAAAATTAGCGTAGATGCCATTCTTCTCATGATATAACAAGTACATCAGGAATTATGGGAATTGTTCCCGGTTCCAGCTGACCTAATCTATGCAGCCTAATATTGAATTATAGAAGTCTATAATGTATTATGTGAATGCTAGGTCAAAGAGATGTGTCTTTAATCTGGCTTTGAACTGACAGAGTGTGTCTGCTTCCCGGACAATGTTAGGAAGACTGTTCCAAAGTTTTGGTGCTAAATAGGAGAAGGATCTACCGCCAGCAGTCGATTTTGATATTCTAGGTATTATCAACTGGACGGAATTTTGAGATCGCAATAGACGTGAAGGAGTATAATGCGTTAAGAGCTCGCTCAAGTACTGCGGAGCTAAACCATTTAGTGCTATGTAAGTAATCAGCAATATTTTAAAATTGATGCGATGTTAAATAGGGAGCCAGTGCAGTTTTGACAGAACCGGGCTAATATGGTCATACTTCCTGGTTCTAGTAAGAACTCGAGCTGCTGCGTTTTGAACTAGCTGTAGTTTGTTTATTAAGCGTGCAGGGCAACCACCCAGTAGAGCATTACAATAATCTAGCCTTGAGGTCATGAACGCATGAACTAATTGTTCCGCATTTGTCAATGAGAGCATATGACGTAATTTAGATATATTTTTAAGATGGAAAATGCGGTTTTACAGATACTAGACATGTGACTTTCAAATGAAAGATTGGTATCAAAGAGCACACCCAGGTTCCTAACTGACGACGAAGACTTAACAGAGCAGCCATCAAGTGTTAGACTGTATTCTAGGTTATTACGTGAGGACGTTTTTTGTCCAATAATTAGAATCTCTGTTTTTTCATAATTTAGAAGTAGGAAATTACGAGTCATCCAATTTTTTTATATCAGCTATGCATTCTGTTAATTTAGTCAAGTCAAGTCAAGTCATCTTCATTTATATAGCGAAGGTCCTTCGTCAGATCTGGATACGGCCTGGATCCGGCAGGCTGCAGGAAAACCTCGGGATAAACACAGACACTAAAATTAGCGTAGATGCCATTCTTCTCATGATGTAACTAGTACATCAGGATTTTGGGAAGTGTTCCCGGTTCAGTCCCGGTTAGTGAATTGGTAAGTTTCGTTAGGTTTTGAAGAAATATAGAGCTGAGTATCGTCGGCATAACAGTGGAAGCTAATTCCATGTTTCCTAATGATATCTCCTAATGGTAGCATGTACAGAGTGAACAGCAGCGGTCCTAGTACTGAGCCTTGTGGTACGCCATACTGAACTTGTGATCGATGAGACATCTCTTCATTTACTGCTGCAAACTGATAACGGTCAGATAAGTATGATTTAAACCATGCTAGTGCAATTCCACTAATGCCAACATAGTTTTCTAGTCTATTTAAAAGAATCTTGTGGTCGATGGTGTCAAACGCAGCACTAAGATCGAGTAACACTAATAGCGAGATACAACCACGATCGGATGATAAGAGCAAATCATTTGTGACTCTAACGAGTGCAGTCTCAGTACTATGGTATGGTCTAAATCCGGACTGAAAATCCTCACAGATATCATTTCTTTCTAGAAAGGAACACAGTTGTGAAGATACTGCCTTTTCTAGTATCTTTGACAGAAAAGGTAGATTCGAGATCTCCCTGTAATTGACTAATTCTGAAGGATCGAGTTGCGTTTTTTGAACAAGCGGTTTAATCATAGCCAGCTTAAAGTTTTTTGGTACGTATCCTAGAGACAAAGACGAATTAATGATATTAAGAAGAGGATCTATGACCTCTGGAAGTATTTCTTTCAGTAGCTTAGTCGGTATAGGGTCTAACATACATGTTGTCGATTTAGATGATTTAACGAGTTTAGTAAATTCTTCCTCTCCTATAGCAACGAATGAATCAAATTTTTCCTCAGGGAGACTACAACCCAGTCAACATGTTGATCTCACAGTGATCTCTCCATATGACCACAATGTGAGTTCACAGTGAGCTAAAAGTGTAACCGCACTGTGCACTCACTGTGTGCTCATATTATGGACACAATTAGTAGTAAATCACCATCACCTGCTTTCAGATGAAGCGGCATTTAGGGCTGATGAGATAATTAAGTGATTAATTTAGTGATGATTGAACATTATTGAAGACACCTGATGTTAACAAGCAGAATCACTGAAGAAGAAAATCACAAATTGTAAGTTACCATTAAGGTGATGGATGTTTGCTTTAGTTGGGCTCTAGACCATTATATGTTTACTTTAATATTTACTAGTGTTTGTCTGCTGTTATTGATTTATAACAGCTAAATGAACAAAGTAAAATATTATTTTATAGTTTCCTTTTATGTTTTGACATAATCATGCTGTGATCTGAAAAAGGAAACTTATTGAGATAGTTTGGATTAAACTGTTAGCTGCTGTTTAGTGATTCTTCAGCCTATGATTATCAATACTTTACTTATAATTCAAAATATTTAATAAACATTGTTCTGATCAAAAGATATTCAGATAAATTCATTTAAAACACAGACATCAATAATCAGCCTGTGAATCTCAACAATGGTGACAATAATAAAGCATGTTGCAGTGGCTGCCACCAATCACAACTCATTAATGGCTCCCATCATGCATTGCGGTATGAATAAATTATGATCTGAATTGTCAATTTACTTTTCCTAATTGAATATTCTGCTCCTCACCATTGTTGAGATGCATAGACTGAATCTTGACATCTGTGTGCGCCTAAAAGAATGTTTTTTTTTAACAACTTTTAAGAAATCCTTTATATTATATCAAAAATTCTGGGCATTTATGCAGATTTACTAACCAACAGCATAAATCGAAGTCACAAAGAAGGATTTTAATGAGTTCAGTGATCAAGTTCAAATGATGATTGTCATAATATAACCAAGACCATCAGATCACTTTTTTCTTTGTTCAACTGTTGATTATAATTCAGAAACAACAGACAAACAAAATCTAAAGTTAATAATATATGGGTCAAGAGTCCAACTAAAGCAACCATTGATCGTCATAACGGTAACATAAAATTTGTGATTTTCTCCTTCAGTGATTCTGCTTGTTAACATCAGGTGTCTTCAATAATGTTCAATCATCACTAAATTAATCACTTAATTATCTAATTAACTTAAACACTCTTGAGTGTGGACTCATACACTCCCAGGAGTGTTAATTTAACACTGGAGTTTTTGCTGTGTACAAAGAGCCGTAGTTAACTGACAAGCTGAGCCATATCGCATGAATTACTGCTGGTGATACGTCCGCGATATTAATGCGATTTGGCTCATCTTGTCAGTTAACTACGGCTCTTTGTAGTAAATGCCGCTCCATCTGAAAGCAGGTGATGGTGATTTACTACTAATCAAGGAACCAGCTTTACTGACGAGATGCGCATAACAATATCGCGATTTAAATCGCCCAGCCCTAGTCAAGACCAAAGAGCCCAACTACAGCAAACACTGACCTCTACAATGGTGACCAAACCAAACTCTTCAAACAAACTTCAACATGTAAACCTCTTAAACATAATTTCTAAACATCGAAACTTCCCGCTATAACTGTCTAAGAATGTTAGGGGGGATAATGTTCTTTCAATGTCATCACTAAACATGTTTGAAATGTTTATAGAGAGTGTTATCCTACCTTTTAGCAGAACATTCTGGTTACAAAAATAAAATTAGCTACAGAAAATATTAAAAATTAAAAATAGAAAAACATAACATAATGCTCTCAAAACATTCATAGAACAATAACATTTCTAGCTGGGATGAGCTCATATTGTGGTCATAGTTTGAGCACACAGTGAGAGTGCTGTGAGGTTACACTTTTAGAACACTGTGAACTCAGATTGCTGGTGTTGTGACCACATGGTGACATCACTGTGAGATCATAGTGTTGACTGGGAATGCACTGCCTGATGCGATACTGTAGTAGACGGTTGCATAGTTATAATTTTGTCCCTGATATTATCAATCTTATAAGTGAAGAAGTTCATAAAGTCATTACTGCTGTGCTGCTTGGAAACTTCTGTGTTTGAAGCTTTATTTTTCGTTAGTTTAGCCACTGTTTCAAATAAATACCTAGGATTATGTTTATTTTCTTCTAATAGGGTTGAAAAATAAGCAGATCTAGCAGCTTTTAAAGCCTCTCTGTATGCAATCGAGCTCTCTTTCCATGAAATTCGAAATACCTCTAGTTTTGTTTTCTTCCAGTTTCGTTCCATTTTTCTGGCTGCTCTCTTAAGGGCCCGAGTGTGCTCGTTGTACCACGGCGTTGGATTATTTTCTTTAATCTTCTTTAAGCGCAAAGGAGCAACTGTGTCTAAAGTGCTGGAAAAGAGAGAGTTAAAAGTTTCTGTTGCAATGTCAAGTTTTTCTAAGCTATCCAGGATGCTAAAATGATGAAACTGATCAGGAAGATTATTAATAAAGCAATCTTTAGTGGCAGAAGTAATAGGTCTAACATATTTGTAACACGGAGTCGGCTTTGCAGCCTTGGCTAAATGTAATTTACACGAGACTACACAGTAAATTCCCCAGTGTTAAATCAACACTGCTCAGAGCACATATGGTCCCACTGGTGTTACATGGTGTTAAAGTAACACTGAAGCAGTGTTAAAGTTAATGAGACAATTAAGTGATTAATTGAGTGATGATTGAGCATTATTGAAGACACCTGATGATAACAAGCAGAATCACTGAAGGAGAAAATCTCAAATTGTAAGCCACCGTTATGGTGATGGGTGTTTGTTTTAGTTGGGCTCTTGACCCTTAAATTATTAACTTTAATTTTTGTTTGATTGCTGTATCTGACTTACAACTGCCAGATGAACAAAGAAAAAAAGTGTTCTGATGGTGTTGGTTATGTTATGACAATCATCATTTGAACTTTATGTTTTTCATTTATGTTGTTGGTTACAGCTTAATCCTCTGGGCTTCTTGAAACTTGAAAGTTTCGAATTGTTTAATTTTTTTTGCTTCATCGGATTGGGGTGAAACTTGGTGACTTTTGTTTTATTACCTATATGAACACACAAAAAAATCAAGGAGATGATTCTGATATGTTAAAGGGTCGTAAAAAAAAAGTCACACTTAGCTTCCTCCCGCCCGAAAACGGGCGAAACTCAGAGAAACTTTTGGTGGTACAAGCTACAGATCAGCCACTGTGCTGAAAAAAAGTGTACAGCAATGAAGGGGTGACACTCTAGAACAGGGCTATTCAATTGGCGGCCCGCGGGCCAAATGCGGCCCGCCAATCATCTCCATGCGGCCCGACGGCACCAACCTCCCTCCTCATCTTTTCCTGGCGGTGCGGCTAATTCAGTTTGATACTCGCTCCGATTGACCTGAGAAACGTTTTATGTGCGAATATTTCAGCAGTTATTATATGTGTCCCGAATTTATGTCGACTGAACCAGCGATAGGCTACCAATCATTCGTGAATGAAACATTCTTTTGGTTCGATTCAAAACGCGCTTCATGCATAACGGTCTAAAACTATTCGGATTCATTCGGACCGCTCCGTCACTGAATCATCTGAAGCGGTTTCTCGTTCAGTACAGTATAACAACAAATAGCGATGTTTTCAGTTGTTTCACTAATTGTTTCAACAGGGCCCAGCACGGAGTTGCGTTTACTCCCGGTCCCGGACACTATATTAAACAGCGTTGCGACAACCAGTGGGAAGCGTTTCAGTTCGACAGAAACCTCTCTGTTACAAACCACAAATCACTCGATGATTTAACTAGTATTAAATCAGACGAAACAGCCTCAACATTCCCAACAAGACTGATGAGGAAAGCAGGAGAAACATTGTGGTATGAACAAAATTAAAAGACTTTAAATCCCCTAATCACCCTTACAAACATTTACCATGAATGTACTGTAGTAATTTACCATGGTTGGGCAGAAATGTGCAATATTTATTTTGAATACTATGTAGTAATAAATAAATATAGTAAATATATATACTCAAATATTATATAGTATAATAGTAAATATAGTAATTTATATTGCATTAGTTTTATTAGGTGGGTAGAGGAATATGTAATTAATGTTTGTTATGAAATTATGTCAGTTTCTTTGTAAAGGTGCATATAGTTTTTAACTTGTGTTTAGGCATTTTTTATACAGTGGGAGTGAGTAGCCTGTGGTTAACAAGTCTCACTGTCAGAATATTTTCATTTAAGCATAACAATTATAAATAAAATAATTATTATTTCTCACCAACAGCTATACGTTTGTATAAATAATTAATTTGTTCCAAGGAAAATAGCTGTAAATTATCAAGTTTTTTTTATTTATTATGGTTTTATATATTTGCATACTGTTGGGTACCACATTTCCAAGTAAATACCACATTTTTTTAGGGTTACTTATTTACTGTTATGTTTCAATAAATAAGCTAAACCCCCAAACCAACCCACCGGCCCACCTCAACTTTTCGATTTGACAATGCGGCCCGCGAATGAAACTAATTGAATAGCCCTGCTCTAGAACATCAAGAGTGCAAATAAGACACCCTCCCCGTTTGAAAGAACTCTTTTTAAATTTTTTGAAAATATAAATTACATTACATTTAGACATTGTCCTGCCAAGAAACAGCGGATAAAAGACTATATATATATATAATTTTTATTATGATTTTGCATATCTTTCTTATTTGTCATGGAATAACTCAGGAAGGAAATAAGGTAGGGGGAAAATTATTTTTTAGTGAAGTCCCCTTACATGTTAGCTGCATCTGGATAAAAAAATTATAATTTTTGGATAAAGGAATCAAAAGTTACAGCATTTGGAATAGAGATAGCCTTTTTGTGCAGTCTTTGACACCCCCTCATGGGCAATATTTTCTCCATGAAGACCATCTTGTCATAAAAGCAATAGATTATGTTAATTTTGGGCTCATTTTAATTGTAATAATATGCTGTAAAAAATGAAGTGCCATTTTCAATTATCTGAGAATGTTTCATGAGATGTATGATGTTTTTGACACATTGCAGTACATTATTTTATAGATTATGAAAAAAAGGAAATTCTATTTATCAGCAAATAACTCAGCAATACTTAAGAGTTTTTCAAAGTGGATACATTCACTGTAAAGTTCAGACTCTAAGCTTTCAAATGACATCAACTTTGTGTTAATCAAGGCAAGATTTTTTTTAAATATGGTAAAGAATATTTTCGCAGCTAGGTGGCACCTGCTGGCGGTACACTTGGTTTTAGAGGGATTACTCAGCACTCGTTAGGAGTTAATAAATGTAATTATATGCATTAAAAAGCTGAGATCCGAAGCTTTAAAATGATATATAATTTGTGTTGTTCCATTTAGTGGTTGCTTAGTAATAAAAACATTTCTTTCCGAATGGGAATAAATCAAATAAATAAATAAAAAAGCTATAGGCCGCCTACAGGCGGTTATAGGACATGACACAAATTAATACATTTTGAAGCCACTAGATGGCGCTCTTCTCAGTTGAATTTTTTTTTTTTTCTTTAGGCCTGCACTCTATTTTGATGTGAAATGTTGCAGTTATTGAAAAATAAAATAAAATAAATAAAATAAAAATATATATATTAATTCTAATGGAAAAAATAGCTCATAAAAATTATATAATTAATGCAAAGTATCATAAAAAATTCTAAAAATTCTAAATAATAATCAGAAAACATTATAGAACAAAAATATATTTGATTGGTTATCCTGGGAAAAAGTAAAGTAAAATTTTAAGGCTTCGCCCGTTCTCGGGCGGAAGGAAGCTAAGTGTGACTATTATACGAAGAAGCCCAGAGGGATAACTGTGATTCTGCATAAATATCCAGAATTTTAGATATATTATAAAGGATTTCTTAAAAGGTATTTTTTTTTTTTTTTTTTTTTTTTTAATCTTTCTTTTAGGCACACACAGACATAAAGATTCAGTCTATGCATCTCAACAATGGTGACAGTTGGGAAAAGTAAATTACATAGAGAATTCAGATAATAATTTATTCATACCGCAATGCATGATGGGAGCCATTAATGAGTTGTGATTGGTGGCAGCCACTGCAACATGCTTTATTATTGTCACCATTGTTGAGATTCACAGGCTGATTATTGATGTCTGTGTTTCTAAATAAATACACTTGAAAGTGTTTTGATCAGAACAATCAGACCACTATTTCTTTGTTCATTTGACTGTTATAAATCAATAACAGCAGACAAACAAAATCTAAAGCTAATAATATATAGTAAGGGTCAAGAGCCCAACTAAAGCAAACACCCATCACCATAACGGTGGCTTACAATTTGTGATTTTCTCCTTCAGTGATTCTGCTTGTTAACATCAGGTGTCTTCAATAATGCTCAATCATCACTCAATTGATCACTTAATTGTCTCATTAACTTTAACACTGCTTCAGTGTTACTTTAACACCATGTAGAGTGGGACCATATGTGCTCTGAGCAGTGTTGATTTAACACTGGGGAATTTACTGTGTAGATGATGATCTGAGATGTCATCGCTCTGCTGCAGAATTTCAACGGCATCAACATCTATTCCGTGTGATAATATTAGATATAGAGTATGATTACGACGATGAGTAGGTCCTGACACGTGTTGTCTAACTCCAATTGAGTTTACAATGTCTTTAAATGCCAAACCCAATGCATCTTTTTCATTATCGATGTGTATATTAAAATCACCAACAATTAGTACTTTATCTGCAGCCAATACTAACTCTGATAGAAAGTCCGCAAATTCTTTGATAAAGTCTGTATGGTGCCCTGGTGGCCTGTATACAGTAGCCAACACAAATCTCAAACGTGATTTATCATTTATACTATATATTTTTACATTAAGCACTAACACTTCAAAAGAATTATATTCGAAACTTGATTTCTTAGTGGTTTTGAAAATATTACTATAAATTACAGCAACACCACCCCCTTTGCGTTTAAGACGAGGCTCATGTTTATATATTCAGTCCAGAAGAAGATCTATAAACATTGATGACATGCTGCATATTGCTTTATTTAACAGGCAGTGACTGTGTAGTTATTGGTCCAGTGGAAATTTCTTTATTTACAGTTTTTCTCCAAACAGTTTTCTTAAAACAGAAATTTCTTTCTCAAAACTCTAAGATAATTTGGCAAAACAGTCTCACAATTCAGCACAACAAATAGCTCACTTGCAAAAGCTCATATCTCTCCCAAAACTGTTCACTCATGCTTCAAAACTAAATTCCTTTCCCATATAAAGAGTCAGTGCCACGAAAATGGCAAAGATCCTTCTCAATTGCTTTGGCTCATTTCTTGAAACAGACCGGACGTTCTCAACACTCTTGGTGCTTTTGCCAAAATAACGTGGATGGTTCGGCACAACACCATAGTTCACCTGCAAAAGCTCATACCTCTCCCAAAACAGTTCACTCATGTGTCAAAACTAAATCTCCTTCTCATTTAAACAGTCAGTGCCCCCAAAATGCTTCGTCCCTTTGGCATTGTGTAAGCACTGCAAGTCAAAATGTTTAGATGTTTTGTCACTATGGCAGAGGACCATTGAAATATCCCTCATGTTCATCTTTCAGTCTTAGCCCAGTCCTTCATTGACAATGGTTACTGTACTGTTTTTTGTCTAATTAACAGAATACAATTGTGTATAAAACTGAAAAAAAGAAATAGGATTTTAGGGTAACAGTAACCTCTAATGTTTGACATCACACATTGCACTCGCATACTACCAAGGAAATTGTAACCATTATCATTCACACACATAAAGTAACTTCCATACATCAGAGTAAAAAGAAAATGTATACAGCATAATATACTGTAATATAAACACACAAACAAAAAACAATGAAAATGATATGCAGCCTACAGTGTAAATAAAGCTGGAGTTTCACAACTAACAGTTCTTCACTGGTCGCTGTCCTCATCCTCACCCTCCTCATCCACACGCTGCAGTCTGTCTGGCCACAGATTCTCGTCCACATCACAGCGTAAATTCTCCCTTGCGATGCAACAAGGGAAGAAACGGCGTGCATGTTGCAACCATCCCCTACACTGATCTCCTGTAATATCCTCACATGCAGCGTCCATTGCATGGAGCAGGGACCTCTGATCTTGAACCCGATGCTCATACACTCTCCACCTCCAAGCGGAGAAATACTCCTCAATAGGACTGAGGAAAGGAGAATAAGGTGGTAGGAACACCATGACCATCCTTGGATAAATAGTGAACCAGGCCCTGATGAGCGGGCCACGGTGGAAATTCACATTGTCCCATACAATGACATTTTGTGATAGGTGAGGCCCTACGAAACCTCACTCATTTTCAGGGATCAAATCAAAATGAAGGTGGAGCTTCTGTGAATTGTATGGGCCAAGACTGGGGATGTGAGTGGCCACACCATTCTCAGATATGGCAGCACACATAGTTATATTGCCCCCTTT
The DNA here is from genome assembly GCF_964197995.2 of Scardinius erythrophthalmus. NCBI lineage: Eukaryota > Metazoa > Chordata > Actinopteri > Cypriniformes > Leuciscidae > Scardinius > Scardinius erythrophthalmus. The sequence goes on along the minus strand of NC_138221.1, from coordinate 70,060,579 downwards.
GCTGGCCTGGGACATCCACCGTGGCCCGGTGGCCAATAATATTACGGCCAAGTCTTCGGCCCTTGGCCAGGTTGATGCCAGCTTCATCCACAAACACGAGGATGTGAGGGCTCTCGTTTCATACATCTTTTTTTACAGAAACACACAGTTAAAACACAGTTATTTCACATTTATTTTCTGATTTTTTTTTACTGAAAAACATGCAGTTAATTATATGCAAGATTTGTTGTGACTATACGTCACTGCATCAGCAACTACACAGTTACTGTCTGTTAAATAAAGAAACATGCAGCATATCATCAGTGTTTCTCTGCTCATCCTGGACTGAAGCTCAGGCTCTACTCTTCATCATATCATCAGTGTTTCTCTGCTCATCCTGGACTGAAGGACAGGCTCTACTCTTCATCATATCATCAGTGTTTCTCTGCTCATCCTGAACTGAAGCTCAGGCTCTACTCTTCATCATATCATCAGTGTTTCTCTGCTCATCCTGGACTGAAGCTCAGGCTCTACTCTTCATCATATCATCAGTGTTTCTCTGCTCATCCTGGACTGAAGGACAGGCTCTACTCTTCATCATATCATCAGTGTTTCTCTGCTCATCCTGAACTGAAGCTCAGGCTCTACTCTTCATCATACTGTATCATCTGTGTTTCTCTGCTCATCCTGGACTGAAGCTCAGGCTCTACTCTTCATCATATCATCAGTGTTTCTCTGCTCATCCTGAACTGAAGCTCAGGCTCTACTCTTCATCATATCATCTGTGTTTCTCTGCTCATCCTGAACTGAAGCTCAGGCTCTACTCTTCAACACAATGTTGACACACAAAACACGCCATACAGAAACACTTTAAATCCAAACAGAACATTAAACACTACACTGTTAGCCCTTGCTGTAAAAAAAGGCCAAATTCTTACAATATCATACCATTTTCCATTAAAACAGTAATATACCGTAGGAAACAAAAACAGCCTACAGGAATATACTGTGAATTAACAGTGCTCAAAATCGACAATCAGAGGCTGTTTTCCCAATCACACACTATACCCTCATTCACTATTCCCTACATTAGTTCACTAATATAGTCCACTTGAATGAAAATAAGTGAGTGAATTGAGACACTGATGAACACCTGATAAGCAGAATCACTGAAGGACAGAGAAACAAGAACAGAAAAAAGAGAAAAAACACAAAAACTACAACTGACTTCCAGCAACACTGAGAGTGAAACCAGTTTACAAACCAGTTTAACATTATTTATTTCATACATGTACAAAAGTTCTTGTTGAGAATTAACAGAGATTGAGTTAATAATAAAGTTTGTTGTCACCATGATGGAGATCAGTATTTGCTTTAGTTGGTCTCTTGTCCCTTGACTGCTTACCATTCATCTCTCTCTCTCTGACTGCTTTAACTGTGAGTTTATAAAACACATTTGTTATGGCAAGAAAATGTCAAGAGGAAGATGATTAGTTATTCTAGGCTTTTGTGATTGTTTAACAATCATCATGGACATGTCTGATTTTCAGATTTTCCTGTATATTCTTTGAATTTATAGGTATTTCATAATTAGCATATTTAATTGTGAATTTACAAAATGAATTAAACATTTCTGTAATCAGGTCTTCTGAAGAATATTGTAATCATATAATGCATTAAAACATGTTGAACTCCTGATAGATTTAGACACACACAGACATCAACAATCAGCACATGAATCTCAACAATGGTGACAATCAAAAGTTTCATGTCGCAATGCATGCTGGGTTCCAGGATAATATAAAACTCCCAGCATGCACTGTTGCATGAATAATAAAAAAATATTGCCACCATTGTTGAGATTCATGTGCTAAATTGTGATATCTCTGTGTTTCTAAAAGACAGCATAGCTTTGTTTTTTGTTTTTTTTGTTTATGCATGACGTGTTAAAAAATAAGTAATTGTAAATTATTGCTGTGGTGGTAATGTAACACTTTTGACTGAGGATAAAACTCTGAATGAGTACGAATGAATTCCTTTGTGAAAGACCAAGCAATATGATGATTTTATCACCATAATCATAATCAACATAACTGCAATGATTCATAAACTGTGTGTGTGCACAAGAGTGACTTGCACAAAAACACAGCTCAAGCAGCAAAAGAAACACTAATGTTTTAGCATCAGCATCCCAACTAAAGCAAGCACTGATCTCAATAACGGTAACTTCAAACCAAACATTTTCAATTAAACATCTTAATAACAACTTCTGTAGATGTATGACAGAAATAAAGTCATACTGGTTAATAATAAGTGTAATAATGTGTAATGGCTGGAAGTCAGTTGTGTTTCTTGTGTTTCTCTATTTTCTGTTCTAACAGCAGGTGTTCATCACTAATGCTCAACAATCACTTACATATTCCCTTAATTATCTCACTGCAACACTGCGTCAGTGTTACTTTTTACTCTTAGTAGTGTGGATTTCCCTGTGGGGTTGAAAGGGTTAACAGTGTAAGCTAAAAAAACACACCCACAAAATGTATTTTAACAGTAATAAACTGTAAGTTATAAAACAGGTTTATACTGGCAACACTGTTGCCAGTAGTTTACTGTAAAATCTTGTTTTTTGGGTCACCATTGTGCAGAAAAGTAGAGCCTGTGCTTCAGTCCAGGAGAAGATCTACAAACATTGATGATATGCTGCTCTTTATTTACCAAAACATTTTTGTGGTTTGAAATGAAATAAGTTCACAGTAATACTTTGCTCACTTTATTAATGCATTAAAAAAAATTTAGTTAATACTTTTAAATGACAGTTGGTTAATTTAAGACAGTCGGTTTCTGCAAGTGAAATTAGTTAACTCGAGTTTTAGTGCATTTTTACAGTAACATACTGTAGATTACAGGAAATTACTGGCAACAGTGTTGCCAGTATTTTACTGTAAAAAAAACTGGTAAGGTCTAACAGTGTGTATATATATATATATATATATATATATATATATATATATATATATATATATATATATATATATATATACATACATATATACACAATTCCATTCTAGTTATTATTATACATAATTCCATTATTTTATTACAAATATTTATTTTATTTGAAATAACAACCATTACAACTATTTTATTTAATTATTATTAGTTAGGCCTAATATGATTATATTTGCAGTATTTATTTATTAATTTCCACAATTGGATATTTCTGGAAAATATTATCTCAAATATGAATGTACGTCAATTAATAATGAACTGAAACGTAGGCCTAATTCACATGTCAAATACTTTAAAATAGTATTTGGATGATCGAGTCAGATTAACGAAATATGGAAACTATGGACGTTTTAACAAAATGTGTGGACTTTTTACATCAGTGTTTCCCAAACTTTTATTCTGGGGACCCACATTTTAAAGTCAATAAATCCTTGTGATCCAATAAACATTAGGCCCATATAGTTCATATATCACGAAGAGAATTTATGCATTAACAAAATATGTATGACCATTTTTAAGGTCAGTTAAGCTTCCACTTAACTATTTAAAAGAGATACAGATATTTGACAAAGCACAATTTTTTTTTTTTTACCTGTAGTTGACAATAAGTAAAATGCAGAGGTGAAATGAGAAAGGAAGAGTTGACAGGGCATCTCATTGTTTTCATATTCTCATCATTACAGTGTACACAATTTATACTTAATGAGACAAAGTCCCAAGGCGTCATATACTGACGCTTTTGACATTTCGTCCACATGCAACGCACATGGCACCGTTTAGCGTCAATATGAGACGCAGATAGATATGGGCCAGAAGGCGACTCCTAGCGGTCTAACCCTACCCCTACCCATAACCTGTGCGTCTCATATTGACACTAAAGGGTGCCATGTGCGTTGCATGTGGACGAAATGTCAAAAGCATCAGTATATGACGCCCTAGGATGAGAACGCGTTTATAGCACACTGAAAAATAGTGCTCGACTTGGCGACCCATACAAAATCTCCCGCGACCCACTTGTGGGTCGGGACCCCGCCTTTGGGAATGACTGTTTTACATGGTCCCTTACACACAACTTTTCCAATTTACGAACAATTTCACACTAAATACTTACTTTAAAATGCTGATGTGATCTGGTCAAATGATTTGACCCTCAAACATGTTCAAATAATGAGGAAAATAACATCCCTTAATGATTTGACACGCAACCTATAACGTTAGGCCTATTCAATCTTGAATAGACGATAATTATAGACCTAATATTTATCCAGTAACAATAATCCCTCTCTTTTTAATAATGTTACGTTGATAAATATTAATAAAAGCGAAGTTTAATGTCACTTCCCAGTGGGCATTTGATGTCAATTTAACATCAATGTAACATCAAACATTGATGTCAAAATTACGTCACGAAATAGGTCAAAAATGAAAGTCATATTGAAGTCAATGTGTCGATGTCAATTTGATGTCAAGATTTTGACCTCTGCTGATGTCATTTTGATGTTATTTTGATGTCATACTTTGTTGGTATTTGATGTCAATTCAACATTTATTTGATGTCAAGATGTCATGATGTTGATCCCTGCAGGCACAGGATATAGACTACGGTCAGACGTTGGATTTTGGTTGAAAATAAAAGTCGGGTTGACGTCTAAATCCAATGTTTGTTTGACGTCAGGCTCCAACGTTGGGCAGTCATTGAATTTTGGTTGGAATAAACCAAACAAAAAGGCAACATCACCTGATCTCATTTTCTCTTGACTTATTTAGCTACAACAATTGTGCTTTATTTACACATTTATAACAGCCAGAGAAAAGTTTAATTTAAAGAGTCAAGGGTAAAGAGCACAACTAAAGCAAATGCTAACCACCATCATGGTGACTTTAAAATACAAAATATTATTTCTTTAAACCGGAAATTAAATAAAGTAAATCTGGTTAGTTTTAAGTGAGCTGGTAATAAGTGTACGGCCATGCATTTGTCACGATGTGACCAAAAAGTATATGGAACCTATTTCCGCTGAAGCAGTGTTTCCGGTGGGACACTTGTGGGTGAAACTCCGTCCACAGGTCTGTGTGTGCGTCTGTCGCCATGACAACCTGAACAGATTGGCAACAGGTGTGGGGAATTTACCCAGAGAGTCTGGAAGAAGCCTCGTCAGCATTTGAGAGGATAAAAAGCAGGAGAGAGAGGCGGTTGAGGCTGGTTCTTTCTCCCCCGTGAGAAGTCGTTTTTATTGGGCGGTTGCAGTTGTTGGAGTACGGGTGAACGAAGAGGAGAGTGTGGGCTTGATGAGAGACTTGAGGACAACAGAGGGAGAGTGAAATTCCCCGTTTGCATTGGAGAAGAGCTAAGTAACTGAGAACTGAGTCTCGTAATAGTATGTGTTTGACACTGAATTGGATGTGGCTGGTGGCTTGGATCACGATCATAAATATCACTGAGTGGATTGTATTGATTCATTACCGGTCTTTTATCTCTCTCTCCATTAAAAATGGTGATGTGAGCTCTGCTTGTGTAGGTGAAGGAAAATATCCCAAAGCATCCTCAGCAGTATTGATGATCACGCCCCCCCCCCCCCCCCCCCTCGCACAGAGACCCAAGGGTGAGTGCTGGCTTTATATTGCACTTTGTGAAGTGAGTTTGCAGTGCCTAAGATTGATGTTTCCCTCACATTATATGCTAGAAATGGAATTGCTGTGTGTGTGGAAGATACATTCCCTTTGCCGTGCACTCTCCCTGTGTTACGCTGGTCTACTGTCAATAGTGAGAGTTCTGTGACATTTATCTGTTCTAACTGGTTGGATGTTGAAGAATTATCATCTGGGATTTGAATTAACCCCTCTGTTTGCGCTAATAGGAGAGGAGATGCCCTGTTGCAATGTTCACTGTCTCTCAGTAAAAGCCTCGAGCAGCCTGTCGACTTCGAGTCCGCTGTATCCTTGTAGCCCACCTGTGCTGGGAGAAGTGACTGTCCCTCTGCCATGAACGTAAGGTTAACCCGCTCTGTCTGCAATATCCACTTCTATGTTAGAAGAAGCCCTGTTCAGCCTGTCGACTCTGAGTCTGCTGTATCCCTGCAATTCATCTGCATTGTGAAAAGTGTTCGTCCCTTGCAGCGTATGTGAACTGTGACCTGTCTGTAGCATCTATTCTGTCTCCGTAGGAGTCCCGTACAGCCTGTCGACCTCGAGTCTGCCGCATCCTTGTAGCCACCTGTGCTGGGAGAAGTGGCTGTCCCCCTGTCACGAACGTGAGGTTGGCATACTCTGTCTGGAATATTCATCTGCTCCAGATTTCGTATCTGTGAAGGAAGGAGGGTTGGAATTATTTACTTACCCCAGGGAAGCTCCCCAGCCACCCCACCACAAGACCGTGTACCGGCTGCATACGTACCTGACTGATACTCATCTGCCTCAAGCCCCGCACCTGTGTAGGAAGGAAGGTTGGAATTATCTACTTACCAGAGGAGACTTACCGGACCGCTCGCTCGTTAACTGCATCCCCACCTGTGAAAGACCTACCTGACCACTCACCTGTTCGCCGCCATTCACTGCAGGGTCCGCGCTGAGGAAGAGGGCGGGAGAGACTTGGCTGTTGCACCGTTCACCTTCGATTCCTGAGGGCAACAAGGAAGAAGATTTTAGATAAGGATTTTCAATTTGCTTTTACTTCAAAAATAAAACTTGTTGAATTTATTCTCTGTCTCCGACTCCTCCCTCTGACACGCTCCTCGAGGTGGTCCTGGTTCAGGGGTGGGCGCAGTCTGGCTTGGCCCATCCCGACCTGTGACATATTTCACCTTTTTTGTTTGGTTTATTCCAACCAAAATTGAACGACTGGCCAACGTTGGAGCCTGACGTCAAACAAACATTGGATTTAGACGTTCATTTTCAACCAAAATCCAACGTCTGACCGATGTTGTAGTCTATATCCTGTGCCTGCTGGGTATCTATTTGACATCAGGATGCCATGATGTTGATGTCATTTTAATGCTATTTTGATATCATTCAATATCAAGCTCCAATATCAGATTAAATTTACCTTTCAGAGTATATGCAATTATAGTGTCTGCTGTCATTTTAAACGTGAACTAAATGTAAATATGCTAGGATTTAGACCTAGGTCTACAACTTTCAAGATCATTCAGGCTAGGTCTTTTAGATGTTGAAAATGAGAATATAAATATACTTTTTTTCAGACAATGTTTTGACATAAATTTCACATCAATTTGATGTCTTGTTTCCTGACATCAAATCAACATCGATTTAATGTCAATGATATCGACCTGAGATGTAGGGACCAGAACAAGCATGTCAGATTGATACCTTTGTTAGGCATCTTTACAACCACAAGGAAATAATTACAAAATATAATGAAAATATGCATATTCATGCATGTCATACATGGTGGTCAAAATCTTGACTATTTGTTGATGTCAAATTGACGTCAAGGTGCCCGCTGGGTTGTGATGTTCACGGTTTAACTTTTCCATTTACTTTAGGATATTTCATTGTGTTTCTTATTTCATACAACGTCATTCTCAAGTAAAAACCTCTAACAAGTTACAAAATCACCACAAAGCAAGATGAAATCGCACAAAGTGCCTTGCATATTATATTGTTCTAAAATTATTATATTATCAAGGTTATTATAAGTATAGCCTACCTGTATTAGCCTCAATTATCTCGTAGAAAACCCACAATGCATCGAGGCGACTGCATGGCATATCTCCCGCCGCCTATAGGGGCACTATTTCAGGAAATTATGCAATGGGTCGTATTGAGGAAAGGTGCAAATGACCATTATGGTCGTATAAGTTGGAGGACTTGTTGGGCCTTTCAAATGTCAAAACTTTACAGCAATAATTTTCTGTTCAACTATTATTTTGCAAATCAAACAAAACTAATATTAACATTCAGACATCAAAGAGCAATAAGAATATTGAGTTCTTCACAGACAACTAGTCAAAACAGTGATTGTCCTCTTTCTCTCATTTTCACTGTTATTGCAATGGGGAAAACAGCGCATTATTAACAATACACACTGATCTTGTAATGGGGCATGTTGACACACTGATCTGGGGAAATGAGAAACTCTTTCCATTGAAAACAACAACAACTGTTCATTTGATGCAACTTTGTACATGTGAAATAAAGCTAATAATTGATATTATGAATCGTAGTGATTGAACCAGTCAGTGTCTGTCAGTGTTACTCTGAAATCAGAATCAAGGACTGGAACTAACCTTTATTAATATAGATATAATATATACTTGAATACTTTTACAATGCATTTTGATTTAAAACGCTTATATGGCAAATGCCGCTTTAATGGTTAAGCGAGAATGAGAGAGAGAGAGAGAGAGAGAGAGAGGGATTGATCATATATTCATGTTGTTTCAATCCTGATGTAATTATGACTGTCGGAAAAAATAAACATAATGGGCATTTATTTTTATTTTTTTCTGATTTAAAATTATAATTGCAATATTTTGAACATAATTTAGATGTAGTCTCACATATAAAGGTGTTTATGGACACTATGTTTTTACATAAACCACATTACAGTTTTTAACCTTGTAGAAAATAATATAAAAGTTTTCTAAAACTATATGAAACCAACACGAATACTGCGTACATTTATAAAAACTTGATACATATTTTGTTTTTACATGTTTTTGTTGGTAACACTATTTTACAGTGTCATTGTTACACGTTACATGTATTTACTATAGTAATAACTATAAATGAACCCTAACCCTATAGTACGTACATGTACTTAATATTACTCAGTACTTAAATATATAATTACACATTAAAATAAAGTGTTTTTTTACTTTGACTTTGATTATTCTGTATTAGATTCAATCCAAACTCTCTTTTGATGAAGATTCATAAAGTGATTCAGTCAAAACTGGACATTAAAAAGCAAAAGTGTAAAAACAGTGAAACTCAGGGTGACAAACGTTTATCATGAATGAAAATAACAGTCAAAGATCAACAACTGAAGAAACTATGTTCAGACTGAAACAGGAACAAGCGTTTATTGACCATAAACTACAATAACATGATTAAACTGTAATAAAACATGTGAATTAACAGTGAAATACTGTAGGTGACAGTAGATTAATGTTCATTTTACAGTTATCTCTATGATTATATAGATGATGTGTTATTCATTTCACATTATTGATTAAAAAAAATCCTTTGAGATCCAGCAGTTCTCTTACGAGAGGTCTCTCGTACTGCGTAAGTATATTACGCTAGGGGAAAATCTCTTTTCCGCGAGATATTGAAGCCAAAAAATTATCCTTTAATTTTGTATTACTGTAAAACGCCTTGCAGCAGCATGCAGGCATCAGCCTATCGAGCGAGGCCTATCGTGACGTCAGATCCAATGAGGGCGCTTTGCGCCCACTGCGTCACATCCCGCCGAAACGGGCGTGGCGTTTTAACCCTCTGGGGACTCGTTTTTTTTTTTTTTAGCAATGTAAAATAAACACTAAATGCTCTGTTAATTTTGATCTTTCATTTTCGTGTAATAAATCAATCGATCCTGTTCAGTTTCTATTTTTTTCTGTATACTCACAATAAAAATAAAGTGTTTAGCTTTTTGACAAATAAAGAAAAATTAACGTGATGCGATTTCTGCCTTCTCTCTGTCAGTAAACTCCCATTTGAAACGCGTACGAAAATGATCAATAACTCCGCGAAAATTCAGTCAAACAGGCAAACAAACCCACGGGCATAAAGCTTGAGATCGCATCTTTTAAATGAAGTAATTTATATAAAAAACAAATATTCTCAGCTTGTGAAATCTGTATTAAAAGAGAACGATTCCAGTCGAGCTCATTAGAAGCTCATTCAAAAGTAATGTGACCACTCCCTGGAGAGCGCGGCTCGCGCTATTCAAACGCAAATTCTGAGAACCATTTCAGACCTGTGAAACGCCCACATCAGCTGTAAACAAAGTGCCGTGAGTGAGGCATAATATAGCCTACCTTATGGAGAAAAGTTTACTCAGAACAGTGCTGATATGAGGAGCAACAGATCCCGCTGAGGAGTGAGGTATACTGTTACCTTTTCTCAAGTGTTAATGTGGAATAACATTATGGAATAACGTTAGTGTAGGCCTATGCAAACCGCAAAAAGATGAATCGCATTTCTATAATATTTCAGTGAGATGAATGAAGGGTACATATTTGTAAAGACTGTTTAGCCTAAATATGAATCGCGCGTCTGTGTGTGAAAGAATAAAGTGCTTTGCTATAGCCTACTGAGATGAGTAAAAATCGACTGAAATATGTTAATACAAATAAAATGTATTTGTATAAGCAATGTATTAAACTGCAAATTAACATTTATATGCCCTAATATTTCATAACATCAACGTTACAGTCAGGCGAAGCATGAAAGACAACATTTTGTTGACTAGATTTGGATACAGTTTTTACTGTAGAATATACTGCCACATCAAATAAGCTTTTGTTTAGCAATTTCTGCTCATATCTATATATATACATATAAAATACTATTTTTGTCAAAAATAAAGTCATAGACTAAGATGTTAGATGTTCCAATGTTGGCTATATTCAAACTAATGAATACATATGATAAAATGTAGGCCTATAATCTTTGTTTTTTTTTTACAAAGAAAGAGTACACTTGAAATTTTGTTAAAATTGTAATTATTGTTGTAATTGTAACCTTTTTAATAAAATAGCAAAACATATTTACAAGATAGATGTAAGCGAAATCTTAACCCCCTGAGGTCGGCAATCACGCCGGCGTGATCTGCTCGTTTTTTTTTATATCAGTGCAAATTACTCTGTTGATTTTGATTTTACATACTTGTATTGTACATCATTCAAAACTGTTAAATGTCTTCTTTTATTTGTGTACACTCATAATAAAAACAAAATGTTGTGTTTTTCGTAAAACAAAGAAAATAAACATGATGCGCGTTCTGCCGTCTCTCTCAATGTGAAACTCATTCTGAAACGCGACAGAAAATGACCTGTAACTCAGCGAATGTTTGTCACACAGACTTGAAACGCATGTCTATGCAACGCTTGGAATCTCTATTTTTAAAGTATGTAAATTATATAAAAAAACAAATATTCTATTTTTAAGTAATCCATACGAAAGCAGCGCCATGTACAGTTTCTCAAACGCGTCCTCATTAACTATAATGTGACCACACCCACGCGCGCACGAGCGATTGACATGCAAATGATCCATGCGGAGAAACGCAGACCTGTAAATGCCCTCATCACCTCAAAACAAAGAAGCAGAGACTTCGTAACTTACTCTTCTCTGCTTTCATCGGGTTTGGACAACTGTAAGCTGTGCTGCGCTGTGCTGTTTACCTTGAATTTACCTCGGATTTACCTCAGAAGAACGCGATTTGAAGATGAGAAGATTTTAAAGGTAAGACATGTTAAACTGGTCGTGCCAGATTAAAATGTATGTTATGAAATGAGTTTGGAGTAAAAACATGAACTAAGCCTAATGTCATATATGTACATGTAGACAGAAACATGAAATGTGCTTGTATAGGCTACGTGTTCAACACGAGGATGTTTTTATATTCTAATAAAACACAGCATGGTAAAAGTAGGCGAATATATATATATGTGTGTGTGTATTCTGTACATTTTAAAAAGCTATTTTAACCTGAAAAATCTAAAATGTATTCCCCAAATTGTGCAGCATAGTTTCTCTTGATATCAGCATGTTCACAGCTGTTTTGTTGTTGTTGTTGTTTTTAGAGGAACAAGATGCCACTGATAAGTCCTGCTGACTTCAACATTCACATAAGTCTCCATACATGAACATGCTAAAGTGAAAAATCAAACACCATGGAAATGAAAGGTATGTAGCCTACTATGTTTCAGGAATGGCACAAAGGTGTGTGACAGTTCAAGTCTCTGTCTTTAGTTCAGTGTGTTAAATAATGTGTTTTTTTTTGTCATTATGTTGTGTTGTAAATACATTAAAAACAATCAAAAAGCCATTATTTTTTTAATCTCCTCATTCTTTGTGCAAGGTTGCTCAGAATGGCAGGGCCTGATAGCTCCTAATAGGGCCATTAGGGAGTCTCTTTTGTCTTTCTCAGGTGAGAAAAGCTTACATAATAATGAGATGTCCACGCCTCTTGCATAGAGCTTTCTCACACAAAACACGTCGTAAAATTTTTAAATCAATATATTGTCTTCTCTGAATGAGCAGTCAGGATGATTTTCACATAGTTTTGAAGCAAATATTCTAGGCTATGTCATACAATTTTCAAAAGTCTTATGAAGAAATAATCAGTATGGGTTTCATGAGCTTATTTCAGTGAGAATTTTTTTTTGTTTTTTCACAAACCACGCATAAATGTTATTATCTCAAAACTACAAACTTTTATATACTTGCTGCTGATATATTATTGTAGCAGAGTTTGTGCTGAATACAGTGTAATCAGACTTTAGCCATGAAAATGTCACAAGTAACAGAAATAAGCACAAATGTCAGAGCATGTAAGAACACCTCCAGGGCCCAGAAAACAGCTCAGACCTCAGAGGGTTAAATGGTCAATGTAAGTCTTCTTCTAAATATATCTTTTGTCCTTGCATTGTGGCTCAGTCAGTGTCACACCTAAATGAATGGCTAATTATGCAGAGTGGGTGGGACATTGTATTCTCAGGTGTAAACCACTCCTCGTTCACGCCCCCTCGCATATTGGCTTTCTAAGCAAAACCTGTTTTACATCAATTTAAATAAATGTATTGTCTTTTGTGAACGATAAAAGCAAGACTATTTTCACACAATTTTGAAGCCAGAACTCGAAGGAACAACATCCATTAGTCAAAAGTCTTGTGGACACATATTTAATATGTGTTTTGTGGTCTTATTTCAGCAACTTTCATTTTTATATTTTCCAATAACCACGCATAAACATTATTCTCTTAAAAATACAAACATCTACATACACGTTGCTTGCATATTATGGTAACCCTGTTTGTGCTATATAGAGTGAATTTACACCTTTGCCATTAAAATGTTTATAAATAACTGAAAAAAGCACAAATGTCAAGGCATGTCAGAACATCTCAAGGGCCCCAAAAACACCTTGGTCCCCAGAGGGTTAATCAGATCATCTGAAGGATTTTTTAATAACACATTGTGCACAAATAAAGTGTGTGAATATCAATAACGGTGATAATGCAGTAACACACACAATCAGTTACACAACTGGAGAAATGGCAGTTTAGTGTGTGTCTTTATGTAATTTCACACTTCTGATAAACAATGAGAAATTGTTAAATGGTTCCACATTTTCTTTGTTTTCTTTTACAGTGTGTGTATGTGTGTGTGTCAGTCAGAGTATGTGTTGTTTAATGTGACACAGAGACACTGAAGAGTTATAATAAACTGTAAATCCAGCATAGAGGGGTTCAGTGAATGTGTGTGTGAATGTGTGTAAGTGTGTGAGTGTGTGTGTGTCAGAGATGCTGTAGAAGGACAGAGTGCCGGCCGACATGTCCACAAACACTCCTACTCTCTTACAGGATCCTGAACCAGCAGAAACAGCAGTGGAGTTATTGTGAAGGACAGAGAGTCCGTGATATACAGAGCGTCTCAGACTCCAGGACTTTCCATTACGTCCAAACTCACAGTCATAACCCCTTCCTTTCCTCTTGATTCCTTTATATGACACTGATATATCAGCATCTCCACTGCATTCAACCTCCCAGTAACAGCGTCAAGTCAGACTCTCTCCACACAGAACCTGATGACACACATCAAATCTCTCTGGATGTTTAGGATACGACTGACTCTCTTCCACACGCGTCACCTTTCTGTTCTCCTCAGACAGAACGAGATCAGTGTGTGCTGTGTTTGGATCCAGTGTGAGATCAACGGCATCTGGACACAAGAACACACATTACAACAGCAACACTTACAACAACACACACTAAAACTGTGTTTGAGGACTTACATCTGTGTAGCCTTGATGTCATCATGAACTCTTTAACTTCTGAACCGTGATCCACACTAGAAAACACACACACACACACACACACACACACACACACACACACACACACACACACACACACACACACACACACACACACCACCACCAACACCACCATCTGCAATAGTGAGCATCTTCTGGACATTGTACACAAGGAAAGCTTCTTCACAGATCTCTGCACTGTAGCACAAAGAATCTCAAGAGATCTCTCGCATATTGCCAGTGTTTCCTTGTTAGACTTGGTTGGACCAGAATGCACATTGCTGTGGAGAAACAGTTGTCGTACTGCTCGTTTAAGAACTCGCATGTATGAACGGAGCAGTAGGCACGTCATCATGAAGACCTTTTGATTTCTGTCTATCACTGGTTTAGCAAGTTGTATGGAAGTGGCTAAATTAAACTACACTCTCTAGTCCGAGTAAGCAGTAGGCGACCGACTTTAGAGGTATTAGCAAACCCTACATCCTCTGACTAAAATCAGAATTAACAAGTTTGTGTCCGTGAGAAACACGAATTGGCCGACGTGATCTCTGTGCGGCATTGGGTCCATATGAATTAATAACTGAAAGTATGGGATACTCAGAATAATCAAAGATCTAAATTAAATCACAATTCATCTTTTGATCAGCTGATAAGAGAGAAAATCAATAAATACAAAGAGTCACTTAAAAATTGGAGTCAGATTAAATTATTCATGGAGTCAGAATTAAAATGGGAAATCAACTGTTTAATAAATTAAAGTGAATTTTACAGAAGCGCCCGAAAAGACATACACGCTGCATTGCCTTCGACCAAGACACCGGACACCGTCGTTGGGCCGGTGATTGGAGCTTACATGTGTGTGTGTGTGTGTGTGTGTGTGTGTGTGTGTGTGTGTGTGTTCATTCCACACTGCATTAGTTCTCTAGTACCAGGCCTTCATTCAAGTCTGAATCTCTGTGGATTTTAAGAGATTTCAGCCCTGTTGCTCAGAGGTCTTTAAGAAGAGGAAGTTCTGCTTTAAGTCTCTATTGTGTGATCAAACAACCTCTGGTGTTATCTTTGTGCTTTTATTTGTGTGAATCACAATTTCTCGTACTTTGTTTTTTTTTGTCTCAGTCTTCTGTGTATGAACCTGGAACTATTCATCTTCACACTCCGGCTCTAAAATGCAGATATCCTCTCATCTCTCTGCAGATTTCCCCCTCTTAATGGTCCTGCTTTAAAACTATTTGCCTTGTTCTTTCTTTCTTTTTTTTATGCTGTAACAAAACTATGTGTTGTTCCATTTGTTCCCACTTATAGGAGCTGCTTTAAGTCGCTTCCGTGTTTTTATCTAAGCGCGGCTCCAGACTAACTTTTTTACTTGGAGCACTGTCTGTAGTCGATATATACCAAGATATATATAGTGTCTGTGTATATTAAACTGCAAAAAGACTATTTAAATATTAACCAGCAGAAATATTAACTTCTGCTTGTCTCTGTGTGAATGAATGGCGCAGACGTGCGGTTTCATCGATAATTCCATGCTGTTTTACTTGGGTTTAATGATATACAGGGACAAAAGGGACAAAAGCATGACAGACTCGAGCAATGACGCCTTTGACGTGTGATTTCGAGAACACTATAGGGAACGAGCACGTTCTTTTTGCCTGTTTGGACACTTCACATACGTTTGCACTGCCTGTTTTGTTTACCTGTTTACATGTTCATAACGTGCGTTTTGTCCTACTCAAAACACACGTTTTCGACGCCCATTTTTGTTCAGATAAACGTGTGACAAAAACTCCACGGAGGCTTCCATGTAGTTCCGCCATCTTGAAAAACTATAATAGCAGAGAGGGACAAAAAGTACTAGACCAACGCGTTTCCACAACGCGTTTTCATTCAGAGCCAGGCGTCACGTGACTGAAGTCAGCAGAAGCGGAGAAGCAGAGCAGAGAGAGGCGCTTGTCACTGCCGCGGCAAGTTTAAAAGGCTGCACTGCACGGTTATTTATACACCGTTCATTCATACATACATATGAGTCACAGGATAAGGAGTCCTCGTCATCGAAAAAGTCCAAAATAGACCGTAAAAGGGATTTTCGGGATGGCTAATGCAGGAGAAAGCTTTTAAAAGAGACGCTGAAGTTGCCTGCTTTCTTCTCGACAGGTAAGTCAATGTTACGGTCTTAATTACAAGCTTTCTTTTCATTACTTGGTTGTGTACTTTATTATATAGATAGAAGAACGTTTATAGTAAAAGTTAAACAGGCTCTTTGATGAATAGTAGCTATTGAGTAAAGTAAAATTAGAGAAGGCTCTGATGATGATGATTAACAATGCACGTAGCCTACTTCAAAAAATATAACGAGTAAAGAAGGCTTTATTACTACCTTAGTTAATGTTTTTCACAGTCAGTAATTCATACTGTAACATGCTTTTTTCGTTGTTCAAGTTTCAGTTTGTTTTAAATAACAAACCTGTTCACCTGAAGAACTCGGAAGTGCTATTATAAGACATCCTGTCATAGCTTTTTGGTACATATCGGCTACCGTAGATGCAACGCGCATTTGAAAAAGTGAGGTGCTGGAGAGCATTATTCGTTTGAAAGCAAAATACAATTTCACCACTAGATGGGATAAATTCCTACTTACAGTCCCTTTAAGAATCTATGCTTTTATGACAAATCATGCGTTTGGCTGTTGAAACGCACGCTTTTGACGTGTCAGTGTGCAATCAGACGCCTGACCAGGCGTTTATGAATACTTTGGCTTGCCATAGTCTACGGCTCAAGCACGCTCGTAACTGTGCACTCAGACAAAGACGAGACAAAACCGAGAGTGTCAGAGCTCTGTCACAAAACCAATAATTGAACTAGACCAGTGGTTCTCAACCTCTCCTGCAGGGACCCCCTGACAGGCCATGTTTCTGTTTTAACCCTGAAATGGCACACCTGATTCAAATAATTAAAGGCTTAATGAGTAGTTGACTAATTGATTAAGTGACTAATTCCTACTCTTCCTATACTCATTAATTGAATCAGGTGTGCCATTTCAGGGTTAAAACAGAAACATGGCCTGTCAGGGGGTCCTTGCAGGAGAGGTTGAGAACCACTGAACTAGACAGAAGTGACAGAAATCTGACACTTTGTTGTTTATGATGGGATAATTCTCGAGTTTCAGACAGAATTCAGCCAGAGAAAGTGTGCACTTCGGTTCAGCGATGACTAATCTGAATGCCACTGAGTGGCCATCACACTCAAACTCAACAGAAACATGTGTAATTGGTTTTACATTATTAAAAATGCTTTGTCACAGTTTTTAATAAATGTGATACTGTCTAAAGGCAAACGCTTGGATGGGTGAAAAAAAAAGAAAAGAAAAGTCTGAAAATTGCTTTCCAAAACAACAATTGTGGCTGTTCATGAGTTTATGTCTAGGATTGTTGTTGATCTATAACATTTTAGTAATGAACAATATGTCATCTTTTGAAATGCAGTGCTGTTATAATCAGGGATGCACATAAGTGGTGCGCAGGTGCGCATGTGCTACCCAATTAAACAATGCGTACCAGATGAATTGCCGCAACCCTCATTTGCGTACCTAAGATTTGGGGATAGATAGGTGCGCAATCTGTGGTGTTGGATAGGCCTCAGAACTAGATATGCGCGGATGGGCTATTTCATCCGCAACCGCATCGCAAAACTCATCATCCGTCCGCCATCCATCCGCACCAACGTTTTTGACCAATTTTCAAAACCGCACCCGCCCGCCATCCGCTGATTGGGCAATGCAAGGCGCTGCTGATGACAGCCGCGAGACTAGAAAACTCTCTTACCTCAGAATATCAGCAGTGAACTCCGTCTCCGATCGGCGCACATGGACAAAAATAAAAAATTATTTAAATAAATAAATAGCCTAAATTAAACGAACTTCGGCAAACCTGACCGTACAATATTTTCATTGTAGCCTAATAGAAAACGCATTTTGGCGCATCATTTAGGATTTTTCGTTGGTGCGCCATCAGCTAGCCTATGCCTACAAAAGACAGATGAAATTTAATATTAATAATTGATCCATGTCGGTATACACAGCCTAATATTTTACACTTAGGCTATAATTAAAAAATAGCCTAAACAATCAAGATAGCCTATTTACTTTATTTATTTATTAAAACCAGAAAATTGGTTAATGAAACATGGATTAAAATTAAGATACAATTAATACAAAACGAAATTCGCTTTAAAGAAAGGCTTTGTGCTTTCTGTTTGAGGTCTCTGTGAAAGTTTGAAAGTCTTTTAGTGCCGCGGCGCTTTCAGAGTGGTCGCGTCCGTAATGGAGAACTGTCACTCACGTAAGATAGTTTTTTCCTCATAAATGACAAAAAACTTTAAAAAAAAAGACAAACCATCAATTTAAAAAAAAAATATATATATATAAAAAAAGGATGGATTTATAGCGTTTTGGGGGGAAAAAATGGATGGATGACCTTATATTGCCTTTGTTTTTAATTCTCCTTTTTTGAGTTTGTCACGTAAAGTTACCTCCTTCGCCGGCGTTGCCATCTCTGATAATAACAAGCAGTCTGCATAGACTCGACTAGGCCATATTAGCCTACTGCCTGATAAAAATTTGACTATTTTAAAGTGTGCTCGATTTTTTTTTTTTTTTTTTTTTTTTTTGGATGTAGGTATAGTCAGATAACAATATTTAACAATATATTAGGCTATGCATCCCTCTAATTTGTTCCTCCCGTGAGGTGGGTTAAGGAAAAAATGCATTTGAAAATGTGAGGACCAAGCAACAACCCCAGGTTCTCCCCTGAGAACAAGACCAAAAATGTTATGTGCTCCCCTGGTTATAATAACATTTTCTCTGTACTTTTATTGGGGATTTCATTTTTGTATTTTATTTATTTGTAAATTGACTGTGAAAAAGTTTTAAACATATATAAAATAACCTCTCTCACACACATGCGCCGTGTCATAAATGGGTTCACAGACATGTTCGAGAAGGTTATCTGTTTGGGTGATCGGTGTAAGATGGAGGTCTCTTAAAGAGTATGTTGGGAAATGAAGAAGGAGGAAGTTCCAGTTCTATGTCTTTGTGACGTTTCTACAGCTTCTATAGTATCAGAGTCTATACATTATTTTCTCAACACATTCTCACTGACAACTCGTCTGGATGCTTTGTCAGGACTGCTTGATGTCATTTTTTAACACACTGGGACCCCTTCAGTGTTCAAAAACTATTAAAAAATCTCAGTCTCTCTCACATACACACCAGCCAGGATGATTCCTACTGATCCACTTACTTGAGTTTGTCCAGTGTGCAGTCTGGATGCTTCATTGTATAAGAGAGCAGCTTCACTCCTGATTCTCCTGGGTGATTGTAGCTCAGATCCAGCTCTCTCAGGTGTGAAGGGTTTGAACTCAGAGCTGAAGCCAGAGCAGCACAACCTTCTTCTGTCACCAAACACTGAGATAATCTACAACAAGTAAGTAGTAAGTGTTCATGTCAGTGTGCTTCATTTTTAGAGAATATACACTACAATAAACAACACAGCTCTTCAACCCATCAATTATCTTTACAAGGACCTCTGATTGATTGCAATTAGTGATGCTGAGATTACCCAATTTAAAAATTAACAGTTATTACAATGGTCACATTATTAAACAGTAAGAATTTGGATGCTTTGTTTAAAAAAAATGTTTTTAGGTAAGACAGGGTCTGTGCAAATCAACTTTCAGCACATGTGAAACTCTCAAATTGAAAACATGGTGGAACAATGCAATCTCTTGTACTTGGCGAAGAAGCTAATTTAATAAGCTATTGGGACATGTTTTCTCTCTAAACATGATTCAGGAGTAGTTGAAGACAGGTATGCAATATGCAAAACATTTAGATGAAAAGTGTCAGCAAAAGCGGCAAACACATCTAATATGTACAGCGCCTGAGGAATCATCACCATCCACACCCAGATGAAGGTAATAATTTTACAAACATAATAAATAGCCTGTTACTTACTCCTATACAATAAAAAGCAATAAGCTAAGCACTTTGTTATTTTGATAAGAACAAGGTCTCAACTTCAAATAAAAAAATAAAAAACATTTTGACACTCTTTAATGCATGTGACAGATTGTTATATCCGCATATCTGTTTAAGAAGCGCACCTGAACTGATCATCTCTGCATCTGTGCATCTCTGCACCTGAACTGATGATCTCTGTATCTGTACATCCCTGCACCTAAACTGATCATCTGTGTATCTGTGCATCTCTGCACCTGAACTGATCATCTCTGCACCTGAACTGATCATCTCTGCACCTGTGCATCTCTGCACCTGAACTGATGATCTCTGTATCTGTACATCTCTGCACCTGAACTGATCATCTGTGTATCTGTGCATCTCTGCACCTGAACTGATCATCTCTACACCTGAACTGAACTGATCATCTCTGCACCTGAACTGATCATCTGTTTATCTGTGCATCTCTGCACCTGAACTGATCGCTGTACTTCTAGATTGTTACAAACACTACCTTGGAAAATCCTCCCGTCTGCCACAGGTCTCCCTCATCTGAGTATTAACAGTATTAACTGAGTACTGACTACAAATCCCAGAACTCGCATACCTGGACTGATTGCACAAACACCTGTTCCCCGTTTCATTGACTATTTAAGCTCAGAGCACGCTAGGCTAAGTGCAAAGTCTTGTTTTGCCATGGCTAACATTTCTGAGCATTTTTCCCACCACTGATCAATTCATCGATTTAGCGATCCATATTGACTATCTCATTAGCTCTCGAAAAACAAACAGATTTTCTACCCCTCTTCACCAAGCAAACTTCCCTATGGATGACACTAGTGTTGTCACAATACTCGAATTTCTAACTTCGATACGATACCTTGAAAAATATCGATATTCGATACCAATTTCGATACCACAGAGAAAAAAACTGCCACATTATTAAGTTTTTTTTTTAAGCTAAATATTACAAGTCTAGAACATGACAATGAGGTATATTTTACATGAACAAAAATGGGGTAGGGTGACCCCTCACAGACCCTGAGGTAGTGCACTTGTTCAAAAGCATAAATGCTGGTTAAAACATTAACGTTATTTGATGCGTTATTAAACGCGACAACGTCGGGCGCTTTTTCCGCTCGGAGTTGTTTTGTTTTTTTCAACTTCAAAAAAGCGAGGCGCAGCAGCCGCATAAACAGTGCACAGAACACTCGCTGCCATAGGAAACCAATTGAAAATAGGCGCCTCTCACTGCAAAAATTGCGTCAGGTGTGATCGGCCCCATTCACTTTTGCTATTTAACCAGAGTGAATGAGACGAGTGCGCGTGTGGTGTTTGTCAATGCGCCTTTGGAGAGAAGTGAAAGTGACAGCTCGGCTAGTATCGGTGTATCGATACTTCGGGAAATTAGTATTGGTACCTTTCAGATATTTCAGTATCGATATTTATCGAAATATCAATATTTTTGACAACACTAGATGACACTGAACCCATGCAGATAGGACAAACACATCTGTCCACAGAAGAGCAAGAATGCTGCATCAGGGAACATCTATGTCTGTATTGCAGTCAAGCAGGACATCTGAGAGCAAACTGCCCAACTTGACCAACACAACAGTATACTCCGAGGATGAGTACTAGGGGTTGGAGAAACAAAGCTTCTTCAATCTTTGAAGCTTTTCTTTGATTGTTTCGGGAAAAGATTTGAAGCATCAGCAGTGTCGAAAACTGTGGCAGGTCAAATTTATAGCAGCCATAAACCAGAGTGTGCAGCGCCAATGTTTCATCCATTAAGCACAAATAAAAGCCTGACAAGGCTAAATATTCAGTTTTCTGATAATATAATTGACATATTAAAGTGTGGCAGTAAATTGAATGTAATAATACTAATTATAATAATTCCAATAGAGTTGTTTGATGCAAGTAAATGGTGCTCTAATAATTTTATAGTTTTTATAGTGTTCATATGGCAGAATATATGATCATGTAATATAGGCTATAGGCTTATATTTATAAAAAAAAATGTTGACTTGAACCTCCAATAACCCGTAGAGTAGTGTTCTGGGTTCAAACATTCTGAAATGCAAAGTGAAGCATTCACTTGACTAGAAAAAAACAAGTGAAGCTTCGTTTTTGATCAAGTTTCTCTGAAAACAATACAGGCTCCGACACGGAGCTTCATGAGAAATTGCGCTGCGTACTCGATAAGCGCTTTGAAGCTTCAGTGTCATATGCAACATCACTAGTGAGAACCTCCATTGTTCCTGGTCATTACACTTCATGTATAGAAGTAACTATAAAGATAATGTTCTCTATGAGTACCATCATAACTACGGCCCTACTTGACTCGTACCCTACTTGTGTGTAGTTGGAGTTCTACACACAGAGCAAACATGCTTTTACCTCAACCGTTTCCCTCACAATCCAGTCATCATTGGTCTACCTTTTTTTTGGACAAGCCACCGCATGCCTTCTACAGCCACTACCCATTCCTCAATGACCTTGCTCACACATTGCAATCGATTTTTTTCACTGAATTCCTGGCCTCCCAGGGTAACACCATTATATTAACAGTCATTGGTCATTTCTCTAAAGCACATCGATTAACTCCTCTACCCAAGCTCCCAACCACTTTCGAAACAGCAGAATATCTCTTCCACTACGCGTTTCGCAATTATCGACTACCTGAATATATTGTCTCAGACCGGGGGTTTCCAGGTCATATCTCGGGTCTGGACGACCTTCTTCTGCCAGCTTAATGTAAATATACAGACCCTTTCCAAAAAATTTGAATATCATGGAAAAGTTTATTTATTTCCATAATTCCATTCAAAACATTAAACTTCCATAGATTATAGATTCAGGGCCCACAATTTAAACGATTTCAAGTATTTAGTTGTTTATTTGTACATAATTTGGGCTTCCAGCTCATAAAACCCACAAAAACAGGATTTAAAAAAATTTGAATATTACATGAAATCACACAGTAATTACACAGTGATATCATGGTCATTGAACCAGGTTTTGGTTATTTTGGCAGTGTGGGCAGGTGCAAAAAAAAAAAAAAAGGAACAGAAACAAGGGATCTCATATGTAATCATATGCATATGTGAAATAACGCGATCACCAACATTAAACAGCATATAAATCAAAACTGCCTAATGTTACTGAATTAAATATCGACTCAGGATGAGCAATAGGCCCGTGCAAGCATTAGGGGTGTTGAAGGACTCGTTCTACTCCATCTGTGTTTTGATCATTGTTCTGAATTCGATCTGGATGTGGTCTTTGACAAAAACATTATAGTAACCCCCCCTCAGATCTGATAAAATCAGAACCAGAGCTTCTGCTCCTGTACTGTATGGAAGCATATCGGTTGCAATATTCAATTTGAAACGTAATATGCAAAATGACAAGGCAATATGTAAATTGGCAATGCATTTCTGTATATAAATGAACATTTTCCATTACATTTGTGCAACATTTGGTTCAAAATGAAAATGAAAATTCAATTATATAATTTAAATTTGCCATTTAATACACTAGGTTTAATATGTAAATTTAATGCTTTTTTTAACGCTTTTACAAGTTGCAAAATTAAAATGTATTACAGAAATGATAAGATTTGTTTAACATGTTCAGGCAAAATTTGTAGCAACATGATAATTTAAATGTTATTTCTCTTAATTACATTTACACTCGTAGGTAAGACACTTGCGATTGCATTTTCATTAAATGTCAATGAATGTTGCAAAATTCGATGTGCAAATTGAAAATGCATTCCGAGTCAATCACGTTCACGTCCCGTCCAGTCCTGCCAATCACTGCATCAAGGTGGGGCTCGGCAACAGGTAAACATAGGCAAATTTTCGCATGGGAGCGCGCAGATGTTAGTGTAGAGAGGAGACCCTGAAGCGGAATGAATGATCATCGTCAGAAGAACCGAGTGGTGCTGTAAAAGAGGTTTATGTTTTAAAGAAAAACATCCATTGGACAAGCTAGATATTGTGGGGAGCATACACATGCCTGTACGGAGCAGAAATGAAACATTAATGATGTTCTGTTGTTTTCTGATGCTGGACTGTGTTAATGATGGTTTCGTTTTTATTCGAAATTCGTTATTATAAGTGGGTGTAGATAAAAATCTTAATTCAGTCAAGAGTAGTGAGTGATTTTCTCTTTTGTTGTTTTATTAACATTAAGGGGATTGGTCACCTAAAAATAAACATTTTGTCATCATTTACTCACTCTCAAGTTGCTTTAAACCTGATGTTTAAATTGAACATAAAAGTTTTTGAAGAATGCGGGTAACCAAAGAGTTGCTGGTCCTCAATGACTTCTAAAAGGTTTTTTTTTGTGTGTGTATACTATGGAAGTCATTGGGGACCAGCGACTGTTAATACCCACATTCTTCAAAATATCTTCTTTTGAGTTAAGCACAAGAAAGAAATTAACTCAGGCTTGGAACAACATAAGAGTGAGTAAATCATGACAAATTATTTTGGGGTGAACCATCCCTTTAAGGACAAGCGACATCATGTTTACTAGGTCACTTTAAGACTTGCACGCATTTAGAAACAGAATCAGTTTTCACTCACTTTAGACATAACCAACTGTGTTTATGTAAACCTTGTGTGTATTTGGCAGTATTAGCACAATCAGACGCGAAAGATAAAGTCCTGTTTGGCACTGTTTGACAGTGCGCGCGCACTTCAGGCGTACACGCTCAGAAAAAGTGCATCATGTCAGAACAGAACGTCAATGAAATGTTTACCCGGCAAAGCTTTAAAGCACGAGCAAATAATTTGTGACAACTTTTGTGATTGCAAATAAGTGCAGTGTCCTGTGAGTGTAACTCTACCGCTGCATTAACATGTGATGTGAATGGACGTCGAGTTTTAAAGTATTGGGACTGAGGCGCCAGAACTGCAGCTGAACGAATGTGCGCTGTAGCACGATACTACCATATTTCTTCAAAAGCAGATCGTGGAGACATTATGCTATATCATGTGACATGTCACTGTGTCGTGTGACATGTCGCACTGTACAGCCCTGCTTATGCTCATGCAAAGCCTCATTGATGTAATATTTTTTTTATTGCAATGTTTTATGATGAAATGTTTTTATTATTTATTAAAGAAATGTATGCAAATCATAGCCTACTGTAAGCCTATTTAATTATTAATAATGAATGCTAAAACACAAATGCTGCCGACTAACATCGGTTAGCAAGTCCTGATCAATGTTTTAATTTTACGATCATTTAATTTAATTTATTTAACTGTTATGTTTCAGTTAATAAATCTATTAACAAATTGAAATAACACAAAGTATAAGACACATAATTTACTATTGACTAGGGATGCTCCGATCAGCATTTTTTGCCTTTTTTGTTCATGTTTCTTTTTTATTTATTTTTAGCGATTGCCAATTTTTTTTCTGTGATTAATCACCATTATAAAAACAAAATATTAATGTAGAAACAAAGACAGTATATTTTAAATATGAGTCTAACAGTTAGGAAATATACAGAAATTGAATAAAGTTATCAAACAGTTTGCACTGCATACATTTAAAATGATATATAGATTAATTCTTATTAAAGTTACAAAAGTTCTTTAGTCAAGAGCAGTGAGTAATTTCCTCTGTTCCCTTTGTTCTTTGATTAACTTTACTGACAGAAAGCTTCATTGGCTGCTGTCCCTTTTAAAGGCCCGCTATTGTGCAAAATTCACTTTTGCATGCTGTTTGGACATAAATGTGTGTTGTCAGTGTGTGTACACAACCAGCCAATAGTGATAAAAATCCACTCACTCCTTTTTTATTAATCCCCTTAAATTATCAGCACTGTCTCCCGACGACCTGTTTTCAGAATGCTGTTTTAGGCTACGTTTACACGTGGATGTCTATTTTCATAAACGGACATTTCACCCCTCTTTGTTTTCAAAAATAACATTGTGCACACGAACCTGTGTATATGCTGTCAAGAGCATGCCAAACCTGTAGGTGGCAGTGTAACGAGAAGCTCAAGCCCACCTTAGCCAATCAGAATCCCGAAAATAGTCACATTCTGTGATGTCGCTGCTCAGTTTACATGCAAACATGGAGTTTTTAGAAAGAATAGGTTTCATTGGCGAATCCTCCGTTTGCGTGTAAACGAAGGGCGCAAACGAAGAGAAATGTCTCCGTTTTTCAAAATAACCATGTACGTGTAAACGGGGCCTTAGTGACGTCACTAAGCACAGGCCCCGCCCACGAGTGTTGACAGACACTGCCGTTTCAACATAGCCCCGCCCTGATTGAGTTCACAGCTGCTGCACTGACGAGAATGTCTCCCAAGCATTGTAGGTGTTGTGTGGCAGGATGTATTAATCCACATAGCTCTCTCTATTTACTCCCGAAATCTGAGGCAGCCGCTGAAGACGAGGTGGAATTATTTTGTTTTTAAAGAAAATGCTCCCTCAACTCTACTGAAATTTGTTTATGTACTTGCGCACTTCTTATAATTTACTGTGTTTACTCAGCTCTTACGGTGATTTTCTGGAGTAAAACTGATGCTTCATCTTTTGTGTGATGTACAATAAACTTTATTAAACTCATCAGTATATGTTTGATCATCATTCGGACCTGGTCCGAAACAGCCGACTTGTAGGCTATTAATAAATAATGGATACATACAAGCAGATGACAAATACGTTATAACCGTAATTAAACTACTAAACTATACCTGTTCCATCTCTAAACAGCACTCTGACTCTGTAGGTATTATTGTCTACAGAGTATACTCGAAATGAACACCGTTACTGAGAGTTTCTGATATTATCATCATTCCATGAGATAAAATTGCCCTGAGAGACTGAGCGCGAGCTTGTGAAGCTCCGCCCCCTGGGTCGTCCAGCAGCAGCTTATTTGCATTTAAAGGGCACACACTTAAACAGCGCGTTTTTCTGAGCCCCCAAAAAATTACAATTTAAACATGCTGTAAAAAATAATCTGTTGGGTATTTTGAGCTAAAACTTCACATACACACTCTGGGGACATCAGATACTTATTTTACATCTTGTGAAAAGGGGCATAATACGGGACCTTTAAGATCTGCCCCTGCTGACAGAGACACGGATCTCACACGTGCCTCATTCTCTCACAACTTTTTACGTTCATTTAAGACTTTATTTAACTCAGTTAAGACTGCTCAGTCTGCTCTTATGAGGATACTCATCAAAACGGACATTTTTGCATAATTGCACGTGTTAGTGTCTCCAACTTCAAGCCGAAAGACAACTCGATTCTGGTCTTTCTGTGCGTCCTGTGTGTGTCTTGAATGGTTTAAAAGCATTTGCATGAATAAGAGCGCATCATATAATGTGACACCAGCCAAAGGATGACCAAAAAAACATATGCTGTGTTAATTGCGTTAAATATTTACCACTGAGTTTTCTCCTCCCATTTCTACCAGTCAGCTTATCCAATTTCCCACTACTACCTGCGCAGACGTCAACAGTGCAACTGGGTTGTAGGTTGCCGGGTTGAGCTCACAAATGGGTTGAAATTTGTATGAAGTGTTGATTGTGTGAGTAGGATACGTTTAATACAAGATCACACAATCGGACAACCTTGGAATAATAAATTGATATGGTTATTCATATAACGAGGTTTGGGCCATACAAATTACGGGAGTTTAGCTTGTTTGAATTGGAAACTGTTTACCTGCCGCCTGCGTTCAGCGCATGTTGCTAACGCGTGATGTCACACACTTGCGCACATCATAGAATTACCGCGAGTGTGTTTAGAGAGCCGACTGCTTTGTAAGCTTTCGAATCGCTCTCGTATTTTCTGTAATTTGATGCCCCTATGGATCGGGCCCATTGTTACCGATACCCGATCTAAAATTTTATTCCATATCGGAGCCGATACCCGAAACAAATATCGGATCGGAGCATCCCTACTATTGACATGCATTGCCTTTCAAAATTATAGAAAAATTGGGCACACAACGTTAACATTTAGCCTACTTTGCTTAAATTTGATGCAATAATAGAAGCCTACATTTGTTTCAGTTCTAAAGTTGTAATGTAATTTCAATATTGTGATTAGGAATTTGTTTAACTGCAATGTTTCACTTGAATTCATCTACCAGCTCTCAATCGCTCTCAATGAGCCGCAGCGCAGCATCAGATAACGTAATAGAGATAATAAATGAACACTTTTCAAAGTGTGTGATTATAGCGCCACTTAGCGGTAAAAGGCAGCAAATACACATCCCCAATTTTACCACCACGGGAATGGTGTATTATTCTGGTTGAGTAACTGTACTTTTAAGAGCTCCATGTGCAGGCCCAAATCACTTTTCGCTATAGTTAACAATCTCACTAATCCACCACAACATGTTATTTATGGCTCTGCAGTGCTTGTGAATAGCTTTTCTCAATTCTTTTCAGACAAACTGAAGTCAACTGAATCCATTACCAAAGACATCAAAGTGACTCAAATGTTCATTTGATGTAAGCTGATTCAGGTCATTCAACAAACTCTCTCTGCTTTCACTCTGACTACCTCTGCTGCCATAAGTGATCTAATTATGAAGTCTAATTCCACATCCTGCCAGCTTATATCTAATATCTAATTTACCATTCTTAAGCAAAGTACTTGAAAAACTTGTGCCTTCATAACTGAGATCATACTTAGATCCTAATAGTCTTTTTGAACCTTTTCAGTCAGGATTTCGCCCATCTCATAGCACTGAAACTGCTCTTCTTGGGGTGGTTAATGACATTCTTCTGTCCATGGATTCAGGGTTAATATACAAGTGCTGCATTTGACACAGTCTCCCATTAAATACTCATCTCTCGCCTTAGTGATATCGGCATCACTAGGTCAGTTCTTTCCTGGATCATTTCCTACATCAGCGACAGAAAGTATTACATCACTATAGGTCACAGCTCCACTTACACTCAGTTCTTGGCCCACAACTGTTCATCATTTATATATATCTACTTGACCTCATGTACATGTAGTGTTGTCAAAGACCCGGTACTTCGGTACCAGGGTCGGTACTAACATTTTTTTAAACGTCACGGTACCAGGTATTCTCAAACCCGGTGTTTGGCTGTAAATCCACTTGTTGATAAGAAAGGAGGAAAGATCCACATATGGAAATATTTTGGATTAGGCTAATGTCACGTTGCCATAAGGGGCCGTTCACATAGCGTGTTTTTTTTCGCGTGCAGATTCGTTATTTCAAATGTAGGTGCGCGGCAAGCGTGCTCATAATAGAAGTGACGCGGCACGCTCGTTTTTCCAGGCACGCCTAGGTTCATGGTTGCATAGCAACGACAGACGCCACGGGAGAGCAAACGCTTGTGGAAAGGAGAAAGCAGTGCGAACTGCGCTCTCCATGATGACGAGGAAGTATCAGCAAAGAATTAATTGATTTCTAGCCCTTGCATTAGCTTTACTACTAGATATATTTATGGAGATGAGAAATAAAAAGCCATCATTATGTCATTAATATCAGTCTGTCAGAAAAGCAGTTCTAGGCTTATTCTTGGCTGGATAACTCTTAGCAGGTTTAAAAAGGCCTTTTAAAATTAAATATGAATGCAGTTTTGGATTAAATAAAAGTACAGTCAAGTCAAATAAAACACGTTTTATCTCCTGTATGGTTTGGTAACCCTACAATAAGATACCATTCATTAACATAACTTAATGCGTTATCAAACATCAACACATTGAGTGAAGAATATATATTTACAACATTAATTAATGTTTGTGAATGTTATTTAATACAAACACTTGATTGATCATGTTTGTTCACTTCATTCATTGTGCATTAAATAATGTTAACAGAAATAATGTTAACTTTTGATTTTAAAAATTTATTTTTAAATTAAACCCCAAGGAGAATAATTGTGACAGTATATAACTATTGTTTATTGTTAGGTCATTTTATCTAATGTTATCTAACAAATGGAATCTTATTGTAAAGGTTTTTTAAAACTACAGTTTCCATCGTTGTAACCGTGATATATTTGATACGCTGTAGGTGGAAGTTCATTTAGTGGTAATGCCCCTAAATTCACTACCCCTTACACTTCATTATATCTCATCTATGGCTACCTTCAAGACTCAGCTAAAAACATATCTATTTAACATGTACTTTGGATAATGTGGCTATATGTATCCTTATGTGTTTGTAATGTGTGTGTGGGTGTGTAAATGTATTGTAATGTACAATGTAAAGTGGCCTTGAGCTACAGAAAAGGCGCTATATACATAAAACTTCTAAGTACCTCAATATGTTGAGTTGACAGTTTGGATTCTTCAGTCCAGCAGAGAGTACATTCACTCCTGAATCCTGCAGGTCATTGTTACTCAGGTCCAGCTCTCTCAGGGGTGAGTTTGATGATTGTAGAACTGAAGCCACATCTTCACAGTGCTGATCAGTGAGATTACAGGCTGCTAATCTGAAATAATATATTGCCTTAATATATTACAATATAGTATATACAATATATAAACTATATTTACAATGTTACACTAATGTGCATTCACCCGAGTTGAGTTTGTGAGTTGAGTTTGTGTGTAAATTTAATTACTTAAAGGTGCTGTATGTAGCTTTTATACCAAAACGAATCCTTTTTTTATTGCCTGTGTGTGAAGGGGTTGTAATCTCACATTAAAATGATCCACTTTGCGTTTTTTGCTATTACCTCTGAAAGCAAGTATTCTTATTTTTATGTGAAGGTCCCGGGTCGGATTTACCGCCAGTGACGTCACCTGCATGCGCGCTCCCGAGCCTCTCGCCTCGTCTAGCCTACTGACTTAGCACTCAACAGCGACGACGACGACACTGCAACTTATGACATGGACTTATGACTTATGCAACTTATGACATGTCTGATAACACTAAGAAACGACCTGCGCCCAGCAAAACACAGACTCCACATATTGATAAAAAACAAACAAAAAAAATTCTGCTGAAGCTCGTAAGGCCAGGCGTGAATCGGATGAACTTCGGGTGAAAAACACGGATCAACATCGGCAGGGCATTTGAATCATGGAGAAACCTTATCTACAAACCTAGAATGTACATTTCCTGAAGAAAATGTGAAGTGGTGCTTGCAGTGGCAAAATTCGGCACGGTTGATAGGGTTCCATACTTATCATGGTACGAGCATGGAGCATTAGTTCAACGTCAAGCTGATAAAAGTAGCCTATTATTGTAATGTTGCAGTGGGAGTTTTACCTGAGTTTCCAGCATGTTATGTGATGCTTTCTCCGGTGTGTTGCGTCTCAGTCTGGCCGGTACCCACAGTGCTCGCTCATAAATTCGAGCATGCGTAAGAGCACGCGCTTGTAAACTTATTGGTTGCAATCTGAAACATCATCGCTAGAGGCCGCTGAAAACTACATACAGCTCGTTTAAGGGTGCAATGTTGAAAACATGTAAAGTCTAATTGGTCAAAAAAAAAATGGTTGAGTTCAAAACTCTAGGTTTGTTTTATTTCAACCACCTCTATTCATCAACCAATCAGATTCATGCCTTCAACAGCCCCCTGTAGTATAAATGTATATATAGCACACATTATTATTAACATTAATTAATGAATGAAAGTCAAACTCAAACCTCAGTATGTTGAGTTGACAGTTTGGACTCTTCAGTCCAGCACAAATTAGCTTCTGTCCTGAATCCTGCAGGTGATTGTTACTCAGGTCCAGCTCTCTCAGGGAGTTTGATGACTGTAGAACTGAAGCCACAACTTCACAGTGCTGATCAGTGAGATTACAGGCTGCTAATCTGAAAAAAAGAGAAGACACTTGTTAAAAGGTTATGATCAGTCAAAAGCTTGTTAATAATGGAGAAGCTTTTGCGTACTGGAGAGACGTTAGAGAGCGAGAAGGCCTGGGTTGCACTTATATTTTACATTACATGCACTTACATGTTCTTCTAGTGCACTTACTTTAGAAAGTATTGGGTAATATCAGGTAACTGCTTGGGTTAAGGTTAGGTTTAGGGGTAGGTTCATGGTTAGTACCTAGTTAGTACGCAGTTATTGTAATTACTATTATAACATATTAATTAGTTTATGTAAAAAGTACATAGTATGTACAAGAGGAAAAGGACTCTAAGATAAAGTGCTACCAAGGCCTGAAAACAGATGCCGAGGTTGCTTTGTTTCTGCTCGATATGCAAATAACATTGTTTTTTTTGCTGTTTTAAAGAACCAAGGTAGGGCTGCACGATATGAGGAAAAGCTGCGATGTGCGATAACAATGTTTAACCCTCTGGGGTCTGAGGGGTTTTTGGGGTCCTTGAGATGTTCTGACATGCCCTGACATTTGTGCTTTTTTCAGTTGCTTATAAACATATTAATGGCAAAGGTATAAATTCACTCTATTTAGCACAAACAGGGCTACCATAATATGTGAACAACTTGCATGTACATGTTTGTATTTTTGAGAGAATAATGTTTATGCATGGTTTTCTAAAAAACAAAAAACTAAAGTTTCTGAAATAAGGCCATAAAACACATTCTAAATATATGTAAATAAGACTTTTGATGAATGGATTTCGTTGCCTAGAATTTTTTCTTCAAAATTATGTGAAAATCATCCTGCCTAATCATTCACATAACACAATACATTGATTTAAATCTTGTAAAACACTTTTTGTTTGG
Source organism: Scardinius erythrophthalmus (assembly GCF_964197995.2). Taxonomy (NCBI): domain Eukaryota; kingdom Metazoa; phylum Chordata; class Actinopteri; order Cypriniformes; family Leuciscidae; genus Scardinius; species Scardinius erythrophthalmus. The sequence goes on along the minus strand of NC_138221.1, from coordinate 70,027,899 downwards.
AAAGGCCATATGCGGGTGGGCGTGATTCACACCTGCAGAGTCAATGGGGCCCGCATAATGAGGCTGCATACGTAATGAGCCTTTCATTCAGGTGTGTGACTGAGCCACAAGAATGCAAGGACAATATATAACTGGTTTGTTGTTTTTTCCACAAATTTTGCTTGCAAATTGTACAATATCCAAGGTAAACATTTCTAGTAATTGTGCAGTTAATTGTTCTCATACTGTATTTTCAGATTTGGAATATATTCTCTTCCCAAATGTGTCACTAATAAAGCTTAATAAAATTATTTAAAGAGAAGGCTTATAATGACCTTTTAAGATTTTGTTTACATCTATCCTTATATATATATATATACAATTTTTATATTGTATAAGGTTATACAATAACAACAACATTTAAAATTGTAACAATATTTCCAGTGTAATCTTTCTTTGTATTCGCGATTCATATTAAAACAGTATTTTTGACAGCTGTAGTAGCTCCACAACAGCACGCATCTGTGCGTTCATTCATTCCGATTAGAACAAAGCAAACAGAACTGACCTAATTCCTCAGCGGGATCCGTTTGCTCCTCGAAATGATACTTCCAGAACTTCTGAGGTAAATTTTTGCAGGATTATTATCAAGATAGTATTATTCCTCACAGCATCGTAAAGTACATAAGTCTGAAAGTGAACTCGCGGTGTGTGTTATGCAGCTGATGTGGGCGTTTCACAGGTTTGTTTGGATCGGCTCACATTTTTTAATGAAAAAAATATTAAAAGTAAGATACAATTGATACAAAACGAAATTCGTTTTAAAGAAAGGATTTGTACTTTCTGTTTTGAGGTCTCTGTGAAAGTTTGAAAGTCTTTTAGTGCTTTTTTTAGAGCGCTCACGTCCATAATGGAGAACTGTCACGTAATATTGTTTTTTCCTCATACATGCGAACACGAAAAATAAAAGACAAAAGACTTTTAAGTAAAACTTACTCCGAAATTGTGTTCTCGGCGGAATTCGCTCTTCAATATGCTGCCGTTCGTCGTCTTAGTTACAATCTTCCTCTGAGGAAAAAGTGCATTCTTCCTCGCTGTCCAGAATCATCTGAAGGGCATCTTTATTACCGGAGAAGCGTGTCATACTCAAAACGCGATGAACTATCAGTAAGTCTGATGAAGAAACTTTTTATGGCATTGATCGAGGGGCGTATGCGATGCATACTAGATCACCTAACTATTTACATGTGAATCGCGCCGGGGGCGGGGCGGTCTCAGCACATTATAGAGTTAATGAGGCAGAAGGAAAAACGGTACCTCTCCTTGCTTTCAAACGGATTACATGAGTTGAAAACATTTGTTTTTTATATAAATTACTTCATTTAAAAGAGGAGATTTCAAGCTTCATAAAGACCTATCTCACGTGCCTGTGTGAGAAGTATTCGCTGAGTTATGATTCATTTTCGGACGCGTTTCAGAAAGGACTACACGGAGAGAGAGAAGGTAGAACTAGCTTCGTGTTTATTTTTCTTTATTTGGCGAAAAGCACAACACTTTGTTTTTATTGTGAGTGTACACAAAAATAGTACACACTTAACAGGATAGATTGATGTATAACACAAGCATATAAGATAAAAATTAATATTTTTATTTTATTATTTTTTTGCACTCATACGGAAAAAAACGAGCCTATCGCGCCGGCGCGATAGCCGACCTCAGGGGGTTAATATTGCGATGACGATATGACTATCGTATAGCTATACCGTTCCCATGTCTTAGTGCTTTAACCCCTTGCCTGTCTAACCCCACATTTATTTAACATCTTCTGTTGTTTGATTGACATTAAAGGGACACTTCACCCATTTGCATTAAGCTTTGCATTGTTAGAAACCCAGTCATACTATTGAATGGTCGTGCAACACTCTCTCATTTTCCCCTGAGACGGGAGAAATCTGTTATTTACCTCTTACACTTCCTCCTACAATGACGCAAAAATCGTCATTTTGCGTCATTGTAGGAGGAAGTGTAAGAGGGGGGGATTTCTGTTAAGACTACAGACCTACAGACACTCGTTCCTCATCTTTCCCAGGGGGCGGGACCCGTTCACGCTACAGACCTATTACAGATCAGTGGGTGGGACTTTACTCTCTGAAACTGAAAGCAATATCCTCCATCTTGTTTGAAGCTAAGCTAACAGGCGCTGTGGAGACAGATGTACAGTTATGACAATAGCGGAGGAGAGTGCTCAATATGATATAGAGGAAGAGGATTTCGTAAGTCTGATGCTTGAATCAGGTGTTTGTGGCTACCTTTACAAGCCGCATTATAGCGAAGAGCAGCCAAGGCAGAAGACCTGCCTGCCGCGGACGAGGAGCCCGGACTGGCTCGAGTTAGGGCGGACTGGTGGCGCCGGTGATCTCACTATGCAGCTACGAACCGCTACTAACACAGAGATAGAGTCCGTCTGCGGCAAAGAATTTCAACGATAATTTCTCCTGGACGAAATCTCTGAATCAGACGAGGACACGGACGTTTGTGTTGAGAACTATCCTAGTTTCGCACCGCATATGTTCTGACTGAACATCCAGGTACCATGCAATAATTCACCTTTTCGAAAGAAATACAAACGAGGAGTAATGCACTATATGAGTTCGCCAACTAACTAGACATTTTGTGTGAATGTGAAATGAATTTCAAGCTCTGGTAGTAGCTAGCCTTGTAGACGGAAGAGTGATTTCTCTTATAGGCAGATATGCGCTTTCTGGATTAGTGGGAGTGGCTTGCGGAGCTGTGCAATGTGGTGCATTGTGGGAGTTGTTGTCTTTCATACAAATGCGTCCTGAAGTTATTTTTTGTCTTTTCTCGGTCACGAAGGCACCAAATTAAAAAATTATTTTACATTTCGACTACATATATGACCCACTTTAAATAAAACCCAATGTTCAAATGGGTGAAATGACCCTTTAATGACACAGACTGCTGTATTCTAGGCTGCTGTCACTTTAAGACCGAGTGCTTCTAATATACTGACACATATCTGGTTTTAAACCAGCTGTTTATGTTCACTTGAGCCATAATTGACTGTATTTACTTGAGATACGTGACTTATTAAGGCTAAATCTTACTAACCACTAAAGGGGTTAACCCTCTGGGGTCTGAGGTATTTTCTGGGCCCTGGAGGTGTTCTGACATGCTCTGATATTTGTGCTTATTTCTGTTACTTGTGACATTTTCATGGCTAAAGTCTGATTACACTGTATTCAGCACAATCTCTGCTACAATAATGTCAGCAGCATGTATGTAAAAGTTTGTAGTTTTGAGATAATGACGTTTATGCGTGGTTTGTAAACAAATTTGGTTTGTGCAGACAACTTCTGTTTCTGACGAGAGTTTTAGTGAGAGTGCAGAACGCGGTAAGTGATGGCTTAAAAGGGAGCCCTATTGACGATCTAAATAATAGTTTTGTTTTTCATGCTTCTAGAGGACCAGTGGTTACGTTCACACTGTAAGTGATAACTGCATTTAAATGTGGGAGTGAATCCGCTAAATTTGAGTCCTGTGAGTCATGAAATTGCGATGATTGACATAGTAACCATAGCAACATTATGGCTTCTAATAATGTTATGATTTTTGTTACATTTACACTTTAGTCATAAGTTTACAAAACACCTTGCAGAATGTTATTTATTTATTTATTTTTAATAAGAAGGATCATAAAAATATTTATTCTATTTAGGGCTACACAATGTATCGTTTCAGCATCGATAGTCATGGATTGATGGATAGTCTTGGATTATTTGCAAAGTTTAACTATCATAGAGTGAAAGTTTATAACGTGCACGTTTTTAAGTTGAGCCAGGCATCAAGCGCAAGAGGACTTCTCTGTCAAGTCAAGTCAAGTCAACTTTATTTATATAGCGCTTTTCACAATACAGATTGTATCAAAGCAGCTTCACAGTATTAAATAAAATAGTACATCAGTGTATGTTTCTGGTGTAAAACATCCACGTTTGGTAATGCAGATCAATAGCACTGTTGAATCGATTAATCAAATTAAGTATCCCCAACTGAGCAAGCCAAAGGCAACAGTGGCAAGGAACCGAAAAACTCCATCAGGTGACCTAATGGAGAAAAAAAAACCTTGAGAGAACCCAGGCTCAGTCGGGGGCCAGTTCTCCTCTGGCGTTTATGAAGTAGAGACCGGATTTAACTGTAAGATTAAAATATTATATGAATGCCTGGCTGAAGAGATGCGTCTTTAATCTAGTTTTAAACTGGGAGAGCGAATCTGAGCAACGAACAGTATCAGGAAGGCTATTCCAGAGTTTTGGAGCTAAATGTGAAAATGCTCTCCCTCCTTTGGTGGATCTGGATATCCTAGGTATGACCAGAAGCCTCGAATTTAGTGATCTTAAAGAGCGCGATGGATTATAGGGCGATAGAAGATCCGTTAAATAAACTGGAGCTAAGCCGTTTAGGGCTTTATAAGTCAGTAGCAATACCTTGTAATTAATACGGAACTTTATAGGTAACCAATGTAGTGATGATAAAATTGGTGTTATATGGTCAAACTTTCTTGATCTAGTAAGAACTCTAGCGGCGGCATTTTGGACTAACTGTAGCTTGTTTATTGAGGATGCAGGACAACCAGCTAATAAAGCATTACAGTAATCTAGTCTCGAGGTCATGAATGCATGAACTAGCTTTTCTGCATCAGAAACAGATAGCATGTTACGTAATTTAGCAATATTTCTAAGGTGAAAAAAGGCTGTTTTTGTAACATATGAAATATGATTTTCAAAAGACAAGTTACAATCTAATATAACACCCAGGTCTTTTACTGTAGAGGATAAAGTAACAGGACACCCTACTATGTTAAAGTTGTATTGTAAGAGGTTTTGTGGGCGGTTTTTTGAACCGATAAGTATTACCTCTGTCTTATCTGGATTTAATAAAAGAAAATTGTGCGTCATCCAATCTTTTATATCTTTAACACACTCTGTCAATTTGGATAATTTAGCGTTTTCATCCGGCCGTGATGAAATATATAGTTGAGTGTCATCAGCATAACAATGGAAACTAATTCCATGTTTCCTTATAATATTTCCAAGTGGCAGCATATATATTGAGAATAATAGAGGGCCTAACACAGATCCTTGCGGCACTCCATAGTTTACTGGAGTTATGATCGATTTTTCTCCGTTTAAATAGACAAAATGGTAGCGGTCAGATAGGTATGATCTGAACCAGCTTAATGCTTGTCCTTGAACACCGGTATAGTTTTGTAGCCGATCTAAGAGTATTGTGTGATCTATAGTATCGAACGCAGCACTAAGATCAAGTAAAACTAGTATTGAGATACAGCCTTGGTCAGAAGCTAAGAGTAAATCATTTGTGATTTTAACGAGCGCAGTTTCAGTGCTATGATGCGGCCTGAACCCAGACTGAAACTTTTCATAGGTGTCATTTTCTTGCAAGAAAGAGCCCAGTTGGGCAGACACAACTTTTTCTAATATTTTGGACATAAAAGGAAGATTTGAAATGGGTCTATAATTTGCTAGGTTATTTGGGTCTAATTGTGGTTTCTTAATTAGTGGTTTTATAACTGCCAATTTAAATGTTCTTGGAACATGACCTAAAGATAAAGACGAGTTAATAATATTGAGGAGAGGCTCTTCCACTATAGGTAACACTTCTTTCAATAGTTTAGTTGGTATGGGATCTAATAAACATGTTGTTGTTTTAGAGGAAATGATAAATTTATTTAACTCTTTTTGTTCTAAAAAATTCATGAAATCATTACTACTAAACTGTAACGGAATATTTTGTTCAGGTGACGCTTGTTTATTTGTTAGTCTAGCCACGGTGTTAAATAAGAACCTAGGATTGTTTTGGTTATTTTCTATTAGTTTGCGGAGATGCTCAGCCCTGGCCGCTTTTAGGGCCTTTTTATAGCGTGACGTACTGTCTTTCCAAGCGATTCTAAAAACCTCTAAATTAGTTTGTTTCCATTTACGCTCTAAATTACGGGTTTCTCTCTTTAGAACACGAGTAGTATTGTTGTACCATGGTGCTTTAATTTTCTCTCTGACCTTTTTTAGTCTCATAGGTGCAACAATATCCCATTTTCCAGAGAGAACGGTGCTCATAGTGCTGGTTAGTTCGTCTAGTTCATCTGTTTGTTTAGGTTCAGGCAGCAGCTGAGACAGATCCGATAAGCAATTTGAAAAATTATCTATGGTGGATGGAAGGATTGTTCTGCCTAATCGATAACGCGGCGCAGCATGATATATTACCGGGGTACGTAATATGCAAGTTACCATGTAATGGTCAGTTACATCATCACTTTGCGGAATGATATCTATATCGGTTGGATCGGTTCCATGTGATATAATTATATCGAGTGTATGATTAAAACGATGAGTCGGTCCGGTAACGTTTTGCTTAACCCCAAAGGAGTTTAATAAGTCTATAAACGCAGCCCCTAACGTATCATTTTGATTATCTACGTGTATGTTAAAATCTCCAACAATTAATATTTTATCGACATTGACCAATAGATCTGAGAGAAAATTTGCAAATTCTTTTAGGAAATCAGCGTAAGGCCCTGGTGGTCTATATACGGTAGCCAAGGCTAAAGATAATAGGGATGTTTTTCTATCATCTAAGAGCGTAACATTTAGTACAAGTACTTCAAATGAAATAAACTTATAACCCGTTTTCTGAGTAACATTGAGAATATCTCTATAGATAGTTGCAATACCGCCGCCACGACCAATCAGACGGGGCTCGTGCTTATAGGAGTATCCTGCTGGAGTAGACTCATTTAGACCGAAATAATCATTAGGTTTAAGCCAGGTTTCAGTAAGGCAAAGTACATCTATGCTATTATCTGTGACTATTTCATTTACAATAACTGCCTTAGGTGTGAGTGATCTAATGTTTAGAAGACCTAGCTTTAGAAATTGTTTTTGTTTACTAATAGCAACATTTTCTGTTTTAATAACAATTAGATTTTTCCTAGATCCTGCAGTAGATTTATTATTTGATCGCACTAAACGAGGAATAGACACAGTTTCTATGCAATGTTCTACACTAGTATTTATATCAGTTAATTTGGTGCAGCAGAGACTATGATTTGGACTTTTGGTTACTAGTCAAAAGGTATTTAACATTTTGGAGATGTTATCTGACAGAAGATCCGATCCGAATCTGTTTGGGTGTAAGCCATCAGCACGGTATAGCCTAGGACGCTCCCAAAACAGATTCCAATTATTTACAAAGAGCAGTTTCTGCTCATTGCACCATGACGTTAACCATTCATTTAGCGCGAATAATCTACTAAACTTGTCATGTCCTAGACGGTACGTGGGAAGCGGTCCTGACACAATGATCGTTATATCAGGCGATGTGCTGCGTACCGTATCGATCAGATTCCTGAAGTCTTTCTTCAGAACTTCCGTCTGGCGCAGCCTGATGTCGTTCACTCCCGCGTGCAATACCAAAGTTCCGACGCGCTCGTTATCGTTCAGAATCTCGGGAACGCGAGCAGCGATTTCAGAAACACGAGCACCAGGAAAGCAGTGACTGTGCACCTTATTTTTACCTGATGTAGCATGGACGTGCCGAACAATGGAATCACCGATGATCACAGCATCGCGTTCTGTTTCGCGAAGAGCGGAGAAGCGGTTTTGTGTGGATAACTCGAAAACCGGGAGGGTCGGAGAGGGTCTTGGTCTAGACCTGACTCGCGTCTTCCGCTGCGGAAATATCCAGGCTTCGTGGTGGCGTGTTGGAGCCGGAGTGAACGAGACCATGGCTGATCGCGACCTTGGCGCTCGGGACCGATGCCGAGTAACGCACGGAGTAGACGAGGTCGGAGTCAGCCGGTTAGTAACATTAATCTCTGATTTGTGAGCATCAGCGCGTGATGTTTCAAGAGCTAAACGCCGGTCTCTCAGCTCGGCCTGTCTCACTAAAAGGTCGTGGATCTGTTTCTCAACAGCTTGCAGCTCAGACTGTACCGCGTGCAGCTCAAATGTGTCCTCACCTGCACCAAAAGGTAGACTACTTGCATCTGATATATTCGCCATTTTAACAGATGGACAGTAAGTTAGCAACGACACTACCAGTGATGCTATCAATTAATACTAATTTCTGACAAGCGTCTTAGATATAATCCGTCTTTTAAGTGGTACGGGTGTAGAGTAGACGCACGATAGGTGAAAAATGTTTGTAAGTGAGTGTTGAGAAGACGCGTTCAGCCGTGATCCCCGGGAGTAACCTATAAGAGTATCCAGCGTAGAATCACTAACAGGCTTGAGACACGTCTGCTCAACAGTCCGCGTTGTAACTATGAGGTTTGAGCAGTAGTGCTTCTCAGTGAGGAAAAGTAGAAAATGTTTGTTGTAAGTAAGTTTAAAGAGTAAAATCAAGAATTATAAATCAAATCGATAGAGCTCCAAAGACAACAACGCGTTCAGACGCGACGCATGCGCATTCTCTGTGCGCACACACAAAGCCCGTGCACGCTTTCTCTTTATTTCGAGCTTAAACGGACACGTGCACGTAAAATTAAGTAAAAATTTCTGTCTTGGCGAGTATCCTTGTAAACACAGTCGGTTGTGTGCTGTAAACAATTGAGAAAGAAAACGGATGTGTCATTTATATTAGGCCCGGGCATTCGTCTTAAAGGGACAGCAGCTTAATGTACCCACAGCTGTTTGTGAGACCAATGGTGATCAAACAACACAAGAGAAAGAGAAAATGACTTTTGTAGCTTTAACAAAGATAAATTGTATTAATAACGGTAATTAATTATATTAGTTATATTTCATTTATACATTGAAGACTTATTTTTACATTTGATTATTACATTTCTGTACCTGAATACTGTTAGATTTACCTGAAAAACAAAGCAATACTCATTTCATTTGTGTCTTTCTTAAATTATATATCTTAAATCTTTATAAATTATTATTTTCTATGCAGATTCACTTCCCTACAAAATCACCCCAATTATTCTAGAATGATTAAATCTATTCAAATAGAGCTATTCAAATCAACTGGTGAAAATGTTTATTTATATTTCGACATATATATCGGAGAAAAACTAAATATTGCAATGTAAGTTTTTTCCAATATCATGCAGCCCTAATTCATACTATATATATCATACATTTTTAACGATCGTGAAGGATATTCTAATTCAAATGTAGTGCCTACTCTACAGTATGCAATTGCGGATGCACCATGAGCGTTGTATAAACATTTATTTCAGTGTTTTATGGGAAACATTTTAAATGGCAACAGAAAACTCGCCAATTGGAGTGATGATCCATAAAGTCGATAGAGAAAAAAAACTTGATAGTACTCGGCAATATAATATGAGGTTGCGCAATGCAAGAGCCTTCATGTAAACAGGTTGGATGCAGCGTTCGTCCAATCAATGAATCTAACACCGCAAATTCGCAAATACAAATGTTAACCAAGGGTTTAGGAGTGTACAGCATGAAACATCAGTTTATAAATACCCAGAATTAATTGTTAACCCCAGGTAAATTATGATCAGTGTAAAGGTTTACAATGACCCAGGGTTGACTATTATTATTATAAGTGTGAAAAGCCCTCTTGTATGTCAATAATTAGTTATATGACAGATAGTTCTGGACCTTGATTCAATGGTTGAGCCGTGTTCTAAGCCATAGTAAATTACTCTACAAGGACTCAAGCCGCCCAAGCAACATAATGTTTTCAGTGCTCTTATCACGGTTACAGTACCATAGCATTAAGGCCCGGACTAGTAGGCTCACAGACTTCTGCTCAATCCTGTTCCTGGAGTACCCACAGCACTGCACATTTTTAAATTCAACTCATCAGCTAGTTAGTAAACATTCCAAGACCTCTAATATGTGTGTTAGTGTAACGTTGCTGAGGAAGACAGGTGAAGACGAGGATCTAAACGCAGGGTATTTTAATAAAGTAACAAGAAACATGGAACACGGAACTCAAAGAGACAAAACCAGGGAATCACAGAGGCAACCATTACATGTACAACAACTGACAAGGTAACAAGTGAAAAACAAGGGCTATAAATACACAGAGACAAACAAGCTTAATTAAGTAACAAGGGGGTGTGGTTAATAAGAAACACCTGGGGATACTAATAAACTAGAAAAACTACAAAGGACTACAAAACATGACACAGAACAGGAAATAACTAAAGTCCACACAAGACGAGGGAAACACAAGACAGGAATCATTACATAGCCCCCCACTTAAGGAGTGGATTCCAGACACTCCTCAGAAAACAATAGTCCAGGAGGGTGGTGGATCGGAGGCGGATCCGGGGGCCAGGCCCATGGAACGGAAGAGGACCTGGAGACTGCGACAGGACGAGAGACCAGGGTGTAGTAGGCTGTGCAGGCGACCAGGGCGGAGCAGGCTGTGCAGGCAACCATGGCAGAGATGACCCTTCAGGCGGCCATGGAGGAGACGACCCTTCGGGCGGCCACGGCGGAGACGACCCTTCGGGCGGCCACGGCGGAGACGACCCCTCGGGCGGCCACGGCGGAGACGACCCTTCGGGCGGCCACGGCAGAGACGACCCTTTGGGCGGCCACGGCGGAGAAGACCCTTCGGGCGGCCATGGCGGAGACGACCCTTCGGGTGGCCATGGCGGAGACGACCCTTTGGGCGGCCACGGCGGAGACGACCCTTTGGGCGGCCACGGCGGAGACGACCCCTCAGGCGGCCATGACAGAGCTGAAGGACCCTCGGGCGTCCAAGGCAGAGATGATGGACCCTCGGACGTCCAGGGCGGAACAGGAGACCACCCCTCTGGCGGTCCTGGCGGATCAGACTGGTCCGGAGTTGTATTGCCCCCCCCCAAAAATTTTCTTGAGGAGGCTCCCCGGTAAAGAGTCCTGGACCAGCGATGAAGAGGGCCTTGAGCTGGCCAGGACCAGCGGCGAAGAGGGCTTTGAGCTGGGCAGGACCAGCGGCGAAGAGGGCTTGGAGCTGGGCAGCGATGAGGGCTCTGTGCTGGGCAGCGATGAGAGCTCTGTGCTGGGCAGCAATGAGAGCTCTGAACTGGACGGAACCAGCGGTGAAGAGGGCGTTAAGCTGGACAGAACCAGTGGCAAAGAGGACTCTGAGCTGGGCGGAACCAGCGGTGAAGGCTCTGGGCTGGACGGGACCAGCGAGGAAGAGGGCTTTGAGCTGGGCGGGACCAGCGGCGAAGGAGACTCTGGACTGGACGGGACCAGTGGCGAAGGAGACTCTGGGCTGGCGTGAAGTGCAGGCTCGGCTGGACTGGAGTGAAGTTTCTCCACCTCCCCTACAGTGAAGGGGGAACCACAAAACTGCAGGACAAAGTCAATGTACTGTACCAGGGTCCAGCTGGGGTCTTCCTCTGGTAAATTTAAGCTAATGTCCTGTTCTAGTCCACTCCAGAAACAGTCCTTCAGCTTAGCCTCGTTCCCAGGAACGAGATGACTATAAAAAAGGAACTCCTCCACATAACTTTCGATGCTGCGATCATCTTGATAAATAGAACAAATTTTGCTCAGTGGGTCCCGGCTAGTACTTGCTAGATCCATAGTAGTGGTCAGTTGTTCTGTAACGTTGCTGAGGAAGACAGGTGAAGACGAGGATCTAAACGCAGGGTATTTTAATAAAGTAACAAGAAACATGGAACACGGAACTCAAAGGAACAAAACCAGGGAATCACAGAGGCAACCATTACATGTACAACAACTGACAAGGTAACAAGTGAAAAACAAGGGCTATAAATACACAGAGACAAACAAGCTTAATTAAGTAACAAGGGGGCGTGGTTAATAAGAAACACCTGGGGATACTAATAAACTAGAAAAACTACAAAGGACTACAAAACATGACACAGAACAGGAAATAACTAAAGTCCACACAAGACGAGGGAAACACAAGACAGGAATCATTACAGTTAGATAAGTGAGACATTAAAAATGTACAGTGCTGGGATTGAAAACCACTGACCTAAATCAAGATATTTCTTATTTTAATACATCATCACCGCAACTAGATATACGAGGTAGCCTAATTTTAAAAGTGTGATTTCTAGACCAGGAAAATGAATATATTTTTCTAAAAATGCTTTATCCTTAACCAGCAAATTATGAACAATGGAAAAGTCATGTAAATTCATTGGTTAAAAAAAGATATTCAGCTTTTAAAACTTCAGAAATGTAATTACTTGGATTTCAATTATAATTACAAATTAAAATAATTATTTTAAATATTTTAATCTGTAGACACTTCAAATTTATGTAAATAAAAAAGTAATTAAAGCGCATTCAGCTAAACTATTAGCCTACATGAGAGGTATTATGTTCATATTTCAATTCAGTTGATAGTTCATATTTTCACACTCACAGAGCTTTTCTGCAGTTCCTCAGAGCAGGTAACAGTCTCCTTCGACCCTCTTGTGATGATTGGGTGTTGTACTTTTTAAGGTCAAACTCATCCATCACCTTTTCTGACATCAAGATCATGTTTGCCAAAGTTGAACATTGTGCAAGAGAAAGACGTTTGTTTTTTGTTCCAGATTGTAAAAATGCCTGCATTTCTTCAACAAGAGAACTATCCTTCATCTCAATCAAGCAGTGACACAGATTCATCCATCTTTCAGGACTGACATTGTCTTTTGGACTTTCTGTGTTTTCGTTTTTAAGGTTTTGGATTATTTTCTTGATGCTCTTTGGGTTATTCTCTTTGTGAATCAGCAGATCCTTTAAGAGTCTCTGATTGGACTCCAGTGAGATGCCATGAAGGAATCGAAGGAAAAGATCCAGGTGTCCATTTTTACTTGTCAATGCTTTATTCATTGCTCCCTTCAGAAAATCATCCAGAGAAACAATCGTACACTGAGTTCTGAACTCTCCTGTCAGGAACATTTTCATAACTTCACTGTTCTTGTGTAAATAGCAGAGAAACACATACAGTGCTGCAAAAAACTCCTGAAAGCTGAGATGTACAAAGCTGTAAACCTTCCTGTGATAAATCACAGATTCCTCTCTAAAGATCTCAGTGCAAATCCCAGAATACACTGAGGCGTCAGTGACGTCTATGCCGCTCTCAATCAGGTCCTCCTCATAGAACATCACATTGCCCTTCATCAGCTGATTGAAAGCCAGTTCAGAAAGTTTCACAATCCCTTCTCTGTTGGACTGCAGGAGATTCTCTGGATCTCTCTCTTCATACTTCTGGTTCCTCATACTAGTTTGAATGAGGAGGAAGTGTATGTACATTTCAGTCAGAGTTTGAGGGATTTCTGCACTGAGATCTTGTTTCAGGATGTTTTGAAGCACAGTGGATGAGATCCAGCAGAAGACGGGTATGTGGCACATGATGTGGAGGCTTCTTGCTCTTCTTATGTGTGAGATGATTCTGCTGGCTTGATCCTCATCACTGATTCTCTTCCTGAAATATTCCTCCTTCTAAGGGTCATTTGATTCCCTGAATTTCTGTCACACGGTTGATGTATTTGGAGGGGATCTGATTGGCTGCTGCTGGTCTGGTGGTGATCCAGATGAGAGCAGAGGGAAGCAGATCTCCTTTCATGAGGTTTGACATCAACACACTCACTGATGAAGACTCAGTCACATCAGAAACTTTCTCACTGTCTGAAAACATCAGTGTAATTCTGCTTTCATCCAGACCATCAAAGATGAACACAACTGTACATTCATCATAAATCTTTGAGTCCAGATCTTGAAGTTCAGGATGAAAGTCCAGCAGAAGTCTGTGAAGACTGTACTGATGATCTTTAATCAAGTTCAGCTCTCTAAATGGAAGCACAAACATGAAATCTACATCCTGATTGGCTTTTCCCTCGGCCCAGTCCAGAATGAACTTCTGCACAGAGACGGTTTTTCCAATTCCAGCGATGCCTTTAGTAAGAACAGTCTTGATTTTGTCCTTCTTCTCTCTTCTCTTCTCCTCATATCCTAGTTCAGGTGAAGGATTAAAGATGTCATTGCAGTTGATTGGAGTGTCTTGGAGGGTCTTGTAACTTTTCTCCATCTGTAGCACCTCATGTTCTTCATTCACCCCTTCACTCTCTCCCTCTATGATGTACAGCTGTGTGTAAATCCTGTTCAGGAGGGTCTGATTCTCTTGTAGTTTGATTCCCTCAAATAAGCTCTCATACTTGTTCTTCATGCCGGTTTTGTGCTGGTCTTTGACTCTCTGCAGATCATCATGCACTGGCTGGTGAGAGTCGAGCTGCAGGGCTGCTTCTGTGTCATGATGACTGATGTGTTTCTGACAGGAGGAGGATGTGCTGGTCTGACAGGACCCATCTCTGATCTGGTCAGCTCTCACACCACTGAAAACACATTAAGAAGACAGAGACACAAAAACCTCTGTTAAAATAAATATAAAAACCATACTACATGTAGAAACTGTCTTCCTAATATCACACATGGAGATCCTCGCAAGTTCTTGCACAGATTTTATTTATCCATGTTGCCAACAAACTGTTAATTAATAATGAACATCAGGCATTTGGAGAGAGAATTGTGTCTTTATTACATGCGAGAAAATAAATGATCTGAGAGAGAAAAAAAAGATTGAGAGAAAAAGTTATCACACTGATGATAGCAAAAAAGCATTTCATGAGAGAAAGAAAAATATTTGAGAGAAAACGGTTTCATACCAATAGCATAAATAATAATATTTGACACTAGAAAAAGTTTTGAGAGAAAGTATTTTCTCATAGAACATAAAAAAATATAAATTTGAATTTTTTTTAATTATTTCTGAGAAAAAAAAATCTCTCAAAAAAAAACTCTTAAATATATATTTTTGCTATCAGTGTGAAAACATTTTCTCTAAAAAAAAGTGTTTCTCTCAAAATGCTTTTCTTTGCTCTCGATGCAATTGCTTGCTCTCGTGTCAGGATTCTGCTTTCACTGTGAAAATTGTGTCATGGGCGGGGCCACGTTACTATTGGCCAGTAGGGTGAGCATCGTCTTGTCTTGGGAGTCGAACTGAATCATTATACCATTGTTCGGTGTTTTTATAATGAACAGTTTAATTTTAATGACAGTATATTATTAAACAAAAATGCATTTATTTTATTTATTAAAATAAACAGAACTAAAGTGATTGTTTTGAACAAGTACTAACTTAGATATTATGCAAAACACATTAATTTATTGCTAAAGTGTTTGTATCAATACTGGGGGCCTTTTGCCCCATCCTGGTGAGTCTTTTAAATCTTATAAATGTATGAGGCGGCAATAAAGTTTTTTTATTTTTTTACCCAGACTCTGGATAGATTTTACGCAGACTATAGTCTATAGGATAGTCGGGGGTAAAAGGTTTAAAGGTTATTGCCGCCTCATACATGTATATGATTTTTTACCAAAACAAACCACTTTAATGATTGATTTTCCCACAAAATCTATTGATCCATCAATATTCAATTAAAACATATTTTTTCTGCAATCATATTCTATGCATAAAGAGCAAATGGCTCTGAATAGTGTTTAGACCCTCAACATAACAATAATGTCAGACAGCAGCGTTTGATCAATATCATCAGCTCTGTCAGCCTGGAGAAGTTTTAGATGCTGCTCTGATCAGACTCTTCACTGATAACAACATCATTAATCTGAACCTCAAATAATATTGGCATTAATCAAAATAATTACGCTGTTTTGTGCATATATGATACATACATCTTCTGTAAAGCTGCTTTTAAACAGTTTATATTCTAAAAAGTGCTAAACAAATAAACTGTAGTAACTATTTAGATGGTTCACTTTAGACATTCTACTAACCAGAAGTTACTTTGCAACTACATGTGAACTACAAGTCATTAGAGTATCGGTAGACTGTTTAATATCTGCTAAGACTTTATTTTGATGATCCTCAACAGACATTTTACTGACTATAAGCAACGTTACAATTACATGTCAACTTATTCTACTAACCCGAACTCGAACACCTTACCCTAACCTAACACTCTACTAACAGTCTACTAATACTCTAATGAGAGTTAGTTGACATGTAGTTGTGATTTACTTATAGTTAGTAGAACGTCTAAAGGCACTTTTCCACTGTGTGGTTCGACTCGGCATGACTGGGCTCAGCTCGGCTCTCTTTATTTTTGGCTCGGTTTGCTTTTCCACTGCAGTTTAGCACCGCTTCTAAGTGATCATACTCAAAATTTCTACTTGCTCTTTCTCTAGAATAGTTTTCTCTCCTGGATTTAATGTTGCTAGAAGCTTTCAAGCTTTCAGTCTCAGGCTCATTTCTTTTTTCAGGTTGCGTACGACGGTCATTTAAAAAGGTTGTGCAGACAAATGATCCTGCGGTGGCTGTTGCTGACTATTTAAATCCGCCGGGTTTGGCGTCTCATTTTGCAAATTCAATGACGCTACAGTGAAGATCCTCTCTGACCAAATTAGTGATCTGCAGTGTTTACACGTCACATTTTAGTCTCGGTACGGCTCGCTTGGAACCTCAACCAAGATGGTACTAAAAAAGTACCAGGTACTAGGAAATTTACACAATGGAAACCCCTCAACAGTGGGCCGTACTGAGGCGTATCATGCAGTGGAAAAGCGCCATAAAGTGGACCGTCAAAATAAAGTTACCATAAACTTGACATGACTTATGCATGTTGCTTAAAGGGACACTTCACCCATTTGCATTAAGCTTTGCATTGTTAGAAACCCAGTCATACTATTGAATGGTCGTGCAACACTCTCTCATTTTCCCCTGAGACGGGAGAAATCTGTTATTTACCTCTTACACTTCCTCCTACAATGACGCAAAAATCGTCATTTTGCGTCATTGTAGGAGGAAGTGTAAGAGGGGGGGATTTCTGTTAAGACTACAGACACTAGTTTCTCATCTTTCCCAGGGTGGGGCGCGCTCACGCTACAGACCTATTACAGATCAGTGGGTGGGACTTTACTCTCTGAAACTGCAAGCAATATCCTCCATCTTGTTTGAAGCTAAGCTAACAGGCGCTGTGGAGACAGATGTAAAGTTATGACAATAGCGGAAGAGAGTGCTCAATATGATATAGAAGAAGAGGATTTCGGAAGTCTGATGCTTGAATCAGGTGTTTGTGGCTACCTTTACAAGCCGCATTATAGCGAAGAGCAGCCGAGGCAGAAGACCTGCCTGCCGCGGACGAGGAGCCCGGACTGGCTCGAGTTAGGGCGGACTGGTGGCGCCGGTGATCTCACTATGCAGCTACGAACCGCTACGAACACAGAGATAGAGTCCGTCTGCGGCAAAGAATTTCAACGATGACAATTTCTCCTGGACGAAATCTCTGAATCAGACGAGGACACGGACGTTTGTGTTGTGAACTATCCTAGTTTCGCACCGCATATGTTCTGACTGAACATCCAGGTACCATGCAATAATTCACCTTTTCGAAAGAAATACAAACGAGGAGTAATGCACTATATGAGTTCGCCAACTAACTAGACATTTTGTGTGAATGTGAAATGAATTTCAAGCTCTGGTAGTAGCTAGCCTTGTAGACGGAAGAGTGATTTCTCTTATAGGCAGATATGCGCTTTCTGGATTAGTGGGAGTGGCTTGCGGAACTGTGCAATGTGGTGCATTGTGGGAGTTGTTGTCTTTCATACAAATGCGTTCTGAAGTTATTTTTTGTCTTTTCTCGGTCACGAAGGCACCAAATTCAAAAATTATTTTACATTTCGACT
This sequence comes from Scardinius erythrophthalmus, assembly GCF_964197995.2. Lineage (NCBI taxonomy): Eukaryota > Metazoa > Chordata > Actinopteri > Cypriniformes > Leuciscidae > Scardinius > Scardinius erythrophthalmus. Next base: position 70,010,185 of record NC_138221.1, on the reverse strand, counting down.
ACATATATGACCCACTTTAAATAAAAAACAATGTTCAAATGGGTGAAATGACCCTTTAAAGGAAAATTCTGGGTTCAGCAACATTGAAGTTCAGTCAACGTTGGTGAGAAAATGTTCATTACCACAAAAATGCATTTATACTCTTCACTCTTTTCTTAAAAAACAAAACAAAAAACACTTCACTTGTAAAGTGCCTCACCGTAACCTCGATTTTGCTTTTTGCTAAGAAAAAGAGTGACAGATCAAGAGTAATATTTGCTTTATTCTGAAATATAATTGAATATGTTTGGATTTGGTAGACAGTAATTTGTCTGAGAAGTTTGAGAACCTCTGATGTTGGTTTTTAGGAGTGACAACTTCTTATTGGAGCTTTTTGCAAATATTTTTGAATTGCCGTTTCTCCTTTAGACGAACTGACCTTCCTAGTCCAAAGCTTTAATGTCAGAGGTCATACAGATGATTTTCAGCAGGCATCTGATAGTTTAACTGGTTACGGCCCTCACAAGCACACTCTGAGTTTGACATGTTTTCTTATAGAGATTAAAATAATATAACTGGGTAAAGTTTGCTAATTAAAAGCTGAGCAGAATGAAACCATTAATGCTGTTCAATGGTTTCTGAGTTTAGTGGGTTTGTTGTTCAATAGCAGAGCAGTTTACCAGTTATGAAGAGCTCAATTCAGCTACAGTATAAGCAGATCAACTAAACATAGTGTTGTTTTCAGCTCAGTTCAATGTTGATTCAATTCAGTTCAATAACTGTTCAATAGCTCAGTGCTGTGCCGCCCCCTAAAATTTGGACACATGCTGCTGGTCCTAGAATTTTAGGTTTATTTAGCTCCCCCCCCCCCCCACCTACACAATGGCTACATAGGTACACTGGAACAATCCTTCCTAAAACACATTAAACTTTCCTTTAAAAAGACGTGAAACTCACCGAGTGGTCAGGGGTGTTCACTGATATGCTCACACAAAAATCGCTGCAAAAGATGCTTTCCAACAGGTTTATCGTAGTTTTTGTCCAACTCCATTGACTTGTATTTGATGTGCTGTGAGGTACGTTATTACTCCGCCGCCAGAAACTGGGCTGGAGTGTCTATTATTCAAGCTCTCAACGGAAGAATCTACGGGTGTGAGGCGTTTGGAAAAATAGATCCACAGTTTTACAACGAATGGTAAAACACCTGTTGGAAAGCATCTTTTGCAGCGATTTTTGTGTGAGCATTTCAGTGAACACCCCTGACCACTCGGTGAGTTTCACGTCTTTGTAAAGGAAAGTTTAATGCGTTTTAGGAAGAACTGTTCCAGTGCACCTATGCAGCCATTCTGGAGGTGGGGGGGAAAGTGAAAGAAACCTAAAATTCTCGGGCCAGCAGCATGTGTCCAAATTTTAATCTTAACCGTTCTATTTCATCAGAAACGTACGGTGACCGGGAGGGGACATGTTCGGTTCACTTATTTTTGTCGTGGCCACAACATATAAACTCGTGGGAACGTGATATTAAGTCGTGGGAACGTCATAATATCTCGTGGGAACGTCATATTAAGTCGTGGCCACGAGATCATTTTGTTGAGGTAACGACATCATTATGTCGTGGCCACGCGATGCAAAGTCGTGGCCTCGAGATCATATGTTGTGGGAACGATATTTTTCTCGTGGCCACGAGATCATTTTGTTGAGGTAACGACATCATTATGTCGTGGCCACGCGTTGAGGGAGCCACAGCGGCCAATACTGTAACCGTACCATAGACTGGGCTACAGCAGAGATGGAGATGACAGAAGAAATAACATTTTACTTTAAATTAGGAATGTCATATAAAGATATAGTGCGGTCTTTGGCATTAAGACATGGGTACGTTATAAAGATAAGCGCATTCTTAGACTTTTTTTGTGGCACGCATATTTAGGGACCGTCTCAAAATTACATGCGACATTGGCATAAACGTTTCTAACTTCAATAGCATTTGAAGACAATGACTTACAGTCATAAAACCAATTGTACATTGTTCACCCAGGTCTCATGTATGATGCACACCTTTTAGATTTTTAATATTTATTACAATAAACTGCTAAATCATATGCAAATATTGTAGGCCTATTTCACATACTGTATGGGATCATACACAAAATATGACAATATTTAAAGCTCAATATCATTTGAAGACAATGACTTAGTCATAAAACCAACTGTATATTGTTCATATAGGTCTCATGTATGATGCACACCTTTAATATTTTTGATATTTATGACAATAAACTGCTAAATCATATGCAAATATTGCTATGAATTTCACTACTGTATGGGATCATATACAGAATATGACAATATTTAAAGCTCAATAGCATTTGAAGACAGTGACTTACAGTCATAAAACCAACTGTACATTGTTCATATAGGTCTCATGTATGATGCACACCTTTAATATTTTTGGTATGACAGTAAACTGCTAAATCATATGCAAATAATCCTATGTATTTCACTACTGTGTGGGATCATATACAGAATATGACCACATTTAAAGGTCAATAGCATTTGAAGACAATGACTTACAGTCATAAAACCAACTGTACATTGTTCATCTAGGTGTCAGGTATGTGGCAGTAGTGAAATATGCCTACAATATTTGCATATGATTTAGCAGTTTGTTGTCATAAAAATCTAAAAGGTGTGCATCATACATGAGACCTGGGTGAACAGTGTACAGTTGGTTTTATGACTGTAAGTCGTTGTCTTCAAATGCTATTGAAGTTAGAAATGTTTGTGCCAATGTCGCATGTAATTTTGAGACGGTCCCTAAATATGCGTGCGACAAAGTCTAAGAATGCGCTTCATGTGTCTTTCACTTATAACAGTCTTAATGCCAAAGACCGCACTATATCTTTATATGACATTCCTAATTTAAAGTAAAATGTTATTTCTTCTGTCATCTCCATCTCTGCTGTAGCCCAGTCTATGGTACGGTTACAGTATTGGCCGCTGTGGCTCCCTCAACGCGTGGCCACGACATAATGATGTCGTTACCTCACCAAAATGATCTCGTGGCCACGAGAAAAATATATCGTTCCCTCAACATATGATCTCGAGGCCCCGACTTTGCATCGCGTGGCCACGACATAATGATGTCGTTACCTCAACAAAATAATCTCTTGGCCACGACTTAATCTGACGTTCCCACGAGATATTATGACGTTCCCACGACTTAATATCACGTTCCCACGAGTTTATATGTTGTGGCCACGACAAAAATAAGTGAACCGAACATGTCCCCTCCCGGTCACCGTAGAAACGATCTGTAAACAGGGCTTTAAGTGTAAAATACCGAACTTGTCCTTTAAGATAATTAACCTTGTATTCGTTTTTTCTGAAGTATTGATAATTGTGAAATTTCACTGACATTTAAAATGACTCATATCATGAAATAAGACTTTGATCATATCGCCCACCTATAATCGTGTTAAATAACCGTAATTTCAATTTTGAGCAAAATGATCATAATTATGATTTTTGCCATAATCAAGCAGCCCTAATTAGAAACATTCTATAAACCCTCTGCACACAAAAGTATCATTTCTAATTTATAATTACATACAGAGCATTAAATCTATGCATTAAAGTAAAAGTGTAAAATTAAACATGCATTTATTAATGGTGAATTAGTCAATTTATTGTTATAAGCTGACTTTCAATTTTGTTTATTTTTGTCAGATATAGTTATTTTTTATTGAGGAGTAAGAATCATAACTACTATTTGTGTCAGTCGTTGATGTTTATTTAATATTTTGAAGAGTTACTTTAGAATATTTCAACTGGAACGGACCACTACTGGGAAATTAAAACCCTTCAAGTTTTTAAATCACCAAATGGAGTTTGAATGTCACCTAGCGGCCATATTGGCTACTGCGCCTAAAACTCCCAGGGCATATTGATAGTTTGAGACTAATTTGAAAGACAACTTGATTGGATTTACCGCTTTGATTTGCAGTTTTAGGGTGACCAGGCACAGGTTTTATATTAATAGAAAGTGTAAACAAATGTAAAGCAGCACATTAAGTTCAGCATCCATTTAAGTTTGGATATGTAATTTTCCAGTCTATGTTTAAGAATAGGATCGCCAGGTAAGAGGCGAATGAGACTAACTAGTTATCTGGATTCAAAGACCATCATCTATAAATATATTCAATTTGGATACATATTTTATATAGCCTTTTTACCCTTTATTTTAACAACTATTTGTGCGGTCATACACACACTTGTGTTTGTGTGTGTTATTGCCAGTGTGTTATTGACAGTATAAAACAGTTTGGCCCATTAACTACAAATCATCTGCTGCTGAGTTAGGCGTTTGCCTGGATCTCTGTGTTCATCATTTTTGGTGTAAACCTGGATCACTCTTACTGTACTAGTTACAGCCTGGGTCTACATTAATTACAGCCCGGCCTCCTGCTTCAGCTACAGCCTGGGTTTTTGCCAGCTAAAACCTGGTGTTATCTACAGCCTGGCCTCCATTCCATCAGCTACCAGCTGCAGCCTGGATCTTCACTAGCTATCAGCTATAACCCTGGATCTCTACTAGCTATACTCCGAATACCCTGCTCTGTTTCTTCAAACTATACCCCGGTTACCCTGCTCTGTGGTGTGCAAATTCTACCATGGCGATTATGATTTTTGCCTTGCTGTTTTTGCTCTGTCTGCCAAAAATCTCAGAGTATGAAGTGCACCGGGAGGTCCCAGTGAGTAACTATAATGTTTCTTTAAATGCATTTTATAGGTTATCACGATCAAAGATTACTGGCTATGCACAGGATCTAGTCGGCAGTCAGGTGAGCTGGATGTATGACATGATCCTGTTTTCACAACATGGAGACTTGAAACATCTTGTAAGCCTTCTCCTTTTAAATGACTGTTTTATTCCATCAAAAAACTCTTGGCCCAAAATCACAATGAGTGGGGACTCTAAAGATTGCTCAAAAAACTGTAGAAAGCACTGTATGTTGAAATGTATCATTACACTTATGTTGCTGATGTCAGGAAATGTGCAACCTAACCCAGGTCCTGTGACAGATATGATATCACTGCAAACTCCTGCTGATTTTTTAAAGAGGTCAGGTATTGGTTTTGTGCACATAAATGTAAGAAGTCTATTACCAAAAATTGATATGGTCAGAATTTGGGCCAAATCGACAAATGTTGATATTATGGTACTATCTGAAACTTGGCTGGGTAGATCCACTCCTGATAGTTATATTTATATGGAGGGGTATAATTTATTTCGTACTGATCGTCGTGCTAAAGGTGGAGGAGTGGCGATCTATGTAAAAAATAGTTTTCAGGCAACAGTACAACTATCCAAGTCTGTGCCTAGACAATTTGAATTGCTAGTGTTAAAAATTGAATTGTCGCAGAATTATGTTTTGACAGTTGCGGGATGCTATAGACCTCCTTCTGCGCCAAAGGAAACATTGTCCTCATTGTCTGATTGTTTGTCATCTATAAAATATACAGAACTGGCTTTAATTGGAGACTTAAATTGGGATTGGCTAACATCTGCATCTGACCAAATTAAAAGTTTTTGTGACTCAGCGAATCTGACCCAAATTATAGACTCACCTACTAGGCCAAATCCTAAACATCCTGACAAGTCTACGCTTCTTGATTTGTTTTTAACAAATGTGCCGAAGAAATACAAAGCTACTGCTGTTTTTGCAAATGATATGAGTGATCACTGCGTTATTGCCGGTGTGAGAGATGCCAGGATATCTAAATGTAAACCGCGTACTATAATTAAGAGAAATCTGAAGTCATTCTGTAAACAAGCCTTTTTTATTGATCTTAATCTTTGTGACTGGACCAGAGTGAATTTGATACCAGATCCCGAAATAGCGTTGAAATATTTTAAGTCACTATTTTTGAATATTATAAACAAGCATGCACCTTTTAGGAAATATAAGATCAAAGGCCGTGATAATCCGTGGTTTTCAGAGAAATTGTCTGATTTAATTCATGAACGTGATCTTGCTTGGTCAATGGCAAAGAAATCCAAAAATAGCTCAGACTGGCAAAATTTTAGGCGCCTGAGAAACAAATGTGTCTCTCAAATACGTAAAGCAAAATCAGATTTTTATGTAAATGAATTATGTGATAGCTCAGCTAATCCCTTAAAATTTTGGAAAGTTATAAAATCACTGTCTTCTGACGCTAGGGATACTGTCATGCCAAATATATTGAAGTTAAATGATAAAATTATTACAGACAAGAAAAGTATGCTAGATTCCCTGAATCAGCACTTTATATCCTCTGGGTTGTTGTTTGACCATTCAACAAATCATCAGAGGAGAAAAGAGGACTTCTCTTTGTCAAGGGAAAATGTACCTATCGATTTTGATCTTGTTTGTATTGGAACGAAGGAGGTGTATGATGCTCTAATAGGGTTAAATACTAAGAAATCTGTTGGTCCTGATGGGTTGGATCCATACTTTTTAAATATTGCTGCTGAATATATTGCAGAACCTTTGACACACATTTTCAACTTGACTATTGAAACTGGATTAATACCAAGTGTTTTGAAGTCAGCATATGTCACTCCTTTATTAAAGGGTGGTGACCGATCAAACCCAAATAATTATAGGCCAATATCTAAGCTTTCTGCTTTAGCCAAGGTTTTAGAAGGGCTTATAAGTGACCAGTTAAAATACTACTTATTAACAAAAAATATTTTAAATGATTCGCAATCGGGTTTTCGTAAAAACCATAGCACTGTCACTGCCACTATGAAAGTGTTAAATGATTTTATAAGTGCTATTGATTCTAAAGAATATTGTGCTGCACTGTTTTTAGATCTTTCAAAAGCATTTGACACAGTTGACCACTATGTTCTGTCTCAGAGATTGGTGGATATTGGAATGTCTCCAAAAGCTGTCAAATGGTTTGGCAACTATTTGAGTGGCAGAACACAAAGTGTTCATGTTGATGGTGTGTCCTCAAACTCATTATTTATACAAAATGGTGTCCCCCAGGGGTCCATTTTGGGTCCCATTTTATTTACTATTTATATAAATGATTTGTGTCAAAAGGTAACAAATGCTAAGTGTCATTTTTATGCGGACGATACTGTTTTGTATTGTTCTGCTCCAGCCTTGACAAGTGCTATAGAGGATCTGCAATCTGCCTTTATAATTATTCAGAAGAATCTTCAGAAATTGAGACTTGTACTAAACTCTGATAAAACTAAAATGATGTGCTTTTCTAAATCAAGGAAAACAGAAAATGCTTGTCAAATCACTACATTAGATGAGAAAGTAATTGAACGAGTATCAGTCTATAAATATCTTGGTTTCCTTTTAGAAGAAAATTTGTCCTTCAAACAGCATATAGAGGGTCTCACAAAAAAATGAAGAGTAAAGTTGGGTTTCTATTATAGAAACAAAGGCTGTTTCTCTTTTAGTACGAGAAAAACACTTATACAAACAACATTTTTGTCAATGCTGGATTATGGGGATATTTTATATATGCATGCAAACAAATCTTCTTTGAAAATGCTGGATTCAGTATATCATGCAGCACTAAGATTTGTGACTAATTCCAATTTTCGTACTCATCATTGCAACTTGTATGAGAGTGTTGGTTGGCCATCTCTGCACAATCGCAGGCTGGAACACTGGTATATTTTTCTTTTTAAGGCCATACTTTGTAAACTGCCTCCTTATTTATGTTCTCTTCTGACTCTTAAAGTCTCTACCAGGAAATGTAATCTTAGATCATATGGGCAAATCATGTATGATATCCCACGAACGCGAACTGTCTTCGGTGAAAGTGCTTTTAAAGTTTTTGCACCGTTTTCTTGGTATAAATTGCAGAATAAGCTCAAATTTGATTATTTACCGACAATGACACAATTTAAAATGAGGATAAAGAACTATTTGAGTACTAAATGCACATGTACTGTTACTGAGTGCTGCTGGTGAATATGTTGAGATGATGTTAAACTGCCAAAATGTCTTTTTCTGTTAAATGTTTGTATATGTATTTTTAAATGGAACTATTATTCTGCCGTCTTGGCCAGGACTCCCTTGAAAAAGAGATTCTGAATCTCAATGGGATTATTTCCTGGTAAAATAAAGGTAAATAAAAATAAATAAAAATTGTAGGTTTTAGGGGCAACAAATATAATATAATATATAATTGTGGCGAGCACGACGAGGTCGAGGGCCGTGGGAGGACAGCGTGAGGCCGGTGGCGTGATTGATAATGAGCGACACGTGCGCGACGCACCGGTCTCGCATCTCTCACAGAGGAGCGGAAGCATAAAGGAGGAGCGACGACAGTGAAGAGCGAGAGAGTTTTTTGTTTTATTTTTATCATTAAAATGTTGAATGTTAAAAAAATAAAAAAATAAATAAAACAAATACAAAACGAAAGTAAAAGCCAGCAGCCCCTCACGGACGACTGCTGGCAACACAAAACATTAAATAAAACACAGGCCTTTCCTCTCTCGCTCTTCACTGTCGTCGCTCCTCCTTTATGCTTCCGCTCCTCCGTGAGAGATGCGAGACCGGTGCGTCGCGCACGTGTCGCTCATTATCAATCACGCCACCGGCCTCACGCTGTCCTCCCACGGCCCTCGACCTCGTCGTGCTCGCCACAATAATATAATATAATATAATATAATATAATATAATATAATATAATATAATATAATATAATATAATATAATATAATATCTTAGGGCGCCAGCAGAATATGGACCGGCCCTGAACTTCATGTTACTCACGCAGGGTCAGAGGTCACAGCAGGTCCATTACTGAGATTAGGGGGAATACCCATGGAGATGTTACTCTTCATGGACACACAGCTGAAACCTGAAGATGCTCCATCACTGAGATTAGGGGGAATACCCATGGATCTGTTACTCTTCATGGACACACAGCTGAATCCTGAAGATGGTCCATTACTGAGATTAGGGGGAATACCCATGGATCTGTTACTCTTCATGGACACACAGCTGAATCCTGAAGATGGTCCATTACTGAGATTAGGGGGAATACCCATGGATCTGTTACTCTTCATGGACACACAGCTGAATCCTGGAGATGGTCCATTACTGAGATTAGGGGGAATACCCATGGATCTGTTACTCTTCATGGACACACAGCTGAATCCTGGAGATGGTCCATTACTGAGATCAGGGGGAATACCCATGGAGTTGTTACTCTTCATAGACACACAGCTGAATCCTGGAGACGGTCCATTACTGAGATTAGGGGGCTGACCCATGGAGTTGTTAGACACACAGCTGGATCCTGGAGATGCTGCTCTCTGAGTGTGAACAGACGCCTCCTCCTCTCTCTCCTCACACACACTCCTTTTACAGGAAGTTTGCCCCATCTCTTCCTCCTTTATGAGACTTTTCAGACCTGTATGTGGACACAGAAAACATGCACAAAACACAAATTAATTTTGACACATTTTATTTATGGCATTTCATTCACTTAATAACATTAACAGTTTTTCTCCAGTTACTGTAAATAATGTTGGTTTGTAGAGCTACATGTTGGCCACACTTTCAAACACAGCATCCTCGTTTAAACACTGGATTCACTAGATATCACGCAACACATGAAATCCCACAACTTCCAAGTAGCAGTGAAGCACTGTGCTTCCCCCTAATATAGTCCCAAGTCAATATCTGCCTAGGAAATCGCCTAGTGTTAATCTGTATCGCTATTTGTACTCGTTGTGAATACGCAGGCCACAAGAAGTAATTAGGTGGGTGTTTTTTTATCACTTTTACTCAGGATATGCTAGCTGGCAACAAAGGATTCCATTCATTAAGCTAAACTAAGCTAGCGCCGACCCTGTCAAACTAAAACAATAGTTTTACTTACTGCGTCTTACTGCGTTAGTCTTACTGCGCCACTGAACACGTAACGGCGTCAGGGCTGCGTGAGACTTGCGCAATTGACACTTTTCACACACTCTCACGCCACACATCCATTTTCTCGCGCAGAGAAAAATCGCGAAGCAAAGAGGACACGGAGACCGTGCAGGAGACTGTCAAGACAGCGCAGGTGTTTTTATGATAGAAAAAAAAACTCAGCTCTCAGATTCGGTACATTTTATTACGAAATTCAAACAATAAATACCATTTTGGCGCTTATGTGACGTGACAGATCCCAGCGGCACGTGAACCGATCATCTCTACTAGCTAATAGTAAATAAACACGAACACTGTTGAAAGATACAGTACAACTTACCGAAATGTAAATTCCTCATAGATAATATCGATCCATCAGTGTTTTTCAACCGTGCAAAGAGGTCAATAAAACAGCTGGAGAACAATAGGTCACATTACATTTACCTCAGGAAAGCCATTTAATGACCATAATACCATAATATAGGCTATAGCACGTTTGGTGGCAAAAAAAAAACAAAAAAAAACAAAGAGTTATAGAGAGTATTTTGCTAAATATACATGTGTATTTTACATATTTGTTATATTTTTACTTATATCATTAAATAAAATTGTTATTATAATAAAAGCGCATTATATTTAATTTGAGTTATTTTAACATTAAATAATACTACCAGCTGACAGGGCTCTCTGTTTGTTTAGCATTAGGTGACTTTTTTTTTTATTCTTGAGAAAAATTAATGCCTATCTTGTTTACCTAATAGGGGAGAGTGGGGTGATTTGTGCCAGGGGGGAAGTCGTTCCACCCCTTGTTTCTGGAAAACCATAGAAGAAATTGGTCATGTGACCACATAATTTTGAAAAGTAATCACTTTTACTCATCCTCCAAAGAAGAGAGACACATGGCATGAGAGTTAAGCACATTTTAGTGCAAAAAACTGTTTTTTCCCTTTCAAAGTAAAATTTCTATGATTAAGGTTTTTTGATTGTAGTGTCTGAAAAATTATAGACAAGTTTGAATTCATTTCACACATGTTTTAGTGCTTTAGTAGGCTACAGTTAGCATGATGTTAGCTCTTAACTGCTGGATCATGCTAGTTTTTCAAACTTGTGGGTCTGGGGTGATTTGTGCCAAAGGGCCTGGGTTAAGTTGTGCCAGATCCAGACCACCTAGACCTACATACTCACAGGGGATAATCTTGAGAAGTGAGGAGATGGGCATGCCTCATCATTGTTTGACTCAGGCCTGCCTGCTATTTGTTTAATTTAGCTAACGCTGATTTCAGTTTTGAGACTGCACTATGTTATTAAAGAGACGTTTTATTCCGTTTTTAAGGGGCCTATGTCAATTAGCCTAGTCACTTTATTCTTATATGTTACATAATTGACAGACAGCGCTGTCAACAGACATCTACTGCCAAAGCCTTTTTGCCTGAAATGAGTCACAAATATCACATATTGTGTTGCTATGGTGCTCTAAATGGTTGCTAGGGCGTAGCTTGATAGCTTCACAATGATCCTGATTGGTCGTCTGAGTAGAATGAGCCCACCCCCTTGTCTCTATGACACTGTGATCCAGAGTTATGTTCAATACAAAATCCCTATGCAATTGACCATAGTAGGAAAAACGCATGCTGGTATTCCAGGGTGACAATATCTAAATAAACCTTAAATGAGTCATTTTGTATTGAATTTGTCTTGCCTTCATATAGCATTACGGTTCATAACATTAAAATGTTCTGTTTTACTTCAGAAATCTCTGGCACAATTTACCCCAATGTATTCCCCCAAAGGCACACCTTCCCCCGCACCAGGGGCAAGTTGTGCCATGAGACCACTTTTTTCCCAAAAGATATATTTCTGAAACAATTTATTTCAGATCCAAAGTTATTGTTCTCAGGGATGCACCACATCCTGAAATATATGTACATCCTTAAGTTGAAGGCATTACTGCCATGGCCTCACTTTAAAGTCACTTTGAGTAAAAACTGACACAACTCACCCCACTTTCCCCTATTTTTCCAAATGAGTCAATATTGAATCAAATCACAAAAACTGAATTGAAAACATGAAATTTGTGTCAAGCAATAAATAAATAAAAACATAGCTTAACCTTACCAGAATTTGTACCATATAAACAACATTGTAACATTTTGGCACTCTGCTATTCTGTTTAGATACTAAAATGTTTTGACAATCACAATACACTTATTGTGATGCAAGATTTTTTTTTACATCCCCCCAATCCCCCTCCATAATTCTCACTCCAAGCTAAACTCAAAAGTTGGCAGCCCTGCACATATAGATTATAAAAATAATTAAATAGTTTAAAATCAACCAAATATTTCAACATGTAACTAATATTCTCATATTAAAGGAAAAAGTAAGAGCAAGTTTAACCATTTTCAGCCATTTTATGAGTGTTACAGTTGACGTGTTGTGAAGTAAGCCTAGATAACGAAAGTAACTGTATCATGTGTTTGTGTTTGAGTTCGTCATAAGGTCTGCTGAGACGCAAATACTCTATCGATATTAGAGCTATGAAAAGTTTAACGAACTTACTGTTACTTGTGAAGTGATTGCTGATTTTCTATCTTCCGAAATGGCGTCTAAGTTTACAGTGTACAGAAAAGGCTACAGTGCACAGTCCCCTTTCCCCATACACACAGGAGTCAGTTTTCCCACCCACACCCTGCTTAAAATAAACCCCCGTGCACTCGCCCTATGGCACTAGCACAGAAGCGGTGGATGACCATGGGTAAACTGTCTCCTGTGTGTATGGGGAAAGGGGAGGGACAGAGGGCACAGGCAAGACAAACTCCTATGTTTAAATAACATATAGAAAATATCTGCTTGACAACTTATGGAGCTGGGAACAAGCCCAAATAAGCAACTAGAAACAAGCCCCCCAAAAAACGCGACCCGCGCGACTACCAATATTTGTAGGCTAAGCGACTAAGACAAACAAGCCCAACGTCCATAGTAGGAAAAAAAAATACTATGGAAGTCAAGGGTTCCAGTTAACTGTTTGGTTATTAATATTCTTCAAAATATCTTCCTTCGTGTTCAGCAGAAGAAAGAAATTCATACAGGTTTGAAACAACTTGAGGGAGTAAATGATGACAGAATTTTCATTTTGAAGTGAATTATCCCTTTAACTGAATATTACTTAAGGTTGTTAAAAAATATGATGTGCAGTCAAGTTCGGGTGTGTGTATAGGCTATGCTGTGAGTGTTCTCACCGCGCGCGCTTGTTGTGATTCGAGGAGTTTTGACGAGTTGTATTTTGACGACTTGATATTATTTCTTATTCAAAAGTTTAGAATGCCTAACATTCTAAAATCTTCCAGTTTTATGCGACATGTAGCCTATCGTTACTTTTGCAACGACTCTATTATTTCTCCAGTCATAGACCAGCGCTCAAGCACTGACTAGAATCCAGCGCTGATAAGAATCAGCAATCACGAGCTCAAAAATGTGTTTGGCGCCGACAACAATCCTGTGGTGCCGAAAATCCAGCACTTACTGTATTATAGGGTTGTAACGATACACGTATTCGTATTGAACCGTTCGGTACGAGGCTTTCGGTTCGGTTTTCGGTACGCATTTTCAAACCGAACGGTTCGTTGGACCATTTTTCCTGCCGACCAAAATTTCGTTATTTCAAATGTAGGCGCATTGCGCGTGGCAAGCGCGCTCATAATGTAGAGACGCCGGCGCGACCACAACATTGCCCAACATCAAATGGCAAACGTAATGTAAGCGCAACGAAACTGAGCTACTCGTTATTGTGTGGTTGACGGACCGTTGTTTATCAGTTTGGACCAGTGCAGTGATCATGCGACACTGTTACTACACAGCGCTAATAAGAGATCCAGTAAAGAAAGCATTTGAATTCGCCACAGAAGTAATAACATCGCTGCGAGATCTAGTGAGAAACATTCACATAGTTTGGCAGGAATAGTAGGCTATAATGCCTTCAAGTAACATTACGTCGGTTTTATTTTGACTTTATGAGTACAATGCAAATGTTAATCTTAACTAAAATAAACATTTGTTTATAACTACTATAATATTATATTTAATTTTTTCCAAGAATCTGTTTTGTTTTATAAGCTCCTAAGAAGAGTCAATTATAGCTCCAGAATTGCTCAAAGTAAAAAGAAATCATATTTTATGATAAAAAAAGAAAAATAAATAAATCAAGGAAATTGGCATTTCTTTCTTTTTGCTGTATCGAAAACATACCAAACCGTAACACGTGTGTATCGTATTGAACCGAACCGTGAATTTTGTTACACCCCTACTGTATTAGAATCAAAGGTATGGAAAGTTGACAAGCCATTAAAAAGTATTGACTTAAGAAACACATATTTTTTCAAATATTTTAAATAAATCATGTTCCCATTCACTTTGGCGACGAATTTTAAAATGAATTAAACTATTACAATTAAAAAAACTATTACTAAAACTTTTACATTTTTAGGCATTAACTAATTCAAATCCCAAATGCCAAAATGTTTTCTTTGTTCACCAAGTAATTTACTGGTCAGGCATTATTGTTAACTCACAAGACAGTAAGGAGAAAATTACCATTTGATGGATAATTTAAATATATTCTGCAATCACATTTTGGTAATGTATTCATCCCGCCGTCACATCTGAGCAGGAAACACTGCTTGGGTAGTTTCAAGATATACAAATAATTAATAATACAGTAATAATGTAATTGGTTCATATGTGTTTATTCTTGTTAGAAGATTTTTTTTTACTGATTATGAACACAAATTAATCACAACAAACCAAATTAATTGTAATTGTATTAATTATACCATTGAAGAAAACAAGCTGATACCATGGTATTTTAGGCCTACAATTCTAACATAATTTTTCATGAAAAATCAAGATTGTATTTATTTATTTTTCGAAAGTAAGGTTAATGTAAGCAGCTTCTTGCAATACTCTCCTAAATGCGTAATAAAACCTAAGTGCAAACATTACCAGTTTAATGACCGTCCTTTATATTTCAGTGCATTTGTTTTACAATATATGGCTATTACTGTCATGGGATTAATTTTATAACTATTATAATGTAGTAGTGTAATGTAGACAGACACAACTAAAAGAGGTTTGAATTTTTCTTTGTACACTGAATATGGGTTGGCACTTTTAATTTGGAACTTTCAAAGTGCACCAGATTGATGAATTTAACAAATAGAATGCACAAAATATTCTTACGGTTGGGGGGTTGGGCATGCCCCCGGACCCCCCTAGAAGGCCTGAGGTCCACTCACCACAGATTTAC
Source organism: Scardinius erythrophthalmus (assembly GCF_964197995.2). Classification (NCBI taxonomy): domain Eukaryota; kingdom Metazoa; phylum Chordata; class Actinopteri; order Cypriniformes; family Leuciscidae; genus Scardinius; species Scardinius erythrophthalmus. The sequence goes on along the minus strand of NC_138221.1, from coordinate 69,994,970 downwards.
CAAAATCCTGTGAGAAATACTGGTATTGCTATGTCAATGCAATTTATAACTTTTTTTTTTTTTTTTTGGATGAATCACTGTGGAGTATAGTTCAGTTGTATTAACAAAAGACAATTTTGCACTTATTTCATCTATTAACTCTCACTCATTCCTGCTCGCTCAGTAGTTTGGGGGTGGGGGGCATTCAGGGACCTGGATATTGGATAGGGGGCGCTGGCCCAAAAAAGGTTGAGAACCACTGGTTTATAACGAACTATGACATTGAATTGGAAGACAAGGTAATTAGCCATGCTATAATTTTAATTACAAAATTCCAGTAGAAAAAAATGGCACAATTGGTCAACCACCAGACTAACTCAAACATCCATCACATGTCTTGAGAACATTCACCTATTAAATCAATACTGCTTGGTAGAAGTAGTTTGGTAGAACAGCACTTGTTAGGTCTATACACATCTCTTTTTGCTACTACGGCTGCAACCAACGATTATTTCTACTGTCGTTTTTTTACCCTTAAATTAATCGATTAGATGTTTGTTCTATAAAATGACGTAAATTTGTGAAAAAGGTTGATCAATGTTTAATAATTCTGTACTTCTACCATGTAGGCTGGACCCCACAAGTTGCTGCAGAACAACTTAATGAACCTTCCGATCAGATCAACAGGAAACAGTGGCCCTGCTTAATCCCCCAACAGCTCCAACGGGACCCCCAGCAGCACGAACCACCGAAGTCCCCAATTGGACAGTCAGCGTCCTTTTTAGCACCACCACAGCAGCAGCTATCCCAGAACCTGGGGAAAATACCCCGCTCCCCAGAAGAACCTTCAGCAGCCTCCCCAGTTTCTCTTGAAAAAGGTAAGCAAAATTGAAATTGTATTGAAAATAAGTTGTAAGCCCCACAAAACCATTCTCTTACTTTGTGTAATGTGAAACTGTAAACAAATTCAGAGTCCAGAAACATTTATTATTATTATAATCCTAAAAAAAATGACACAACTGTTTTCAACATTGATAATGAAAATAAATTGCACAGTGTGTCCGTGAGCAAGGCAGTGAAGGCACTTTACTCCAGGGGCTCCAGAGGGGTTGTCCCTGTAAGTGCACTGTAAGTTGCTTCGGATAAAAGTGGAAAAAAAAAATATATATATGAATGTTTCTTGAGCATCAAATCATCATATTAGACTGATTTCTGAAGGATCGTGTGACACAGAAGACTGGAGTAATGATGCTGAAAATTCAGCTTTGATCACAGGAATAAATTACGTTTAAAAATGTAATCAAATAGAGAACAGTTTTTTAAAATTGTAAATATTTCACAATATTACTGTATTTGCTGTATTTTGGATCAAATAAATCCTTAAAGCCTTGGAGATCGGAAGTCTTCTTTTAAAACATTAAAAATCTAACCGTTCTAATGATTTTGGCCACCACTGTATACATTTTAAAACGATTATATGATTAGAACCTCTCATCAAATTCCATGAACTGCTGCTGTTGTCATTACGTCTGTAATGATGTGGAGGACGCAGACGAATCCATTCGCAGCTTTATTAGAATATTTAACAGGCAGGGTAAATCAGGGGCAGACAGAACAACGGAGGTAATCACAAAGCAGAAGTCGATAACAGGCAAGGGTCGAGGCAGGCGGCAGGAATCACAGTCCAAAGAACAATCCAGGTCGAGACAGGCAGCAGAGCAAACAGAGGTCGATATAACAGTCCGAGTCGAGGTACAGATGGTACCCAACCAGAATGGCTATTACCGCCGCGCCAGCCACCGCGGCGAAAATAAACCAGCCGCATTTCAAAGTCGCTCCCGAAATGACCGCCAGGTGGCGCAAAGGGACATTGTGCAAAACAGCAGCAATAGCCGTATTTTAAAATGTAAGTGGGTTAAATATAAAACCCTAAGCCTGATAGGCATATTTTTCATATAAATAGGCCTATTATGCTACAACAGAATAGAACCAAAGATAGAATCAATTTTAGAACTGAAAAAAATAGAATCAAAAGTTAAAAATAGAGACGATATTAGGAGCAATGACGCTGAATATTTTTACTATTCTATTGAGGAATTAGATAAATGAGAGCTCTCGTGAGCGATACAATTGCATAGTAATTTATAGTGATTTCAAAAGCAGTCCTTAAAAAAAAATACATGGAGTAGTGTGGTATAATTTTTCAGAGATTACGCGGAACGGGTTTTAGTTAAGATCCTGGTTCCAATGCCCTTAATGTATAGGCTAGGCTACTGCTTTAAAAAAATGTCACAACGCGTTTTGAATTAAACATTGAAGTTTAAAATGTAGTGTTTTGGCACACCAGGCCGAGTGGCGTTACGCATCGTTCAAAAATCAAGTTTTATTCTGACATGTTGAATTGGCGTTAGAATTTTTTTTTAGATTTAGATTTTAGATTTCGTTAGATTTATTTTTCTCATAACAGCTAAAATAATTTAATATATGCCTTGTCTTAATATGACCTACTTAATATAGGCAATAGGCATATACTAGCCTATATAATAGCCTAAATTAGCAAAACTTGGCCACTAAATATTTAATTTTCAATTATTTTAATTATCACAATTAAAGTTTTAATTTTATTAAATTGAACAAGCGCAACAATCAGCATTTAATCAAATATTCTAAAAGATGTATTATTAATAATAATGTTATTTCAACATAATATTTCGTTTTTTTGACATAATATGTGTGCGTGCAACAAGCAAGATGTGTATTTGTAAATCCGGTGATGCGTGCATTGATTTTTATCAATAAACTAGTGTTTTCTGACAGTGTCGACTGCAAAGATGAAGTTGACGATCGCCATATTTGTAGTGAACGCACCTAGAGAGAAATGCACATAAAGACATAATCAGAGAGTAGCCTTTTTCTTTTCGTTTTGAATTATTTCGTTTGAAGACATTTCAAGCTTTGTGTATTTGATGTATTTATCATGTCTGTGTGAGGCATACGCTGAGTTTCGTTAAGTTAGGAGGATGAGATGCGCTCCAGCTGACGTGCAACGCAAGTGACCGTGCGGGCGCCTCCATGATTAGTGTCTGTTGTATTTGCTTCTCTTACTTATTAAATACAGGCAATTGGTTGATGAAAAATTTATTCAAATTAAGATACAATTTATAGAAAACGAAATTCACTTTAAATAAAGGTTTTCTACTAAACAAAACTTAATGAAGTGGTCAAAATCATGTCTGACCCACTCCATATCCATCTCTCGATATAATGCATCCTATCTTACTCCTGCTGTTCACTTTTCATATTCAACATAGATGGAAAAAAATAACATTATAATATTTTAACAAATATGATACTAAATGAGATTATTTAATGGCTACAACAGTATAGTAGGCCTATAGACTCTATTTGTACAAATTGCTGCACATTAATTTAATTAAATAAAACCTTGTAACGAATTCACACTGTATGGTACAGTGTACTGATCTCAGTGTACTGTGTACAGTTGAGACACCTTAAATAACTTGCGTTCGCAGCAAGCACAAGTTGTGATTTTTTGTGTCAGCTGGGAAGGAAATATATACCAGACCTCTTGGAACTTTAATTGAATAGGCTACATAGCGTTGGTAAAGCATACTGAAATTACATCCCTACAAATTTATTAGGCCCTACTGAAAATAAATGTATCGAATTTAAGCAAAGTAGCCTAAATATTAAGACTGTAAGCCCTTTGCTTTTTACTTAGCCTATAAAGGACTCTTGTAGCCGACTTTTGTTTTGGCACACGACGACGAGTGGCGCTATGCATAGTTCCAAAGCCAGTTTTTTTTTATGGCATGTTGAATTAGTGTTCGACAAAAGCGGCGGCGCGTTCATTTGAATGAAGACACACTGGAACGTTAGGCAATGTCGCAACGAGTGAATCGTGGCCGAGTGGTTGAACTTACGTTACGATCATTTAGATGACACGGGTTCGAATCCCGAACTAACTTGGATTACTGATATTTTTATATTAGCCTATTAATGCATTTTATAGTCTATTGTTGATGCAGAGAGATTTGTCTAGTTCTAAAACATAGTTTTTTGCTTATAGCCTATTTACAAAATAAAATCACCATGCATTTCCATTTTACACTAAGGAACAAATAGCCTATTATACAATGACTTTACTTCTGTAACCTATAATGATTCCAATCGTAATTTCAAAAGCAGTTCTGTTAAAAAAAAAAAAAAAAAATATATATATATATATATATATATATATATATATATATATATATATATATATATATGACGTTTAAACGACAAACAATAAAATCAGAACCAGTATTTGCGTTCATGGTTCCAGTGGCAGTAATGCATCCACGGCTTTTCAAAATGTCACAAAGCGTTTTGAGATTGTTTTGAATTAAATATTGAAGTTTATAATGAAGTGTTTGGCAAACCACAACGAGTGGCAAACTCTTTGTTTTGTTTTGCAAACTCAGCTAGCCTGTGGGGGCTTTGGAGAAGGCAATAGTTGCTTTATCGTGGGGGTGCAGGACAGAGGTGTTAATGTTCCGTCTTTCATATGGAGAGTGTCGGAGTCAGCCTGATGAGCAGGCAAAGGCAAAATTCTTTTAAGGATTAATCTCAAAATCTCCAAAAGTCCATAGCCTATGTACAGTAGGCCTTATATCTTATTAAATTATATATTGTAGTTTTATTGATTGTATTTAAGGGTTTTCCACACACAATTTCAATTTAGCAGATACAGAGCTCTTTAATTCGCGACCCACCTCGTTTTATTGTGAGGTGAATTCAGCAAGGCATGTTGTATCTTTGAAGGAACAAAAGCTATTTGTTACAGTTTTTTCTTTCGTGATTTGTGTGGATGACACACAGCGACATATACAGTATTATCAGCTGTATGGTGTTTTTTTACGCTGAAATGCTTAATTTCGAGAGAGACCCGCCGCGCGCAGTGAGGGAGACCAAACTTACTAAAAAAATATCCAGCGCGAGAGAGACAAAGAAAAACGCCTGTTCTTAATTTATGTTGCTTTGAACTTTTTTCGTTTTGTACCGTTTTAATTTTTTAATTTAGCTGCAATTTCTTTGACAATAGAAATTTAAAATGTTGCAAGAATAAGATTGTGTTTCTTATTTTGCATCACAAAGGGAATAAACTCTATCGATGCAACCCTGTTTAAATAAATAAACTGTTCCGACACTTTATTCATACCTTGAAATGTGCGATGGGTTTTCAAACTTAATTAATTTTCTTTTTCTTTTACATTTTCATTGTTTATTTTTTAATTGAAAGCAATACTGTATTTAAAGTATTTTTCTGATTTGTTCGATCTGTTTTGAAAAATGTCTTCCGTTGCTATGGCCGGGTATCACTGTCAGTCATCTCAATCTCGTGAATGATTCACACACAAATTTCTTTTTAGCAGATTAAAGACGAGCTTCATCATCTTAATTTTCTGGTGCAATCGGCTGACAGTCTTCCTCATCAGATGTGTCGTCTTTGCAGCGGCTCAACTGCAATGTAGCAAATTTATGTTGTAAATTGATAATTAAACAAGATGATTGACTTTAATAAACAGATGCATATTTAAGCATCAAGAATGGAAAAACACAAACACTGTCGGCTACACTGAGATTCGATCTCAGATCGTTTGAAGCTCAGAGAGGCTATTGTGAATGCATTGACCACAGAGCTATCGTCTGAATAGCCTAAGTCTACTATTTTCTCTGTTTTAAAAGTTTGTTATATTCTTTTTTTATTTGCTTATGTTTTTCGAAAAATTATAAAAAAAGTGTTTTTACAAGACCTTGTGCTGTTTATTTATTATTATTATTATTATTATTATTATTATTATTATTATTATTATTATTATTATGCAGATGTTAATTCAGCCATTCTGTTGGATAAAAATTGTCCCTAATGTATAATGGAAATTAATGGTAATTTTATTTTATAAATATAAAATATTTAATATAGGCTATAGGAGAAAAAAACAATATGGTGTAGCAATATTTTAGAACTATCAAATCTCTCTGCATTAATAATAAAAAAGTAGCCCATGTTTGTTCGGGATTAGAACCCGTGTCATCTGAATTATTGAAATGTAAGTTATAGCCTACCACTCGGCCACGAATTTGTTTTGTTTTAGTTTGTTTGAAATGTATTTTTACATATTTTGCTTTCGTTAATGTTAACCAATTCTGTTGTAGCATAATAGGCCTATATTTTTTCCCTAAAAGTTTGTTTTATTCTCTGCTTTGTTTGTTTATATTTTTACATATTCAATCAGTCTCATTTTTGTTCAAATAATGAAAAACGTTTTTTTTTTACAAGATCTTGCGCCATGTTTTTTTTTTTTTTTTTTTTTTTTTTTTTTTTAAATAAACAGATAGGAAACTTACCTTTTAAAATGCCGCAGTTGCTGCTGTTTTGCCCTGTCACTTGCGGCACCCGGTATAGCCTAGTCATTTCGCGAACGACTTTGAAATTCGACTGGTTTATTTTTGCTGCGGCAGTAATAGGCATTGTGGTTGATTATTTATTAAAGAATTCAATTGATACAACATGTAAGCCTATTTAATTCTGAATATAACAAAGAATGCTTAAACCGACTAACATCGGTTAGTAACTGCAAGTCCTGAAAATGTTTTAATTTTATGGTAAATTATTTTAATTTATTTCACTGTTATGTTTCAGTTAATAAATCTACAAACACATTAAAATAACACAAAGTAAATGACAAGTAACCTATTGACATAGCCTTTCTAAATTATAGAAAAACTGGGCACACAATGTTAACGTGTGTCTACTTTGTTTAAATTTAATGAATTTGAATTCGTTTAACCACAATATTTATCTTGAATTTATCTGCGACCTCAGCTCAGATTACTGCCGCGGCAGATTACGTCATAAAGAGAATAAACTGACACTTTTCAAAGTCTGTGATTACAGCGCCACTCAGCGGTAAAAGGCAGCAAATACACATCCCAATTTTGCCGCCGCGGGAACGGCGGCGGTAAAAGTCTCATTCTGGTTGGGCACCATCTGTAGGCAGCAGAAGAATCAGTATTCGATATAAACAATCCAAGGTCAGAGATAGATCAGCAAACACAGGGAAAACGCTCAGAAATTGTACGCCGGGGCAATGCAATACTTCGCAATGAACTTGAGAGTGAACAGGGTTTATATGGGTGAGTGTGGATGAGCTGCAGGTGTTTGTGTAATTAGTCCCAGGTAAGTGGCATGCTGGGATATTGAGTTTGTGACGGTTAATATTCTGGTGAAAGTGGCCTACAGTGGTGAAGAGGAGGTGAAGTGGAAGTCTGCTCTGTAACAGAGCCCCCCCCCCCCCCCCCCCTGCGAGCAGCTCCTGAGGCGAGAAGGCAAATGGCGCCGGGGTCTTCCACGGGGTCGAGGGGCCGGCATCTCCGGGTGCATATGATGAAACTCTTCTGTGAGTGTGGAATCTAGGATATCTCCAGCGTTGACCCATGATTGCTCCTCCGGACCGTACCCCTCCCAGTCAACCAGATATTGGAGGACGTTACCCCGGCGCCTGGAGTTCAGCAACTCGTGCACACGGTACGCCTCCTCGCCGTCAACCAGGATGGGCAGGGGGTCTGGAGCCGCGATTCCCTCCTCCAACTCTCCTCTCGGACCACCGGCAGGTTTTAGAAGAGATACATGGAATGTAGGAGAAATACGATAGTCAGCGGGCAAATCCAATCGAAAAGACACCGGAGAAATTTGTTTAATAATTTGGAACGGACCAACATACCTGGGACTAAGTTTGCGGCAAGGGAGTCGGAGTCTTAGGTTCTTGGTGGACAGCCACACCCACTGGCCTGCACTGTATTCAGGACCCGGGCGACGATGACGGTTAGCCTGTCGTTCTTGTCGTCTGACTGCATGAAGAAGATGAGTGTGAGCTTGATCCCAGACCTCCTCGCTCTTGTGTAGCCACTCGGTGACAGATGGTAGCTCAGTGGGTTCTCCTGACCAGGGGAACAGGGGTGGTTGAAAGCCCAGGATACATTTGAAAGGGGTAATGCCTGTAGCGGGTTTGACCAAGGAATTCTGGGCGTATTCGGCCCAAAACAAATATCTGCTCCACTCTGTTTGTTGTTTTTGACAATAGGTCCGAAGGAAGCGGGTGACGTCTTGATTCAAGCGTTCGGTTTGCCCATTGGACTGGGGATGGTACCCGGAGGTGAGACTGATGTTGACATTAAGCTGTTTGAAGAATGCGGTCCAAATTCTGGAGGTAAACTGAGGACCACGGTCCGATACTATGTCTTCGGGCAGACCATAAAAGCGGAATACCTGATTGCAGAGGAGTTCGGCTGTCTCGAGTGCAGTGGGAAGTTTGTGTAGTGGAATAAGACGGCAGGCCTTGGAGAATCGGTCAACGATGGTAAGTATGGTGGTATGTCCTTGGGAGTTGGGTAAATCCGTAATGAAATCGATGGCGATGTGGGACCAGGGGCGGTGTGGTGTGGGTAGTGGTGTTAAGAGTCCAGCAGGTAACTGTCTGGGTGATTTGGATGTGTTACAGTTGGAACAGTGCTGAACGTATTTGATAGTATCAGACAGTAATGTGGGCCACCAGAAGCGATTTTGGAGCAGCTGTGTGGTAGCGGTGATCCCAGGATGACCAGAACTGGGCATGGAGTGAACTTGATCAAGAAGACGATGACGAAGGTGGTCTGGAACAAAGAGCAGATTAGTTGGGCATTCTGGAGAGGGCCCTTCTTGAAGGTTTGCTTGTTGGATTTCTGTGATAATATCCCATTGTACTGGAGCCACCAGGTGATTTGTGTGAAGGATGTTCTCGTGGACCGGGGTTTGAACTGTCTCCTCTGATTGACGTGAAAGTGCGTCAGCTTTGATATTCTTGGTTCCTGGTCGATATGTTACTGTGAACTGAAATCTGGTAAAGAATAGAGCCCATCTGGCTTGTCGGGGGTTCAAACGTTTGGCCGAGCGCAGATATTCGAGGTTCTTGTGGTCCGTGAGAATTATGAATGGTTGACCAGCTCCCTCCAACCAGTGGCGCCATTCCTCCAGGGCTAGTTTCATAGCAAGCAATTCACGATTACCCACATCGTAGTTACGTTCAGCCGGTGTGAGTTTGAGGGAGAAGAAAGCACACGGGTACATCTTTGCAGGTTCGCCTTGTCGCTGTGATAATACAGCCCCAACCCCTGTGCTGGAGGCATCGACTTCTACTATGAACTGGCGTTCTGGATCCGGATGATGCTGACGTGAAACGAGTTTTCAAATCCTGGAATGCTTGGTTTGCCTCTTCTGACCATTTCAGCCGAGCAGTGTGACGCTTGGTCATGGTGGTTAGTGGAGCGGAAATCATGCTGAAGTTTCTTATAAATCTCCTGTAGAAGTTAGCGAAACCCAAGAATCGTTGCATCTCCTTAACGGTTTGAGGTAACGGCCATTCCAGAACTCCCTTGACCTTCTTCTCATCCATGGCTACCCCCTCCTGGCTGATAATGTATCCTAGGAATGACGTGCTAGTCTGGTGGAATTCGCATTTCTCAGCCTTGGCGTAGAGTTGATATTGAATTAAACGTTCCAAGACCAATCTGACCTGACGGACATGCTCCTCCATAGAGTTTGAGTAAATCAGTATGTCATCAATGTAGACAATCACCCATTTATCTAGCATGTCTCGGAAAACGTCATTCATGAAAGACTGGAACACTGAAGGACTGTTGGACAGGCCGAAAGGCATGACCAGGTATTCGTAGTGCCCAGTGGTGGTGGAAAAGGCCGTCTTCCACTCGTCTCCCTCACGGATGCGAATCAAATTGTAAGCATTGCGCAGATCCAGTTTGGTAAAGTACTTGGCTTGGCGGAGTTGTTCCAGCGCTGCAGGAACCAGAGGAAGAGGATATCGGAACTTCACCGTCTGGTCGTTCAGCCCTCGATAGTCGATGCAGGGTCGTAACCCCCCGTCCTTCTTCTTTACGAAGAAGAATCCGGCGGCTGCCGGAGAGGTTGAGGGTCTGATGAAACCTTTGGTTAGCTCCTCATCAATGTACTGTTTCATAGCTTCAGATTCAGGTCGGGACAGAGGAAAGATCCTTCCCCGAGGAGGAGAGGCTCCAGGAAGGAGGTCTATGGCACAGTCGCTGGAGCGGTGCTCGGGGAGTTGTGATGCTTTTCTCTTACTGAAGGCTTCGATGAGGTCTGCATAATCAGGTGGTATTTTGGGTTCTTCTGGATCTGACGTGGCAGTATTTGGATTTTGAGGAGGAAGGCGAGTGACTCTGGATAAACAGCGGTTTTGACAGGTGGGCCCCCATTGAATGATCTGCCCCTCCCTCCATGAGATGTGAGGGTTGTGGTCATGTAACCAGGGATGGCCGAGGATGACTGAGTGATGAGGGGATTGGATGACGTAGAATCTGATATCCTCGGTGTGAAGTGATCAGACGTGCAGTTTGATTTGCTCTGTGGTGCTGTGAATTTTCCCCTCTCCAAGAGGTCGGCCATCTAGCGCCTCCACTGCCAAGGAAGAGAGACAAGGTTTTAGTTCCAGGTTGTATTGTACAGCGAATTTGCGAGATATGAAGTTCCCAGCTGCTCCAGAGTCTATTAGAGCAGTGGTGCTGATAACTTTATCATGAAACACTAGACGTACTGGTAAGGTGAAACTAGATGTGGTAGCGTGGGCATTGATACGGGAACTCACCGAGCGGGAGTCAGCAGATGGACGAGCTGGACAGGCGAATTTCATGTGTCCGGGCTGACCGCAGTACATGCACAAACGGTTCTGTCTCCGGCGTTCTCGTTCCTCTGGAGTTATGTGAGTGAAACCGATTTGCATGGGTTCGTGCATGGTGGGCGTGTCCTGAGAATAGCGTGGAGGAATTCGCACAGAGCGTCGAGAACGGATCAGGTTATCCACTTGAATGGCTAGATCGATGTATTCGTTCAGATCTCTTCCCTCATCACGGCAGGCTAATTCGGACTGGAGCTCAGCGGTGAGTCCCTTTCGGAAGAGAGTTTTAAGTGTATCCTCCACCCAGTTGGTTTGTGCCGCTAGTGTGCGAAACGTGAGTGCATACTCTGCCGTCGTGCTTCTTCCCTGTGACAGAGCTAGTAGTTGTTCTCCTGCGTTTCCACCCTCCGTGGGGTGTTCGAAAACGTGACGGAATTGACGAATAAACTCCTCAAACGTGGCGAATGACGATCCATCTGGTCTCAAAACCGCAGTAGCCCATTCTAATGCTCGACCCGTGAGCAGTGAGCAGACGAACGCGATGCGACTCGCGTTAGTGGTGTAGAATGAAGGCTGTTGATCTACAAAGAGAGTGCACTGCAGTAAGAATCCCTTGCATTTCGTTGGATTACCATCAAATTTCTCAGGGAATGCCAGTCGTGGATTCATTGACGGGTTTGCAGCGAGTGGGACAGGCGCTGGTGCTGCTGGTGGTGATGGTGCGGCGGGAGCGTTGGAAGCATTCCCTATTGTCATCTGGAGTGCTTGTAACCCCTGTACGAATTTTTCAGTAAGTGAAGTCAGATGGCTTAACTGCTGGTGATGCAGATCCAAACGTGAAGCTTGTGAAGAAAGTTCCGTAGATAACTGCATGACCGCTGCTGGATCGGAAGTTGGCGAAGTATTCTGTAATGATGTGGAGGACGCAGACGAATCCATTCGCAGCTTTATTAGAATATTTAACAGGCAGGGTAAATCAGGGGCAGACAGAACAACGGAGGTAATCACAAAGCAGAAGTCGATAACAGGCAAGGGTCGAGGCAGGCGGCAGGAATCACAGTCCAAAGAACAATCCAGGTCGAGACAGGCAGCAGAGCAAACAGAGGTTGATATAACAGTCCGAGTCGAGGTAGGCAGCAGAAGAATCAGTAGTCGATATAAACAATCCAAGGTCAGAGATAGATCAGCAAACACAGGGAAAACGCTCAGAAATTGTACGCCGGGGCAATGCAATACTTCGCAATGAACTTGAGAGTGAACAGGGTTTATATGGGTGAGTGTGGATGAGCTGCAGGTGTTTGTGTAATTAGTCCCAGGTAAGTGGCATGCTGGGATATTGAGTTTGTGACGGTTAATATTCTGGTGAAAGTGGCCTACAGTGGTGAAGAGGAGGTGAAGTGGAAGTCTGCTCTGTAACAACGTCATTTCTTCAGTAATGCCTGTGTTTGCCCATATTTAGGACATTGTTTGGGTGTTTTGGTGTCTTCCTATTCATGGTCCACAATATATTGACTCACTATCATTATTGCAATATCACGTTGTGCAACATCATATGAAAATGTTGCAGAAAGTATGCAATATTGTGTTTATTTTGTGGAGAGAGGCGTCCGTTGATTCGATTTAGAGCCCAATTGAAACCGCTATATACATGTTTCATTGGCCAGTTGCCCTGTCACATGCACGTGTGAGCACACAGGTCCACTACACGAACATACCCTATAGAACACCACATGATGAGTGTGGCTCTGGGAGACAATGGTTGACATGGATGCAACATTTTGCACATTTAAAAACATTTTTTTTTACATATATTAAATGTTCTCTGTATTTAACAGATGAAGTTGTGGAAGGAGGCTGTCCTCCTCCCACTACTGTGCGGCCAAATAAAAGGAAAGGTGTGTTGATGTACTGTGTGTAAATCCATACATTGTGATTGATATTAATTGTTGTGAGTCTTCATGAAGGCTGTATTTGCATTTGGCTGTGGCCTATTAGGTTTGGTCGATGTCAAAATGCATATGTTCATTTGTTTATTTAACAGTAGGGCTGAACAACTAATCAAAATCTTATCGAAATCGCAATATGGCCTACTGCAATACAAAATTTGTGTTAAAATACCATTTTAAATTAAATGTTGCGCTGCTGCAGAGATGTCCTGGCCTACACATCATATTCTACAGCTCTTTGTTAGATTCAAATCCTTGCAAAAATCACACCATAATCATTTAAATTTGTTGTTATTACCTTGTTTGACAGTGAAAGTTGTGGAAGGAGGCTGCCCTGCTCCCACTACTGTGCGGCCAAATAAAAGGAAAGGTGTGTTGATGTATACTGTACATAGTCAGAAAGTACACATTTTTTTGGTTTTGGTTTTCACAGTCAAAAGCATGTTAGTCTGCTATGAGAAAGTGATTAACGATTCCCAGGCAGCACAATAGAGATTAATTTGAATTCATGGATTTAACTTGTATTTGTTTGCCTATATATTTATCACAACTGCCCAACCCTAAAGTTTGTGTTGATTACAGTAAATTACCAGTGTTCAATACAACTTCTGTTCCATAATAACTACAATATGAAAACTGTAACTAAGTACAACCCATTATAGCTTAATTACCACTTATTATATAATGGCTTTTTGTAGTGTTAAGCTTTGTGAATGTAATATTTTTTTTCCTTTCAGAATGCCCACATACAGTGACAGGGAGCCAGGATTATTGTACAAATACAGAGTTATCAAGGTTAAATACCACTAAAACACTATACAGGTTACATAATGTTCTTTTATTGGTGTAATGGTCTTGAAAAAGTATTGGTGATTGGTATAACTGCTAAACATGGCAAATATTTGAAACTGAAAAGGTCTCACTATTTTTAGGGCCAAAAATGGAAGCAAGTGGCGTGGGAGCCATGCAAACTCTGGTATGTACGACTTCTCATGGGTAACACATAGCCAGTTAATTTTAACATGCACAAACTATTGACATATGTTAGGTAAGATTAAAGTAAGATGTGTCTATATAGTTTGTAACGAATACGACTCTGGGTAAATTTGAATTAGCTCAAGAATATGGGGAATTCTGGGAATATTAATATTTATGACTCATGGTCATAATTCATAAGTCGCATGTACATTTATTTTATCAATTATTGAGATTACCTTGTTCTGTAACTGGTCTGACCAACATTTAATTCGTCCAGCGAAACAAATGTAAAATCATTACAATTAAGAAGAGGTATTCACAAACTTCGAGAGAGTTTATGTTCTGGCCACGGACATAACTCTCTGAGTTTATTAATTAAAACTACTGAATGTAGTCTAATATCGAGCTTGTAGCTTAGATCTTTTAGATTCATTGACTTATAAGGTGGATTTTTCAAACACAGAGACAGTGAAAAGTATTTATGAATTTTAATAAATGCAAAAACTAGAGATTATATGAGCTACGAATATAAACGTACGTAAAAATGCAAACAATAAACAAACATATAACCAAACAATAACATAAGTGATCAGAATGAAACGAAATGAAAGAAAGAAAGAGAAGTAGAGAGAAGGGAAAAGCTAGTAATTATTTCATACAGAAACCTAAGTTTACGAGACACCGGGAAAACAGCTTATATCAGACAATGTACTTGCAGAATTCTGTGCTCTTTCGAGTGATGCTGAGGCAGGAAGCGAGGGTGGTGTCCTGTTTTCCGCTGCGTCTTCCAGTGCCGCGAAGTTCGAAAAGGCTCACTGAAATGTAATATTACCGAGAAAATCAGGTGCGTCTCCCGGGACGGGAGAGGTTTCAAATCTTGGTTGCAAAGACGACAGGCTTTTACATGAAGCGGGGTTTGCGTCCCAGAGGCCAAGGCAAGGCCTGTCGCTGCACGTGGAGAAGGAGGAGGAGGTCAGGGACCGGAGAGAGAAGAGGAGAGATCAGCGGGATCGATGAGAGAAGAGAGATCCGGGAAGAAAGAGAAAGAAGAGTGGGGGTCTCTTCCTTTTAACAGACAATCTGTTTACGCCTTGTTTTGTGACAGAGCGAATCAAAACTTCTGATCTGTAGCGGGAAGACGTCTTCTTTGTGTGAAGAACAACACGCCCCCTTTTACCATATGTCTTATGAGGGAAAGGATTCATGCTTAGAAATATGATATTTCCTGGAACAAATGCATATTATTGTACTTTGCAGTCAAGATTCGTCTCCGTGAGATGGAGAGGATTACAGAGACATCAATTATGACAGGTAAAGATTGGGGAAACATAGCGTTACATTTATATGCATAATTACACACAAATAAAGTTTGATTAAACCCACAATAAAGTTGTCAGTGTTTCCGTTATGGCAAGTGAAGACACTTTGAGAAACATAGGAATACATATCTATTTAGTGGCTTGTTGAGTGGGGGAATATCTGTTTCAAAGTCCAGAGTGTGTGTTCTGGAATGTCTTACGAACGTAAAGTTTTATGGTCTGAGGTAGGGTTACCACAAGACACTATTGAGGAACTTCTTTCATGAACCTTCAGAATTAAAGATTTTACTCTTAGCAACCCACATCTCTATTATAAAGCAAAGCTAATCACACACATACCTATCGGAAGATATACATTCAAGAGACATATTTCTACATGAAATTGTACTCAAAGGAGGTTTTGTGTGTGTGTGGGGGGTGTGTGTGTGTGTGTGTGTGTGTGTGGGTCATGAGGTTGTAAAGTCACAGGGAGTCCATGCTGAAATGGGGGTTTTAGAGGAGATTGTCCAGAACAGGTTTCCTTTTGTGACTAAAATGTCCCTCTGGGGAACAACGGATTGCAATTTTGACATGTCCAAGCAGACTTAGCGACGCCGTGGACAGACCCGTTGTCTGAAAAGACAACGAAGGCTGTGTTTGGAGACAAGGAATTACTAATTGGAACAGCATCTGACCGCATGTCAGGCATTGTCGCTACAAGTTCATAAATATATTATTATAACCAACACAAAGTGTCTTAAGGTGTTGGGCTACTACGTGCCACCAGAAGAGTTTCATGTTCTTTGGCATAGATTCTCTAAGTCTCTAAAATCTGGGGAGCTCCATTCTTCCAAAATACAGTATATGCTTTCATTTGGTGTTTTGATGACGGTGGTGTCCAAAACCATAACAACTTCAGTCCAAAAAGTTGTTATGGTGGCTCTTGGTGGCCCAACACTTTACTAAGACACTTTATTTTTTCTCTTAATTATTATTATTTATTTTTTTTCTTGATTAAGATGTTATGCCCAAACTACACGGCCTGCATTATGTGAAAGTCATATATATATATATATATATTTGAAGCTTCAAGAGAGAAGCAAAGGACCTGTGCCGTAAGGCTAACGCAATTTAAGACTCAAAACTTTGAATTCCACTGTTACCTTGCGGATGGCTTATCTGTAGTTACATTGGAGCTCATTTTTATTTAAGTTTCTGAAAAGTAATGTAATCGGTGACATTTTTCATTTTAGGACCTCATTCTCATAAATCTAAAATACAGAGATACAGAAATTGTCTGTTATAACATTACTGCCTTACTTAAAGGGATAGTTCACCCAAAAATGAACATTTACTCTCCCTCAAGTTGTTCCAAACCTGTATGAGTTTCTTTGTTTTGCTGAACACAAAGGAAGATATTTGGAAGAATGTTTGTAATCAAACAGATCTCGGTCCCCATTGACTTCCATAGTAGGAAAAATATATAAATATATATATAAATATATTATAAAAAATATACTATTGTAGTCAGGTGCTCCCATCAGGTGCCCAAGAAGGTGCTGGAGCACTGTTATGTTTTTTTTGTAATAGTTTGCCTTTCTTTCTTTCTTTCTTTCTTTCTTTCTTTCTTTCTTTCTTTCTTTCTTTCTTTCTTTCTTTCTTTCTTTCTTTCTTTCGTGAATAAATGCTTCTTGCGACTGGACCCTTTCATTGCCTCTTTCAGGTGTACTTCATTTTGCACTTTGTATTGGGTATTAATACTTTCATGTTTTGCAATACAATTATTGTCAGTTTTGAGTGGCTTTAGTTATGATTTGTTGTTTTTTTTTTTTTTACTGTGCTTTCATCAATAAAACATTGAGGAATGAATTTGTTCTTTATTTTCTTTTAAGCTTACACCATCAGTTATTCATATTTCTTTACCTAATACGTTTTTTTTTTTTTTTTTTACTTCTTCCATTTCTGTGGTCAGGTTACGCGCCTGCGTCATAACGGTTACCTTAGCAACTAATATGAATCTCCCGAAACAAGCAGTTTTAGCTAATAATAATAACCATAATAATAACCATGTCTGTTAGGAAGTTACTTTAAACAACAATTATACATTGCAAATTTTGGATATAAATCAAAGGTGCAAAAAACTACATATTTTACTAACACTTTTCATTTTACTCCTGATCTCATCAACAAAATGGTGTACATCGGTGTCCTTGGCAATGAAGGTGCCATCAAAATAGGGTTCCTCTGACCTTGATAGAATAAGAAAAAAAATATATGTTCAGTGTCAGACATTATAAGTTCTGTTAATTTTACATTAAGTAAAACAACTACCCTTTTGACTGCTGAAACCGGTACACTTTTCTGTTGCCATCGGCACAAAGAGCAAGCATGTTGGGTGTACATGCCGGGCAAGTGAAGTGCTCTACACTGGCCATTTTCTCACACTGGTACTGGCAGATTGTGTATTCCATGAAGCTTCTTTGGAATACGTCTCCATGTATTTTCCCAGCCTGCACATTCCATTAGTAAAGAGTAAAATGAAATAGCTACACTAATATTCTCTCATCTCTACTTGAGGCAACTTTGATCTAAACTGATCTTACCCTTCCAAAGAGACAGGTCCTCCTCTCCAACATCCGCAAAAAACCTCGTCTCGATAAACCTGGAGCAACAGTTTTCATTTCTTCAAATGAGCTGAAGACATTATCTATGGAAAACAGCGTGTCAGCATTCACAGATGCCGGCCAATACCCACTGCTTATTAGGTCGCTCATGTCAGGTGTTCAATGTGCCAGACATAATCTGCACAGCAAGTTTGGCAAGTGCAAATCATACCGACCTAAAATCAAAAAGTAGAACCTTGTAACACACAAGGGGACAAGAATAAATAAAAATATAAAGCATAATTCATACCATTTATGCAAACCAAAATGATTGCTCTGCCAGCTGATTCTGTGACGTTTGAAGGGTCGCAAGTACATAACTGGACAGGTCTCACTGTAGGCAATAAACATACTGAAAAGTGAAGTTAAATAATTAGTGAGAAAGCATTAAAATATGTCCAATTAAGATAATAAAACTTTATTCACTTTGCCAAAAAGGTTCAGAACACTACCTTGATTGACCAGTGTATATTTGCCCTCTTTTTGTACACAGCACACTGTTGGCTCAATGGGCTTGTAAATTCCCTCAATGCAGGACTCCCTGTTATGGAGGGTGAGTTTTTTGTGTATGTGTATGTCACAATCCATACACAGCCACTCTTGGGGCATGCAGTCTCTGCAGCGAATGACGGCAGGAGATGTGCAATGGCTGCAGTTATTTTCTGGAGCCACATTGCAGGACAGCAAGCAGTTGATGTGATAGGACCTTGCTTTCCGCCACTCATCTTGGGCTACAGATTGGTGCAAGCACCATGATGTGGATGTCGAAGGATACTTGCTGGTGCCTTGAACATCAGGGGCCTCATGTACAAAGACTTGCGTTGAATTCATTCTAAAACATTGCGTACGGACAAAGCTGTAAATGTGCGTACGCACAAAAAAACCCAGATGTATGAATCTCTGCGTACGAAGGATCCCACGCATATTCTCTTTGTACATCCCAGTTAACGTAAAATTGAGCGCACATGCACGAGCACAATGCCCTACCCAGTCTCCTCCCTTTAATTAAATTAATTTAAATATGGTAATGAGTCCACTTTGGCAAAAGAAAGCAGTAAGAAAATGGCGGCAAGAAACGAAACTTTACAGAAAGTGAATTGGAGGTGCTACTATCTGAGGTAGAAACGAAAAAAATAAAAAAATAATTTGGAACTTTGTCCTCCGGAATTAATAACAAAAGGAAAAAATATGAGTGGGAGAGTTTGGCTGATGCCGTCAATGCGATGGGCTCTGAAAGTCGCACTGTAGTAGACAGTACAGTTGAGACACTTTTTGCGTTTTGATTTTTCACACAAAATTAGACACTGAAAAGAAGTGAATTTCCACATGACATGCCACATGACATTTCATTAGCTTGTAGACTAAGATATTATCAATCAATAATACCCACCAGTAGTTTATATTTTCCACAATTATCTCATAAAAATAAGGTGCTTTTTGTCTTAACTTTGTCTCAACTGTACCCATATGTGGTACAGTTGAGACAGTGCATGGTACAGTTGAGACACCCATTTTTAATGATGTAAAGGTAACTAACCATTTATTGTAAATATAAAAAATAAAGACAAATAAAGAAAATAACAATTGGGCAACATTTTTGTTTATTCCTCCATTTATATTCATTCATTTTATTTAAATTAGCACTGGTTAAAATGTATAAAGCAGGAACAAGATATGTAACAACAATATTTATTAATAATACACAGTTTAAATATCACAAATATCAAATTATATTTTCATTTGCGTCCTATGCTGGCTAATTACGACGTTTAACCTGTTATTATAACACTGAACAACTAAACAGTGTGTTTCCTAATAGAACTCTATCGGAACTCTCTACTAGATATGGGTCTCAACTATCCCCCGCTGGCCACCTCGCACATTTCTCTAAATTTTGCAATTACCTTGCATGATACAATGTCATGAAATATGCCAGTTTTTAGGGCACAGAATAACGTTTGTGGTGATACCAGTTACGTTTAACAGTCACATAAGGATAATAAGCTATTCATTGTGGAGAGTTCATGGTGAAGTGAACGTCATATCTTAGAAAAGAAAAAAAAAAATTCCCGATATCTTTGGATCGGAGATGCGTCCGTTGTTCAAATTTCCCACGATCAAAGAGGACACTAATACGCACGTGCACAGCAAAAAATCACAACTTGTGCTTGCTGCAAACGCAAGTTATTTAAGGTGTCTCAACTGTACACATGTCTCAACTGTACACGGCCCACCCTAAATAACCCTGATATAAAGGTGGACGTTACCATAGACTAAGGGTTGTATCAGTTTGCATGCTTTTATATGTTCTTACTTAATTGCATAATTAATAGAAAATTCCCATAAGGCTTGTGTGACAATATATGTCAATTATTTTATAAATTGCTAATTTATAGCAATGCTTAGACTTGTAGAACAATTCGTTGTTTAATGTTTGCAACTTCACTTCATTGCCTGTAAGAGTCGCCAACGGACAAAAACAATGAGAAATGTACGTACGCCAGACATGAAATTGGCGTGGAGGAACGCACATTCTCGCGTTAATTTCACTGTTAGTACATACGACCGTGAGCGTGAAAGCTGGCGTACGCAAAGTTTTTGTGCGTATGCAAGATTGATACATGAGGCCCCTGCTGAGGTCAGAATGTCCTGCAGTTTCTGCATCTCACTGTCTAAAAGACAGAAATAAGAAAATAATCATTCCTTTCACGCTTATTGCTAACTTGCTTACAGTAAGGTCAGGTGTCATCTTACCAAATGAGTGTTGAGAGCAGTTTGATTGGGTAACTGTGGGAACCTCCTCAGATGACTCAAAATGAGTAGTGCTCTCACTGCCAACAACGGAAACAACTGAAAAGATAGATAGAAAGGAACGAGATAACAATTTTCATGTCTTACAAGCATATAATACAGTGTTCATTAGTGACTTAAGGCTATAATAGGCTAACTGACATGTCTGACAATTCCATTAATCTCTATACGTTTTTTTTCCCTCATTATCTGGACATAATCTTGAACTGTTAGCATCATGAACCTGACACCGATTGCTTCACTTCCACTTAATTTCTTTGGAATTGCTTAGCATTACAGTGAAGTCAATAACATAAGTAACACATCCACCACCATGTTGTGTTTCTGATGGCACAGTTTAACATACAAGTAAGTGAGGATAGGAGCAGGCTTCACTCAATGCATATACTTATAAACTTTAAGAGTGCTGGCCTGGATAATTAGAATACGTAAAGCAGGAGAGAGGCAGCACTATGCATATATACTTTTATTTGCACAGACGCGTTTCGGCGCTTGCCTTCGGTGCAAATGAAAGTATATATGCATAGTGCGGCCTCTCTCCTACTTTACAGTTTAACAGAGTATTCAAAGGAAAATGATTAAAAAACGGAAACAGAAATCCTTTTAAGTTTTACCATGGAAAAAAATAAAGGAAAAAGCTGTGCACTGGAAGCCCCAGTTTGGTGGTCTATGTTTCAAAAGTGACACAAAACCATATTTATGTTACCTAACAAATAGCAAGCTGAATTCTGTATACAATGGGCACAGTTATACTTAGTTAAGAAAGATTGGGTGGGTAATCACAAATAATCCTGGAAGACATGGACAACCTGTGGCTGAAGCACGTTTTCGTGTCTCTCCACTTCTGCTTCTTTTTAGCAGTGGACGTCCTTCAGCATCTCTCTCCACCCATCGGACATTACATCTACTGCCTTTAGCAGATGGTGCTTTGCCCTTCGCTTCCTTTGCCTTGCATGACTGAAAGTGAGCATTGTATGATAACACTGAAATACAGCCAACTCTTGAGCAGTTCATTCAAATTTCGCACTCTAATTCCCAATATTTAGTATTAATTACATTAATACTGGAAGATCACTATCTCAAAAAAAATACTCACTTTGGTTTGAGCAAGAAGCATGTCTGCAATGAAAATAGCATCTTCTGCTCTCCCTCTGTCTTGCTGAGCAGCCATTTCACTATACTGGAAAGGAAGATAAAAACACGGTCAGACAAAAAGAATTGAGGACAGAGTATAGGCTATATAAAACTACATTTTTAAAAATGTTTTGGACAGTGAGAGAGAGAGTAAGGTGAAAGAAAAATAAAGAACAGTAACAATACTTACTTGAAGACAGTGAAGCTTTTAGAAGAAAGAAATGGAGAGAGAGAGAAAAAATGTGTGTGTGTGTGTGTGTGTGTGTGTGTGTGTGTGTGTGTGTGTGTGTGTGTGTGTGTGAGAGAGAGAGAGAGAGAGCGAGAGATAAAAATAGAGAGAGTGTGTGAGGAGAGAGGCAGTAAGAGGAGTATAGGAGTGTGTGGCGAGCAGGACGAGGTCGAAGGCCGTGGGAGGGCGGCGCGAGGCCGGTGGCGTGATTATGATGAGCCACACCTGTGAGACGCACCGGTCTCGCATCTCTCACGGAGGAACGGAGGCATAAAGGAGGAGCGACGACAGTGAAGAGCGAGAGAGGACAGGCCTGATTTTTAGTTCATGTTTTGTTTCTGTTTGTGTTGCGAGCAGTCGTCCGTGAGGGGCTGCTGGCTTTTACTTTCATTTTTGTATTGGTGTATTTATTTATTAAAATATGTTGAATGTTCGCCGGTTCCCGCCTCCTTCTTCCCGTAACATCTAAACCCCGTTACATTGGTGCCGAAACCCGGGAAGGAGGAGGAACGCGCTGTCAAAGAGCCCTTGCCGCTGTTGGGAATCCGCTGTGCCATCGAGCATGGCGGGCAGTTTCCGTCGCCATGGACACTCGAGGCGGTGCGCTGGAGTGAGTTGCCGGGGTGACGGTCGAGCTCGCTGCTGGCCGCCTGGGTGTTGGAGGGGCGGCTGCCGTCTGGTAGGGAGCGGAGGAGTCATCGCCGTTCGCCGTGGGCCGGAGCCTGCTGCCATCCGCCATGACGGGGAGGAGCAGGGAACGGGGGACTCCTGCCGACTGCCCGAACCCGGAGGAGGTGCCGTCCACCGAGGTCTATCCAGCGTCACCGCCGCCAGGCACCGCGGAGAAGATCGCCCAGCGGGTGGCGGGCCGGATGGCAGCGCGTTGTGGGAACCGGATCAAGTTTTTTTTTTTTTTTTTTTTTTTTTTTTTTTTTTCTCTCTCGTCTCTGTCGTCTCTGTCGCTCCTCATGCTTCCGTCTCCTGTACTCTCACCTCGTCTGTCCATACCCCCAGGTACCGCAGCCGCTGTGATCGGTCCCCCCCGAGGAGGGGGGGGGGAGTAGGCGCAGCCTCGGTGGTACCCCCCGGCCTGCGAGGGGCGATGGGGGTGTGTGGCGAGCAGGACGAGGTCGAGGGCCGTGGGAGGACGGCGCGAGGCCGGTGGCGTGATTATGATGAGCCACACCTGTGAGACGCACCGGTCTCGCATCTCTCACGGAGGAGCGGAGGCATAAAGGAGGAGCGACGACAGTGAAGAGCGAGAGAGGACAGGCCTGTGTTTTAGTTCATGTTTTGTTTCTGTTTGTGTTGACAGCAGTCGTCCGTGAGGGGCTGCTGGCTTTTACTTTCATTTTTGTATTGGTGTATTTATTTATTAAAATATGTTGAATGTTCGCCGGTTCCCGCCTCCTTCTTCCCGTAACATCTAAACCCCGTTACAGAGTGGCTCTTAAAAGAGCCGTTGGTTTTCTTATGAAGAGATACAGGTGGCGGTAACAGGGAAGGATGGTGGGTAAAAACAGGAGCTGCTGGACAAAGGAAAACAAAAACATAGTTAATTCTCTTGCAGCAAGGCTTCCTGGATTTGTATGGTTACCGTAGTAAAACCATTGTTAATTGTTTTAAAGACTGCCACTGTTGTACCCCAATAGGTAAAACCTTTGCACATTTTCTTCTGACAGATTTATTAACAACAATTGCAGAACATAACACAAACCATTTGAACTTTAACGATCAATCAAAATAAAATTTCCAAAACTAGCTTAATTCTAGTAAATATTACATGTCACATGCTACTTTTCAAAAGTTTGGGGTTGGTAAGATGTTGATAGAAGTCTAATCTGCTTACCAAGGCTGCATTTATTAGATCAAAAATACAGTAAATTGTTGTTAAAACAAATATTGTGAAATATTATTGCAATTTAAAACAGGCGATCTGGTTTCTATTTGAATATGTTAAAATGTAATTTATTCCTGTGATCAAAACTGAATTTTCACCATCATAATTAGGACAGCATTTACATGAAATATATATATTTGTGTAACAATGTAAAAGCCTTTACTGACATGTTTAATCAATGCATACTTTCTGAATAAAATAAATTCGTGCTAAATAAAATTACTGGTTTAAAAAAAACACCCTAGGATCGACATTTTTTTATGTGTGGATAGATCCTTTAGAATATACAACATCAGTATCAATATTTCAGGATAGAAATCCGCGCATATAAGATCATCATCATCATCATCATCATCATCATCATCATCATCAACAAGCAGCAGGGTTTATCTAAAGTTACTTCCCATTGACCATAACAACTTTTTATAAACGTAATATAACCTAATATGCAGTCACTGCAGCTTTCCGTGATTAACTAATTAATTAGCCAATTAATATCAATTTCCATTAAAGTTATCGACCACGGTAACGTTAACAGCACCATAGATTAAAAAGCTCCACAGTCCACACACACACAAATATAACGTGCTACAGCAACGTTAGATTTTCTTAAATTACAGAACCATAATAAAAAATATGGCTATTCCGACGCGGGAATTTTGGAGAATGCAATATATCACTTCTCTGTTTGGTCCGTGGGGAGTTGTTGGCATTGAGGAAATTATCGCCCCCTGCTGGTACTCAACCTTCATTCATGCGTGTCATTTTCACCCTTGAGGAGGCAAAGCGTGACATTGACACGCATCCGCTAGTGGACCAGTGTGTGTATTACACGCTTTAGCGTGATACCGGGTTGAATTGTGAGATGAAAAGTTTAAATTATTACTTAAAATGTAAAAAAGTTAAAATTATGACATTACATGGATAGTTCACCCAAAAATGAAAATTAGCCTATGATTTACTCACTCTCAAGCCATCCTAGATGTACACTCACCTAAAGGATTATTAGGAACACCTGTTCAATTTCTCTTGCAATTATCTAATCAACCAATCACATGGCAGTTGCTTCAATGCATTTAGGGGTGTGGTCCTGGTCAAGACAATCTCCTGAACTCCAAACTGAATGTCAGAATGGGAAAGAAAGGTGATTTAAGCAATTTTGAGCGTGGCATGGTTGTTGGTGCCAGACGGGCCGGTCTGAGTATTTCACAATCTGTCAGTTACTGGGATTTTCACGCACAACCATTTCTAGGGTTTACAAAGAATGGTGTGAAAAGGGAAAAACATCCAGTATGGGCAGTCCTGTGGGCGAAAATGCCTTGTTGATGCTAGAGGTCAGAGGAGAATGGGCCGACTGATTCAAGCTGATAGAAGAGCAACTTTGACTGAAATAACCACTCGTTACAACCGAGGTATGCAGCAAAGCATTTGTGAAGCCACAACACGAACAACCTTGAGGCGGATGGGCTACAACAGCAGAAGACCCCACCAGGTACCACTCATCTCCACTACAAATAGGAAAAAGAGGCTACAATTTGCACGAGCTCACCAAAATTGGACAGTTGAAGACTGGAAAAATGTTGCCTGGTCTGATGAGTCTCGATTTCTGTTGAGACATTCAGATGGTAGAGTCAGAATTTGGCATAAACAGAATGAGAACATGGATCCATCATGCCTTGTTACCACTGTGCAGGCTGGTGGTGGTGGTGTAATGGTGTGGGGGATGTTTTCTTGGCACACTTTAGGCCCCTTAGTGCCAATTGGGCATCGTTTAAATGCCACGGCCTACCTGAGCATTGTTTCTGACCATGTCCATCCCTTTATGACCACCATGTACCCATCCTCTGATGGCTACTTCCAGCAGGATAATGCACCATGTCACAAAGCTCGAATCATTTCAAATTGGTTTCTTGACCATGACAATGAGATCACTGTACTAAAATGGCCCACAGTCACCAGATCTCAACCCAATAGAGCATCTTTGGGATGTGGTGGAACGGGAGCTTCGTGCCCTGGATGTGCATCCCACAAATCTCCATCAACTGCAAGATACTATCCTATCAATATGGGCCAACATTTCTAAAGAATGCTTTCAGCACCTTGTTGAATCAATGCCACGTAGAAATAAGGCAGTTCTGAAGGTGAAAGGGGGTCAAACACAGTATTAGTATGGTGTTCCTAATAATCCTTTAGGTGAGTGTATATGACATTAATATTGATATTAAAACCAAATCACAAGAATTGAATTGAAATTGTGAAATTTGTGTCAAGCAATAAAAAAAAGAAATTGTACAATTGACCAAGTGACCTGATCTGACGTGTACGCAGACTGGTGTATAGATATATACACTAGATGTCGCCTTGTCTACGGCAGTTCATTGGAACGAATGTCTTTAAGGCGGAATCTAGTGTATATGTATCTCTGCACACGTCACACACCAGGATGCGCGCGCGCCCTCAGATCACTTGGACGTTGCTGTGTATAAGAGGTAAAAACGATATAAATACTGTTCGTTTTCTCACACAAACCGCTCGTTTCGTGTCTTAGGCCATCAATGTGTACTTACGATGGGGAATTGTTTAATTTGGACGACGGGGAATTGTTTTAATTTGGACTCTGTGCATGCTCTTTGAGACAGTGACCACAGACCTGCATTATATGACTGTCAGACAAGAACGGTTTGACCTAAAAATATCAAAATTGAAACTACTGCGGAAAAAAAGACACCTACATCTTGGATGCCCTTGAGGTAAGCTAAAACATACCAAAATTTAATTTCAAAGTGAACTATCACTTTAACTTGTGTCAGTACGAGAACTGATTGTTTCTGTGTGAGTCTGTGTTTGTGTCTCTGGTTCTGTCCAGCACTCAGTGCTCCCACAGGGAAGAGGGCAGCGTGCCTCCCTGGTCTCCACGCAGGTACTTGCCATTCGGACCCTTGATCCCAACCCATCCATACTCCACAAACTCAAAGAAGAAATCCTCCGGTTTGTCCCCATCTGTGCACACCAGACCACTGCCGGAGACAAACCAAAACTTTTCATTTCCACCTGTGGTAGAAAAAAAGAAAACACATGCATCAGGAATTTTGCGCAGAAGTGCCCAACAGAGTCAGTGTTGCTCAGTGAAACTCTCGTCAGTCTCAGCTCACACGACATGACTCACTTTTTATATGGTATGCGCCATCGCTGAAAAGCAATGAGAAGATGACTCGTGTTGTATCCAGTAGTGGAAGTTTAGTAAAAGGTCAGAGAAGAATCAGTGTGCACTCACCCACAGAATCACTCTCAGCTGCAAGCTGGCCATTTCTCTTTGTGCAGACATATTCTCCATTGTTTGCCCTCAAAGCAACTCGTCGGCCCAACCACTCAATGTTCAACATGGTGTTTTCTTCTCTATCAGTTACAAGAACACACATATTCAAGATCATAGCTATGCATATCATGTTACTGTATTTTCCAGTATTCTAGTGGATCTCCGGCTCTTTGCATGTTCGTATCTCTCGGCTTCTTCTACAGCGTCGGCTTTGGCATTTAAGCTTTGTTTGCTCTGGTCAAACACGAGCCAAACTTTCCACCCAAGAAATGTGAAGAGAAAAGAGTTTGAATGGAAGTCACTGTACATGTACATCGACTGAATATATATATATATATATATATATATATATATATATATATATATATATATATATATATATATATATATATATATATATATATATATATCACACTCCAAGCATCTCACCTTCTGAATTA
This sequence comes from Scardinius erythrophthalmus, assembly GCF_964197995.2. Lineage (NCBI taxonomy): Eukaryota > Metazoa > Chordata > Actinopteri > Cypriniformes > Leuciscidae > Scardinius > Scardinius erythrophthalmus. The sequence goes on along the minus strand of NC_138221.1, from coordinate 69,967,525 downwards.
AGATATTGCATATAATAATTAAATGAACTGAGGAAAACAAATTGTGATATGTAATTTTTTTTTTTTTTTTTTTTTTAAACACCATTCATACATTGGAAGTTGTAGAAATGTTCTCAAACAGGGAGGGCTTTCTTTTTCCTGGCTGATGCGACTTACTATATAGTAAATAGTAAATATATACTGTAATTAAATAGTGAATTATAGAAATTATAGAATCATAGTATCATATTCAGAACGACGATCAAAACACAGATGGAGTAGATCGAGTCCATCAACACCACTAAAGCTTCTCAGTCCTATAACTCGTCCTGGGTCAACATTTCATTCAGTAACATTAGGCAGTTTTGATTCATATGCTGTTTAATGTTGGTGATCGTGTTATTACTTATGTTATGGCTTGTTTCTGCTTCTTTGCCTGTGTTTTGATCAGGAGATTTAGTACTCTTTCAGAAGAAGTGTCATAGCACCCCCTACCGTACAACAGTGGAAAGCCGGACGATTCTGTCAATGGAAAAAGTAAACCAAGTCCCTGATCGCATCCTTGGTGTATTTGTTGGTTTGCAGTATTTTCCTGCGACTGCTTTGTAAACCAGGCCCAGTTTAATGCAGGTTGCGCTTGTTAAGGAATGAAGCAAAGCCAACTGTGTTGGATCCGACGGCAAGCACTTCTCAAACCGTGAGGACTCAAAGGCTCATGAGTTGGAGGCAATTTTTTGTTTTTGTTAATCTTGTGTCGTGTTTTTGTTCATCCTGCTTTCCCACAACTTGTGTGTTTTTCTGGGTGAATCGGAGTGAACTGCGGCGCTAATAGAGTCACACAAATGCAGTCGCGCAGCTGTGCACTGAAGACCGACGGCCAAGCTCAGGATTTACAGTGAATAATACATTAAAGTTCATATCATATACACCCAAAACACTTGGAATATACGACATGTGTCGCATGGGATCATTCTGTGATACTTTTGTGTCTTGTTTTAAAAAGCTTAATGCTGGTCGCTATTCACTGCCATTATATGGACGAGTCTGAGACACTTTTTTAAAAATGCTCCTTTTGTGGTCTATAAAAGAAAGAAGTACACGCGTCATTAGAACAACATCAGGTTGAGTAATTTATGACTTCATTTTCACTTTAGGGCGAACTATTCTTTTAATATAAAGCACGTCTCATGTTTAGGACGTGGATTGTGTACTTTTCTCACAGCCCAGCGGGCACCTTGATGTCAAAATGACGTCAAAAAATAGGTCAAAAATGAAAGTCATATTGACGTCAAAGTATCGATGTCAATTTGATGTCAAGATTTTGACCTCTGCTGATGTCATTTTGCCAAACAAAAATGTGAAATGCATGGCCGTACACTTATTACCAGCTTCACTTTAAACTAACCAGATTTACTTTATTTAACTTCCGGTTTAATGAAATCATAATCATAAATATTTTTGTATTTTAAAGTCACCATGATGGTGGTTAGCGTTTGCTTTAGTTGTGCTCTTGACCCATTACTTGTTAATATTACATTTTCTCTGGCTGCTATAATTGTGTGTTTATAAAGCACGTTTGTTATAGCTAAATAAAGCCATGAGATCAGGGGCCTGTACCATGAAGCCGGATTAGGTGGCTAGCCAGCTATGTTTCAGCTTAGTTTCCGCCAACCCTGGGTTTTAGGTACTATGAAAGTTGCTCGGCTTTAATCGGTGTTCGTTGCCATGGTAGGCTATCTTACGCTGCATGGCTAACCTGCTCCGGGGCAGGTTATGTTCTGGATTCAAGATCTCAGACTGAAGTTTGACCAATCAGCTGTGAGCAAAGAAACATATAGGTTACGTAACTAATTCCCAGTGTCTGTTGCAATGTCTTCACCCTTTTAAATGTTTTCCTTATTTGTTATTTGATTGTTCATAAGCAAAAAAATAAATAAAAAAATGTCTTCACCTTTTCTTCCAAACCCTGTGGACATCTCAGCACAAATTGTTAGACGAGCACTTTGTAGAGAAAGAGTTTCAAGAGTTTTGTTTGAAAGATACAGATTTTCCGCGGAAGGAATATCTTATTTTTGCAAACTTCTTGGGCCGCACATAAATAATTTGACACGTCATGCACTTACTGTACCGCAAATGGTATTGCGTTGCGTTTTTTCACAAGGTGGTCCTCGCGCTGCAGGAGTGCATTAATAGTTTCATAGAGTTCCCCGGACATTTATCGATCATGTCCATAAAAGAGGGCTTTTATAAAATTGCCGGTAAGATATATTGATAGGGCAACATCACATGAACACATGTTTTTTCTTTCAAAAAGCAAATTTCAAAAATGTATACTATACAATACAGTACATGTTAAGAATTATTTTAAATCTTTTTTATTATTATTCTGTTAATCTTATGATAGAATTCCCTAGAGTTATTGGAGCAATAGACTGCACACATGTTGCAATCTCCACTGCTCTAGGAGAACATGAGGCACATTATGTTAATAGGAAGTCCTTTCACAGCCTTAATGTTCAAGTAGGCATACATGTGAGATGATTATTTTCTGTGAGATGAATCTTTAAATTAATAGTAACATTAACATATATAACAATGATCTACTAAACATTTCATCTGCAGACGACTTGTGGTCATGAACATATATGATCAAAGTTTGGATGCCAAATGGCCTGGCTCCAGTGCTTGTCTCACAAATTTTCCATGAGTCTGTGTTGTGTCAGCACTTTGAGGAAAGAAAGTTAAATTTGGTACAGTACAAAACATGACCCTCTATCATGACCCTCAGACAGGGCCACAGCACCGCTTCAATGTGGCCCTCAGTAAAACCAGAGTGAAGATCGAGATGACCTTTGGCCTCCTAAAGGCACATTTCAACTGTGTTCAGCGCTTAAGAGACACCAGAACGGGCATCACAGATAGTGGCTGCATGTGCCATTCTGCACAATATAGCCACCATTAGAACAGAGCGAGAACCACCACAAAACCAGCTTCTCCCAGATGAAACTGACCCGATCACACTTGACCACCCAGCTGGGGCAGATGTAGATGCAATCACCACAATATTACACTTAATAAAAGCACACTGAAACTGCAGATAGGCCTCAAACTGTTTTATTGGTTTTGTGGGATGGGAGGGAGAAAGAGAGAAAGAGAAAGTTGCATTAATAAATATTCATACTAAAGTGTTGCTTGGTTAAATAAGTTCACATACTGAGGTCAGTTTTATCCAGCTGTTTGATCTCCAATTTTAATTTTTTTATTTGGAGCCTCCTCAGCTCACAGTCCAGCTCCTTTAGTGTGCAGTCTAGTTTGAGATGCCTTTGCCGTCTAGTTTGAGACTCCTTTAGTGTGCAGTCTAGTTTGAGACTACTTTAGTGTGCAGTCTAGTTTAAAACTCATTTAGTGTGCAGTCTAGTTCAAGACTCCTTTAGTGTGCAGTCTAGTTCAAGACTTGTTTTGTACAAGGCCCTGACTGAGTCTGTTTCCTCCTGAAACATAATTCCACCACAAACATGATCATTACAAGTTTTCTGGAGGCTAATCAAATCACAAAAAGTTCCTTAACTTCCTACGTACAAACACAGGACTGACTGTAATTTATGTCAAGGGTTTTAAATCCTTACCTTGTTCACATTTCTTCTGAAGCCCATTGAGGTAGAGGCCTCAGTTTCTGGGGCAGTTTGTGAAAAATCCTACAATAAAAGAGATGTGTAAGGGCCAGTCCCTTTTTTAGCCACACATTCAAATGTTTGCCATGGTAAAAAGCCTATGCATTCACCTCAGCAACTGTCTGAGAACACACACAGACAGTGTCTTCATCATTTCCTCCACCCTAATAATATAAGTAGGCCAATATAAAGAATAACTGTTGTAAAGCAGGTTATGTTTGGTGTTCTGTCTGCTGCATACTGACCTCTGTGTGGGAGACTGTGTGTATGTGTGCTGGCTTCAACAGGGACACTGTATTAACTCTACTGCAGAACATACAGTCAGCCATATTTAAAACTTAAAAAAGTAGTAATGTATTGCACACGTAGGCTACCCAGTGTTACTTGCTAAGAGGAGCCAGCACCAGGGTCAGATTGTACAGCACCTGTAATCCCATCCATAATCGGCCGTCCCTTATTGCCTACTCAGAGCCAACTCCTCCACCAGTGTATTCTTGAGGAGTGGCCCTCCACCGGTTTTCTGAATTTAACTCTTTATTTCTGTTTGCTGCAAACAAGTGTTTGTGATAAAATGTTCACAGAAATAATAAAAGGTTGTGGTAACTACCTTTTTGAATTATAATTTTATATGTTGTCTTTATCTGCTGTCAAGAACGTTTGGAGTTGGGGTTGCATCTAAAAATCAATGAATATTAATCTTTCTTAGTATATACATGCACATTTTTTATATATTATAAAAATAGGCTAAAATATAACATCATTTTACATGAATAGCCTATACAACGTATTTGTTTAACTTACACATTAACGCAATCAGCAATCTTTCTCCAATAGTCTTATCTTCTCTTTGGCAGCAGACCGTATTGTTTCGAGCTTGAAATATATATTTAAATTCATGGTAATTCTGAATGATTATCTCTTGCCCCTCCGCGGAAAAATATATCGTATCGAACGCGATTGGTTGTTCGGTGCCAACGTGACTTTGGCATGTGCACGCGCGCGTGGAGTAATCATAGCTTAAAGCTCAAAGCCTGAGTTGACAGAGAAAGTTGATGAGCTGCATCATGGTACCAATAAAGCCTGATCGCATCGGTTTGGTTTTGTCAACTCAAAACTAATCCTGTAACCCCGAGTTTGTTCAACTACCATCATGGTACAGGCCCCTGGTGATGTTGTCTGTTTATTGATGATGATGAAGATATCATCATGTAGTGGCCTGAATCCTTGATCTAATTCAGAGTCTAATGATTTGATTATATAGGACTTGTGTTTTTAAGTAAGGGATAATGTATAGAGAGGCGGTCGTTATAGCGAATAACAAGCCCGACAGGCTGAACGAGACCCCGACGCGAAGCGGAGGGGTCTTGACAGCCTGAAGGGCTTGTTATTCGCTATAACGACCGCCTCTCTATACATTATCCCGCTTATTACATGGCTACCTACAAAATAAATAAATAATTTGACACAAATTATTGATTTAAAAAGGAGTTTATTGATTTAAAAACGATTGTATTGCTTCCGCCAAAGAAAATAGTCCGTTCCGCGTCCATAGCAACGCACTGTTTTGCATGGCAACGGTCTGTTATAGCTCGCAGCGGTCTGTTATAAAGAAATAACAGACCGCATTCTACATTGGAATTCAGCCAAGCCATGTAATAAAGTTTTATAATAGAAGCCATTTAATTTAACAGCATGAGAGCAATGTTGTTTATCAAATAATGTAAATTATTTTAAAGACATTTAGTGCATTAAACTTTTACCTCTACGTTATTACTTCAAGACATCAAGAATCAGTGTATGACTCTCAACAATGGTGACAATCAATGAAATGCTTCATGCTGCAGTGCATGCTGGGTACCACCAATCAAAACTCACCCATATCTCCCAGCATGCATTGCAGCTTTAATACATTATGCAGCTGGAGTTGATCTGATTATCTGGTTAGTTTGTTTGATTGTCACCATTGTTGAGATTCATATGCTGTGTCTTGATGTCTTGTGTGTGTCTAAGTACTGCCATAGACTAAAGGGTTTTGTGCACTAAATAGTAAAAAAAAAAAAAAAAGTATATTGTTTAATAAAACCGTAGACATGCTGAAGAATCAAATGACTCCTATTATGAATAAAACAATATTAAATTCAATATTAAGTCCTATATAATCAAAACACTAACTACTGAACATGATCAGGGATTCAGGCATTTACACGATGATATCACCATCATCATAAATAAACAACCATCACCACCTGATCTCATTTTCTCATGGCTTTTTTAGCTACAACACATGTGCTTAATAAACACACAATTATAGCAGCCAAAGAAAATTTTACATTTAAGAGTCATGGGTCAAGAGCACAACTAAAGCAAACGCTAACCACCATCATGGTGACATTAAAATACAAAATATGATTTCATTAAACCGGAAATTAAATAAAGTAAATCTGGTTAGTTTTAAGTGATGCTGGTAATAAGTGTACGGCCATGCATTTCACCTTTTTGTTTGGCAAAATGACATCAGCAGCGGTCAAAATCTTGACATCAAATTGACATCAACACTCTGACGTCAATATGACTTTCATTTTTGACCTATTTCGTGACGTCATTTTGACATCAATGTTGATGTCATATTGATGTTAAATTGACGTCAAGGTGCCCGCTGGGGTGTGTGTGTGTGTGTGTGTTTTCTAGTGTGGATCACTGTGGAGAGTTCAGGATTACATCAAGACTACACAGATGTAAGTCCTCAAACACAGTTTTAGTGTGTGTTGTTGTAAATGTTGCTGTTGTAATGTGTAAGAGAGGCCAGAGAAGAAGACGAAGGTAAAGGACTAGACTCAGAGGAGATGAAAACAGGATGAGAAGCCAAGGAGGGAGATGCAGGAGGAAGAGTGTCAGACTCAGGGCTGAGCAGAGATGAAGACTCTGATGCTGGGTCTGCTGATGGAGTCTCTGCACACATAAAAAAATAAAAATAAAAACTGCTGGAATACACTATACAACTTGTAGCCTCTGTTCTGGGCACAATAAACTAAAATACATGTGCCTCATTGCTTAGGAAACACATAACCAAATAAACAATATGGGCCGGTTTCACATACAGGGCTTATATTAAGCCAGGATTAAGCTTTACACCGTATCCTAACCAGACGCGATGCGATAAGATTCCAGCGACAAGCAATTTGCCTGTCCACACTAAAAGCGGCGAGACTGCGAGATGTGTCAAAATCAATCAAAACCCACAGCCAATCAGAACAGCATGTGGGCGGGCTCTCGCGGATCCATCGTTTGTGCTTTTCAGCGCCGCCAAAAGAGTGACGCTGAGAGAGGAGGACATGACAGTGGAAAAGATTTCTAAAATATTTCAGGTATGGCAATCGAACGTTGCTTATTATTCTCACACAGTTTATCTCCCAAAGATACGTAACGTTAGCTAGGGTTAATGCCTGACGAGGTGTCCATTGTCAGGTATTAATGGACGACGGCGAGGCGTGAACCGTCCGACGAGCAGCGGAGTTAATGAATGCTAGTGTGCTAGCATTATGTTTTTAATATGTGACATTGGGTAACTGTGACAGCTAACTTAGTTGGCAGCCGCATGTTAGTTAGTGGTGATGTTGAAGTATTGTGTTGTACAGAGAGGCGTTTCTATTATTTTTCCAACCCGTAATCGTGTCAATTAGGATAGGCTCAATGACATATACTATAAGTTAAGTTAGGTGTTTCTGTATCACCTGTAACTTTCTGTATTCTGTAACTTAAAGGGTAACTAAACCCCTGGTCAGAGCCTGACTCACTCCACCCACTGGCAATATTTGAAAAGTACTGGAAAAATGGGCGGAGCCTGGTTAGCTGGTACCCTCTGACGTCACAGGGCACCACAACTTCCAATAGGAAAACACAACTGCAGTAGCCACTGTTCAACCTGAAGAGGGCAGCACTCAGACGTTTTTACACCATATATTGTAGAATTAAAACACTTTATACCCAAATGTCAAAAAATTACTTGAATCAATGACCAGCATTAATAAAGCCTCAGTCTTACAGATCATTAACTAAAAAAAGTTGTTTTAGGGTTTAGTTACCCTTTAAGGCAATACAGTTCAATAGTACCACAAGCTCCATCCTCTAAAATGATCACACAGTTGATGCCTCTCTAAAACAGTTTCAACAAAAATGTATACATTTATGACATTATAACTTTTGCATTAGAATAACTATGCACGCTTTTTTTGCAGGTCTGTTGTATTAGATTACTTTAATTTAAGCTTACGTTAGGTGAACCTAATAAACTAGCAACCGATAATAGTACTGGATTTATGCACCTAACAATAGTGGATACGGTTATTGAATTCCATTACCAGGATTTTGCCTAAATCTTACTTCTTTTTAGGTAACCAGCCAGAGCCTGTATCTCACTGACGATACCAATGTGGCAGTTTTCCCTGGAGCAGAGGGCCACTTCAGTTCATTTGACCTCAGGGACAAGGCCCATTACGAGGTACACGGGGCCGGGGCTGTGCTGACGTTAACGTTGCTGCGGGGCCACTACCTACTCCTTCCACGAGCGGCCAGTTTCGCTTCTCCAGGTTGACTAGCTCAGCAAGCCCCTCAGTGCCACCCAGGTTCTGTGTAATACTTTACAAGGTAAGGCACTTTTTTTTCAATTCCCAAGCCCTTGTCAATAGATTATAAATATAAATGTTCTCTTGTATGTTCAAAATTTTGAATGAACCTAAATTTAGTTGTTCTGAACTCCAGGACTGTCAGTCTGGGAGAGGTACAGAGTGGAAAGCTTGTGAACAGCAGAATGGTGGTTGTAAGATTTACTGAGCAGGAGGCCAGTGTCCCATCCATGATTGCCAAAGTAAAAGATGCCTTGGGAAGCAATGAACAACTCATCCTGACAGACCACAATGGAGTGGAAATATTGGACTCAGAAGGAACAAGAGGTGCTTCATTTGAACAATTTTATTTACCATCTCAAATTATAGTTTAGGTAACCCTGTGTCTTGAAAATGTACTGTGACAATAGCATGAACTTTTAAGTTGCTTCACAGCTAAGTGGCAAATATATTGGGCTATTAATTGTCACGTCAACATTTATAAAATCTCACATTTTAAACTGGAGCCATAAACAATGTCAAACCTTTGCCATTTCAGATAAAAACTAAATGAATATGCATTCACTTGTCCATCTTCAAGAGTGAGCTTTTATTCACACATACTGTATATTTTGTACTCAATTAGGCACCTTTTATTGGAAGCAGAACTCGTGAAAAATCATGGCTGTACCAGAGGTTGATTTCCAAGCTGTGCAACAAAAGAGGTGAAGAATCTCGTAAGTCGGACTACCAGTGGCTTCTGTTACACCCCCTCAGTTTATCCTCCTGACATCAGGCACTGTAAAAGGCTAAGCATGGCCTGAATTAAAGAGCAGAGCTGGTCTGATACAACATATTCAAAGAGACTACATGAAAGCACCTAAAATAATGGCACATTTCTCCGTCAGTCTGTCCAGAAACACTGCCATGTTTATCTGAGTATTTTCTTTGATACAACTATATCTCCTACAATTGGACAGCTTCAGTCAATGGACACTTTATGCAATATTTGATTGGCACAAAAGCAATCACTTTTGTGTCCATAATCAATCTGAATGTAATGGAATGTCACATCATTTGCATACATTAACAGTTTCTAATTAATTAATATATACATGTGATGTTTCTCTTTCACAGACGCAGAGATGATGAGGGTGGACTGGACAGTGTGTTCGAGAAGATCGAGGAGCTTGTCCTGGCGGCTCAGGGTGTCATGGGATGTGGAGGAGATGAACCCAGAAGCAGACGAGGTGCAGACACTCAAGGTTTATTAATACACAAAAACAGAAAACAAAACCCACGAGGGGGCAAAACAGGACTGAAGACAGGTAACTTTGACTAAGACTAGATAACAAATAAAGACTAAACTCTGACTTTACAATGACGGGAAACAAACTCACAATACTGATATAACAGGTCTCTGACAAAGTACTCACAGTGTAGAACAAGCAATGTACCACAGGGGATAACAGACAATGTAAGACAATGTACCGACACAGGACAGAAAACATGAGGGGATTAAATAGGGAGAAAACCAATCAGGAACACAGGTGATAATGGGTAAAGCAATAATGACTAAACAAGGGTAACAAGGGGGCGGGGTTACATGACGAGACAACGCAAGCACATGGCCAAACAAATGGCCATGTGCTTACACACAAAACATGGGTCTGTCATGATTCTGCCTCAAAACAAGAAAGATCTAGGACATGAAGGCAGAATCATGACACAGGGTTTGTCTGAGGTGACAACTGCCATTCGATGGTCCATCGACACAGGAACACAACATTGGTACTGACAGAAGAACAGTCCAGGAATGTTAGGGATACATTCACTTGTCTGGTTTGCAGAGGTAAGTCTTGTCCTTAGGAAGACAAACAATTATGTATTCACCCTGACAAACATGTTGTTGTTTGGTGGAATTTGTGATGTAGTGGTCATTTAAAAGCTTATAGGAGCCGTATGTAAGATTGTGGCCAAAACTGGTACTGCAATCACTTTCAAATTACTGTAGAGCGGTGTATCCCCTCCCCCTCCCCCCTGACTCGAGGTTGCCAGATAGGCAGATGTTTTATCCGACACGTTTGTAGCTGCAGCTGTGGTAAATAGAGCAGAGCTGGCAACCCGCATGCCGAAACACTACTGACTTCATGATTGGTAGATAGGTGGAGGGTGGAGCATCAGGCCAAAACACAACATGACAACATCAACACCAGTCGAGGGCTGCAACTTCACTTTTAAATGACAATATCCTGGCCGGACTACTGTTGTCAGTGATATAAGTATTTGAAATGAACATGATTTCTTAATGTCTAGTGACATATCAGGGCCATTTTATGATTCATTGAAATACATTTCTTACATACGGTTCCTTTAAGTGTCCTGCTCCTGGTGTTCTTTGTATAGCCAATTGAGATTAAGGAAACCAATCCATAAAAACAGAGCCATTCCTTAAGCATACTTCAGGAATTCACATCTGTGATATTAAGTGGTACGGGGTGTGCTTGGAGCATTTGTAGACAGAGAAAGGAATTTGTTAATTCTCACTGAACTTATGCCATACATAGACTCAGTTACATAAAGGATGCTTTTTGAAACGCTGTCTGACATTCAATTGGAAAATATTTTTCAATCTAGTATATCTTGTATTGTGTTTTCAGACCTCTAATATTTATTTCTTACACTGGCAGGAATCATGTAAGATCCAGTATTTGCAGCATGCTGTGGAAGTTCGGTCGGATGCAGATCCTGCACTACTGTGTGGCTTCAGAAGTCCTCAATGTGTGTGAAGTGTCGAGCAGAGGATTTTTCCATCAACATTCACACAGTCATTGGCCTTTAAAGCCACAGAGCCACCGGATGTCTGCTTGCCTGTGCTGGGTTACCTCCATCCCCCACTCCCCTCCCCTGCTGCAAGTCTTGTGTGTTCATGTTGTGTACTGATTATGTGCTAATGTTGCTGAGGTGTTTTTTCCTGTTCCCAAACTGTACTCCTTACAGGAGCATAGTCTGGGGGTTGCCTTTGTTTCTCCTCGCCTCTCCTCATGTTATGCTGTAATTTTTCCTCAATGCTCTGTCTTCCTGTCCTGTCAACCCCCTTGTCATATTGTATGTATGTTTGTATGGACAGGTTGATGGCTAATTTCGCTGGTACTTGTGACTAAGTGACAATAAAGGCTACTACTACTACTACTACTACTACTACTACTACTTTCTGGTGTAGTAAATGTCATGAGAGAGCTGGCACGCGAAGAGTAAATGCTGCTTTTCTGCTTGCCACCAATCCTTACTTGTCAGTGTTATATCATGTTATAAATACTTTTGATATTGAGGATTGATGTTTTTTATGTTGCATGGATGTTCTTACCTCTGGAGTTTTAAGAGCTAGAAAATGTAACAATGTTTTATGATACATCATTGTTCCCACCTCACAGTAGATTTATAAGAGCTAGTAGGCCTAAACGTGGCAATATGTTGTGGCAGGATCTTCTGTGGAGATTTGCAAAGCTGGACTTACTTTGTTTACACAATTTATGTGTCTCTGATTATTCTTTCTGTACAAAAGCAAAATAAATATTTGTTCTCCATAAAACGACCCTGTGAATAATGTCTAATATGGATACAATGACAGTAAAATGATTTGACACTAACTATAAATATACACATATAAAGCAAAACTTGTATGGTAAATACGATCAGGGTATACTTACACCCTCTACTGTTGTAGTAGTAACTGCATAATGGTGTCCACAGACACGGATGTCCAGCAATCTGTAACAAGGCTCCTCACAATCCAGTGCACATGAAATTAGGAACAAGTCTTTGTTACATCAATGAGGCAGATCAAGGCCTCTGTGAAGGGAGCATAGTTGTAATTGACAGCACTGTCAAAAATAACTGAAAGGTCGGGGTAATAATGTGCACAGTGCTGCTCTGCTCTCACTTTGTCTGCCTCAGACAGAAAGGGGTCACTTCCGAATGAAGATGCTCTGGTGAGGGAGGATCCCATGTCCCTGTCATACATGTCAGCTGTGGCATCTGGTAGAAGATCGGTTGTGATTTATCTTGGTGTTCCAGTCCCTGCTAGGTGATTTGGTATCCCTCTCTCTTTAACAACACAATAAATGTTTGTTGTGATGTTCAATGATAAAACACTTAAACTGAATAACTTGTAAGGGAAATGTGACATACCTGGAATCCTGTGAGCATTGCACAAATCTGTTAATGCCAATCTGGCACATCTGGCAGGTCAGATTAGATGTGCAGAACCGTGTCAGACTGTCCTCCATATCTATTGCTTCCTGATCTTGTAGCTGGATGAGGGCCTCCTTTAGTGGATAATTCACTCTGTTGTTCATTTCTGGCCACATCCTTTCCACTGTGTGATTCTGTGTTTTTTTTTTTTTTAAAAGGAGATGATACAGGTCTGTTAACAATGTGTTTCTATGTTATTAACAGTTGGGAACTAGTGAATAGACTAAGAATAACCTTGTTGTGTAAAATCCCCAAGACCACACAATGTTGAAAACATCATAAGAAAAAGTTCTGTATTCAAAATCCTAGAATAAGTATTATCTGAAGTACTGATTGTAACCACTCTTGACAATTGGCCCAGGTTATTGATATATTTGAAATGATTAGATTACTCATTATGTAGTGGAGTATAAAGTAGCAGGATATGCTCAAGTAAAGTACAAGTTCCTCAGACTTGTACTTAAGTGAATTACTTGGCTTAATATACTTAGTTACTTTTCATCAATGGTGTAATGTAGATGCAGATGGTGGACATTACCCTTGTTGACTGTGTTTGGAGGTATGGCTGTCTTTGCTGGTTGTGTCTATATTCTGACAGCCTCTCTTGCATGTAGAGGCACAGGTAAAACTCTTTGCCATGATCCACACGAAGTTGATCCCCCATTCCATAATGTGTTACTGCAGGTCTTCATAAAAACATATGAAACGCTCAATTATTAATATTATTACAATTGATAAAATATGTTCGATCAAACATAACATACAACACTGACCTGTACACCTCTTCATAGATGGCTAGATTGTTTTTTACAGGCATAGTTGCATTTGCAACAATTTTCTTGCTGTATCCATCTACAGCAATCACACGAGTCACTCCAAACATGGCCAATTTCTCATTTTGGTCCATGTGCATCTTGTGTCCCATATACTCAGCATTATATGGGATTGGGTTAAAGTTACGGGAACCCTATGCAAGCAAGAAAATATATTAGTCAGCATTAGATATAGGCTAGGTATTATTAGGTACACATGCGCATGGTATAGGCTACATGGCAGACCTCTGTGGGACTCATCCCATCTGTCAGGATGGAAATTACATCAGAATCACCCACAACTCTGTAAACTAAAGGTAACCACTGTAATACATAAACAGTTCATGTCAAATATTTAAGTTGAAACAATAATGCACAGAATTAATTGAAAAATATTATCTGGATGTGCATGGTTAAAAGGCCACAAAACACAAAGACTAATTCTGTAGATTTCACGACTGGTCAGAATATGTTGATATAAGATATGATTTACAAGGTATTTTAACTGCCGAACTTTAATGTTAACTTAGGCTATATGACGGTTTAATGATGTGACTTTGCGTTGGCTAATGAAATGTACAGGAGGTGTATCATCCCAATCTGTTATCTTAAACCTTTATAGAAAGCCATTTAAACATTTATTCCTTAAAACGTACTAGTCGCTATTTAAAAACTACTATTACTTATTTATTAGCTACTAGTAACTATCCCCGTTTTACTAGTAACAATTGATTACATACTAGTACTTCATTTTTTGTTACTAGTGACTATTCCATTAGTTACTAGTAATTATTTTAAGTTACTAGTCACTAATTGCACATTTTTTTTTCTATTCTATTCTATAACTATTCGAATAGTTACTAGTAACTAATGAAAAGGTGATCTCTACAGAGCCCCATAGATTGCAATGGCAAAAATGTGCAATTAGTTACTAGTAACTAATGGAATAGTTAGCCTACTAGTAACTAAAATACGTGCTAGTATCTAATCAATTGTTACTACTAGTAAAACAGGAATATGTATTAGTAGTTAATGGAATAGTTAATAGTAACTAATAAGTAAGTACTAGTAGCATTTAAATAGCAACTAGCAAGTTTTAAAGAATAAATGGTAAAAGGGCTTGCCATAAAAACCTTGACATTTACATCCGGACAGATAAGATGACAGCCAGATTGCCTGAGCTCCACATAGGAGGTCTGCAGTCAGACCCTATTGGGCAAAACCCTGTCTATTATAAATATATAACATTCAGGACTAGCCTACACTGAAAAAAAAAAAAAAAATTGGATTTACTCAATTGAATTATGGACACTGGTTCCACATAATTTGTTTGGGTTCACAGTATCCTACACATTCACATAGTTTCTGTACAATAGTTTTGTGTTAATCACATGTATTTTAATGAAGTAATGTGTACATGCTCTGTTTAAGTTAATCTAACATAATTCAGTCATGTTAGCTGAATATTATTCTTTTATTTTAGATACATGCCTGGATCATGTTAATTTCTACACAATCTAATCAAGTTATCTCTACATAATTTTTTTTATGTTGTTACTTAAATGTGTTTTTGTAGTAAACAATAAAAAAGCATTCATTTAAACAATTTATTTCATTTATTGAACATTCATTCGCTTCAATTCAAAATTATGCATGTAAAAACGTACAAAAAGTACTGAATCTGATGTATGCAGTGACAGTCTCTATTTTAGACATATAATCTAATTTACGAAGACCATCAGATTCATATCATAGATAGATAAGAATATAACATCTCATATTTCTGTGAAAACTGAATTTTGCACAATTCAAAGAGAACTTTGTTCTCTCAGACTCTCTTCAACACATTTAATGTGCAGACCTTGTGTAATGTAAACATCAAAACGGTCAGTCCAGCACTGAACTAAATTTTATGACATCTTGAAAGGACTATGAAATAACATCTTTTTAGAATCTCTTTGGTGATTAAATATCAACATGACTTAAACTAGTATGTAAAAAAAAAAAAAAAGTACTGTTCTATGCAATATGCATACATGCCCATTTTAGATTGAAGACGTGAACTCATCATAAGAAATGTTTTAACAAGATCATGAACATCATGTTAGATCATGAACATGAGTTATATCTCATACCTGCATTCATGAAACTGTGTCTTTATAAACAAATAGAACATTGAAGCACAAATAATTTGATTTCATGAAATAAAAAAGCTGTCCTCTGACTCCACTGCACAACTTGAATGTGTAGAACTTGAGCTGAATGTGTAGAAGAAACCTCAAAACTGTAAGTGCCTAAGAAAAGGCAGTACTCAGAACTGTTAGTTCATGCATCCTGCGAAAAAGCAGTACATCTCACAGGTGAAGTCTGGATTTGAAGTTTTGGGCCTTGATAGAGAGCTCACCCCCATCCAACTCCATGATGATTTTTGCAAGATCTCAAAAGTGTAGCGCAACGTTGTGGGGTACTTCAGGTTAAGAGAATAAATGAGACCAAACAACATTGCAGTTGCAAAAGCCACATTCTCAAGGTCCTGAAGCACAATCACACCCTCAAGGACAATTCCCACAACTCGGGGTTCATTCTCAGCAATGTGCTTTATCACAAAGATCCCCATGGTGGTCTTCTCAACGGCACTGTGAAACAGATCCTCATCCATGTCCTAAAGAAAGTATTAGAAGATTAGTGAGTGTATAATTCAGCAATTCTTGAAAAAATCTTTGGACAGTAATTCTATAAAATCTTCACATGTTAATAATAAAATGCAAATTACTATATGTATACTTATGAAATACATTCATTAAAAACAATTTAAGTTATATTGCTGTTTGCAGTTTGCCCATGGAGTCACAGTGCGCATTGAAATGTATGAAAAATACACATCCTAGTGTATATCTATCCAACAGTTTATAGATCATTTGTTTCTTTACAGTTTTAAATTGCAGTTATGCTGCGTATGATGCCAGTTAGTGTACGTTAGTGTGATGGACTGAGAGTCTGAACGAGGCCTAACAGACACCGGTGGCAGTGACGACATCGTTTAGAAACCGCATTACACACTTCAGCAAGACGAAGTCATTTTATGCAGATCCACAGCCCTTTATATACAGATCAAGCATTATAGAGGAATCATATCATATCAGAGAGAGTTTTACCGTGCTGACTGTCGTAACCGTATGAGGCACGCTGGAACGCTGCAGCTGAACGGAGAATGATTGACAGCCACAGCAGACGGAAGACAAGTTTTCCGTGAACTTTCATTTTTTGGGCTGCTCTCAGAACGCTCCCAATGCGGCATTCCCCTGCACGTACCCCACCTGAGGACAGGTAGCCTGCCATCATTTTACGACCATACGTTGATCCAGTCTGTTAAAACACACACATACACAGGTACACAATTGTTTGTCTACCATCAAATAGCCTAGGTCTAGTACAGTGGTGTTGTCACGGTTTCCCTGGTTCTCCTTGGCTCTGTCATACACTACAATTCCCAGAATCCTCTTTGGCGCACCTGCACTCACTCTCTCCGGATTAATAATCACACACACCTGTTCATCATCAATTACCTCATCAGCCAACTCATAAAACACTCACTGTGACTTCAGTCCTGGTCAAGCCTCCAACAGGAACAGACCATGATCCGTTGTCTCCTGAACTTCGAGATGTAACGTATACTCACCTGTGAAACACTAACCTCTGTATCATTGATCCGCTGACTCAAGAAATCCTGTTCGACTCCATGTTACCTGCGATCCTGCATCCTCCCGAGCTTCCTGTGTTTCCTCCGAGCTTGCTTGCGACTGCATCTGAAAGAGAAAGGACAGGTATTAATGAACTGTGACTGCTTGATAGTGATGGCCAAATGAAGCGTTTCGAAGCATTATTGCTTTCTGATACAATTGTGTCGAAAATGGTTCATTACTCGAAGCTTCATTCAGATAGAAATTGCAGCACCATCTCCTGGTGAAGTAAATGTCATGCAACAAAGCTGACAACCATAAAATGCAAGTAGGCTTATGTTAACGCCCCGTTTATGAC
The DNA here is from genome assembly GCF_964197995.2 of Scardinius erythrophthalmus. Classification (NCBI taxonomy): domain Eukaryota; kingdom Metazoa; phylum Chordata; class Actinopteri; order Cypriniformes; family Leuciscidae; genus Scardinius; species Scardinius erythrophthalmus. The sequence continues at coordinate 69,950,170 of NC_138221.1, read as the reverse complement.
GTGTTTACCGAGGCGATCAAAGCTGAAACAGTGTTAGTGCTGTGAAAGTCATTTTATGTAGCTGAATTTTACAGATATAATGAATTTCACGTGTTCACCTTGATAACAAAACATTAAGCATGATGTGTGTGTGTAATTATTTCTTTACACAAGGACAGAAGATCAGACCAGCTTAAAAAAAGTTGGAAACCATCACAGAAATTCTAATAGTTTCTATTAAAATACCAATAGGAACCATTGACTTTTACCATTTAAACCACTACAGAATTCTTTTTTGTAGTGTGTTTGGGACATATTCCATTAGGATTTAATGCCCCCACCAATACAACCCAACACATATCAGTAGAGACCCACAGAGACCACTATAATTCCCATTACAACCAATAAAATTCCCATGAAAACCATTAAATACAATAGAATTTCTGTAATGGTTTCTATAGTTTTTTTTTTGTTTTTTTTTTGCAGGGCAGTATTATGTGTGAAAGCTTTATCTTGTTTAGCTGTGGGAAGCAGAACTCTATAACTTGTTAACTGGTGGGACTGATATTTTTATATGTTGAAAAGGATGTGCTTGTGTAATTGGTTGTACTAGTATAATGTAGCAGAGGGTTTTTGAAGTTTCTGTCTTTGATGCATGTTTTTATGTAACAATGTTCATATGTTCTCTAATTAATAATAATAAAAAAACACTGAAATAAACTCAATCCACTCGACTCAACAATAACGGCAATCCAAACACCGACTACTACACGGTGTTGCCATGGTTTGGCTTCACTTTTATAGGAAATACAGCCGCCAGGTTTCAAACCGGTCAACACTGGATTGGGCTGTCAAAGCAGTCAGGTGGTTCACTACAGGAGTGAACCAGTGTGTTTGCTTCAGAAGTCATTTTCACGTGTGTAAGAGCCAATTTAATATTTCAATAATTTGTGTATAGTATTGTTTGCTTGGAATGTTGATTTTAAGCACGAGCTGAAGATATCATATTTGTATCTTTCTTTCATAGGCAATCCTGATATTTCCTGTGTTTATTTTATATATATCTATATATATCAGTACTATTTCCTATGTTTTCTGATGTACAGGCTAAATTCTGTTTTGTTTCTTTAATGGTTACGCCCACTTGGGGCGGAAGATTGAACTTGAAGTAGTTTGTGGAAAAAAGGGAGAAACAGTTTTCTTACCGTTTTCGTCTGTCATTATAAATAAAACTCGTGTTTAAACGTTCAAGGTAACACCAGTTAAAGGTTTAACAAGTGAAACCATAGGAAAGGCTACAGGAGCCAACAGGATTTTGTATATTTTTGTAATTTTGTGTTTTGATTAAACTCGCACTTTTTTGACTGACTTCTGTGACGAGTAAGAACGTTTTTTCCAGTACCAGTGAAGTTAACATAGGACTTTGCACCTACATTAAAGTAAGAAAACTTCTCTTTTTTCGTCTGAATCGAGCAATCTTTTTTGTTTGTTTTTAACGAGAAGATATCGAGTGATTCACGGAACATTAGAGACCACAACGTTGCTTGGATTCACGGACTATCGCGGGATTCGCGGCTGAGATTCTCCGATGGCGTTTGGATTACAGACACTACGGATGTAGCTGATCGGACTTTAGTGAACTTTCACAACTTTTTCGGACGTTTTGAGGATATTATTGGACTTTGGAAATTATTTAACTTGCTGCGTCATGTACCCGCCATGTTTGCATCTCCACACAGCATCGCAAGAGGGCGATCTCATCTGCTTTCGTGATGAACGCAATGCGCGCTTTGAACACGAACATTGATTACTATGGAAACAGAGGAATTGAACGCGGCCTCTAAAAGAGTGCCGAAGATGACTGTTAAAGCCCAAGAGGAACGGCTTCATCAGTTGTTGGGAACTAGAAGAGCCAAGCTGGGACACTTAACAAGGCAAATGAGAAAAATTGAAACTTTACTTGAGGACTCTGGTAATGTTGACACTGTGTATGATTGCATAAATGGTGAGTTTGCTCAATCCTTTGCTGCATTCCAAGACATTAATAATGTAGCCAGAGAACTTATGTCAGACGATGAGGCATATTTAGATCAGTTACACTGGTTTGAACCGAAGTCTCAAGCAGTTAAGCACTTTTTAGACAAGGTTAAAGATTGGATTGAAAGAGTAAAACTCCAATCCAAAGAGGCAGAACAGTGTGATGCAGAGGTTGAATGTACTGACAGTGCCTCAATGGTTATCTCTTCTTCTTCACAACTGCCTCTCTTTCCGAATAAATCTGGTAGTCAGGTGGCTTCAGGTGTTTCATCTACAGCTTCTTCTAGACTGAAAATTGAAACTGAAAGGGCAGAGCTGTTGGCACGAGCTAATGCGTTGAAGCAGAAACAAGAGCTTGAGAGAGAGGAAACTGAGCTTAAGGCAAAAAAGGAAAATTTAGAGCTCCAAACTGCTATTGCTGCGGCTGAAGCCAAACTTCAGGTTTTGTCCATGTATGAACCAGCTCGTAGTGTTTCTGATGCATCTGGTAATGCAGCTAGGGCTGCCACTACTGCAGAAACCCTTAAAGCTACACCTAATCAAGTAGTACGGCCAAAAACATTTTCTCGTGAGCTAGCACCTGATACTGATGCAGTTCAAAGAGTCAATGATGTGCAACATGATTTTGCTAAATCACAATCAACAAGGTCAGATGTGAGAGTTCCTTCACATATTGATACAGGAAGCTTGTTCAACATAATGCAACGTCAAAATGACATTGCTGAGATCTTCATAAAACAGCAGTCTTTATCTACTCTACCGCCTATGGATATTCCAGTCTTTAGTGGAGACCCGCTTGATTTCACATTCTTTATTCGAGCCTTTGAACATGGAGTAGAGAATAAGACAACAAATAACAAAGACAGATTGTACTTCTTAGAGCAGTTCACCAAGGGGCAACCAAAGGTTCTGGTACGCAGCTGTCAGCACATGCCTTCTGAAAGGGGCTACAAAGAGGCTAAGAGACTACTCTACCAGCATTTTGGCAATGAGTATACAATCGCCACCGCCTATACAGAAAAGGCTCTGAACTGGCCAGCTTTAAAGCCTGAGGATAATAAAGCCTTAAAGGAGTTTGCTCTTTTCCTTACTGGTTGTTGCAACACTATTGACAGTGTGGAATATGTGGAGGAAATGGACAGTCCAAGCAACATGCGTGCAATTGTATCAAAGCTTCCTTTCAAACTGAGAGAAAAATGGAGAGCAGTTGCCTGTGAGCTTCAAGAAAAGACTGGCTTGAGAGCAAGATTCTGTGACTTGGTTAGTTTTGTAGACAAGCAGGCAAAGATTGTTTCGCATCCTCTGTTTGGCAATATTCAGGATAACAACGTGGCAAAAGACAATCTCAAATTCAAAACAAACAGATCAAGTAACTTACAAGTGAAAGAAAGGAAAACCACGTTTGCAACAAGTGTGGCACCTGTTCCAGAACCCAAAAAACAAAGAACAAAGGAAAAGGATGTAGCAAAGACAAGCCATGGAACCCTCTGCTTATGCTGTAATAAAGACCATGGACTGGATGTTTGCAGCATTCTGAAGCATAAGCCACACAAAGAAAAACTTGACTTTCTGAAATCTAAAGGCTTGTGCTATGGTTGCTTATTACCAGGTCACATGAGTAAAGGTTGTGTGCAAAGACTAACTTGTCAAAAATGCTCATTAAAGCATCCAACCATCCTTCATCTCCCAGAAAAGAAGCCAGTGCTTCCAGAATCTCAAGATGGAGACAGCTCCTCAACTGTCACTGACACTGTCACCAGCGAAACTTGTGGCTGCACTGGGGCTGGTCATTTGGTGTGCTCTTTAGCCATAGTACCAGTTAGAGTTAAGTCCAAAAAAAGCAATCAGGAAGTTTTGACTTACGCCTTCTTGGACCCAGGAAGTTCTGCGACATTTTGTACAGAACAGCTAATGAAGGAATTAAAACTAACTGGCAGGAAAACAAACATCCTGCTGCGTACTATGGGACAGGAAAGGTCTGTTAGTACACATGTTTTCACCGAACTGGAAATAAGCGGACTGAATGAGAATAATTTTGTGGATCTCCCTCAGGTGTTCTCACAAAAAGAGATTCCAGTTAAAGGAGAAAACATTCCGCAACAGAAGGATGTTAAGAAATGGAAATATCTTGAAGAGGTGCATCTTCCTCAGATCGATGCGGGCATTGGCTTACTAATAGGAACAAATGTACCTAAGATTCTTGAGCCATGGAAGGTCATCAACAGTAGAGGAGATGGGCCTTATGCTGTCAAGACCATCCTGGGCTGGATTGTAAATGGACCTTTGGAGAGAGAGAACATCCAAACTAACAGAAACACAGGATGGCCACAGGTGATGGCAAACAGGATTTCAGTGCTAAATTTGGAGAACCTAATCCAACAGCAAATGAGGTATGATTTTCCTGAATGTGAACAAGCTGAAAATTTGGAAATGTCCATTGAGGATAGACAGTTTATGAAGTCTGTATCACAGTCCATAGAGCTTGTTGATGGACATTACTGCATTGACCTTCCTTTGAAAAAAAGGGATGTAATGTTTCCCAACAACTATGTTGTTGCTTCTCTGCGCTCTCAATTTCTGAAAAGAAAATTCAAAAGAAATTCAGCTTTCTACATGGACTATTGTAGTTTCATGGAGGATATGTTATTCAAAGGTCATGCTGAGAAAATCCCTGCAAGTGAAATTGAAGGAAACCTTGGCAAAATCTGGTACATCCCACACCACGGGGTGTATCACCCACAAAAACACAAACTTCGAGTGGTGTTTGACTGTGCAGCTACCTACCAAGGAAAATCACTCAACTCACAACTGTTGCAAGGACCCAACTTGAATAATTCTCTTATTGGTGTTCTGACGAGATTCAGACATAAGCCGATTGCCCTTGCAGCAGATGTAGAAGGGATGTTTCATCAGGTCAGAGTTCCTGCTAAAGATAAAGACCTGTTAAGATTCCTTTGGTGGCCTAAAGGGGACACTGCGCAGGAAGTGGAGGAATACAGAATGTCTGTTCACTTATTTGGTGCTACATCCTCCCCAAGTTGTGCAATCTACGCTCTGCAAAGGTGTGCAAAGGACAACAGTGCACAGCATAGATCAGAGGTAATTCAGACAGTCCTTAGGAATTTCTATGTGGATGACTGTTTGACGTCTGTGGCTACTGAATAGCAGGGTATTGCTCTAATGCATGACTTAAGGGAGATTTGTGCATCAGGAGGATTTAATTTGACCAAGTGGATGTCCAACAGTCGCACTGTACTTGCATCCATAAGTGAGGAGAGCAAAGCTAAGACAGTGAAGGACTTGGACCTGGAGAAAGACAAGTTACCATTGGAAAGAGCGCTAGGGGTTCAGTGGTGTGTTGAGACAGACACTTTGCAGTTCAAAGTTACCCTACAGGAAAAGCCTCCTACAAGGAGAGGTATCTTGTCCATGGTCAGCTCCATTTATGATCCCCTTGGAATACTTTCTCCAGTCATTCTTCCTGCAAAGCAAATATTGCAGGAGCTTTGTAGAACAAAACATGAATGGGATGACAGGATTCCAGAAACTCTCAGACATCAGTGGAATCTGTGGTTGGCTAGTCTTCAGAACTTAAATGACTTTCAGGTTGAGAGATGCATAAAGCCACTTAACTTTGGTGAAGTCACCTCAGCGCAGCTGCATCATTTTGCAGATGCCAGTGAGCTGGGTTTTGGCACAGTGTCATACTTGCTCATGGAGAACAACAGAGGTAACCAACATTGTGCATTTGTTATGGGTAAAGCAAGGGTTGCTCCGGTAAAATCAGTTACCGTGCCACGTCTTGAGCTCACTGCAGCTACAATGGCTGCTAGAATGGACAAAATGCTCAAATCTGAATTGGACTTGATTCTTCAGGAGTCTGTATTTTGGACAGACAGTACTTCAGTCCTGAAATATCTCAACAATGAAAGCACACGGTTCCGTACATTTGTGGCCAACAGGGTAACTGCAATCAGAGAGCTCTCAAAGGTGTCGCAATGGAGGTATGTGAATTCCTCTTCCAACCCAGCCGACATTGCCTCAAGAGGACTTACTGTAGATGCTTTCCTTAAAGCAAATTCATGGCTCACGGGTCCATCCTTTCTGACGAAGCCAGAATCAGAGTGGCCAAAAATGCCAAGTCACACATTGAAGTTATCTGTCAATGATTTGGAAGTTAAGGAAGTCTGCGTCAATGCAGTGTGTGCAGATAATTCTGACTATACTTCTCAGTTCTTTTCACACTACTCAGATTGGTACCATTTGAAAAGAGCCATTGCATGGTTCCTCAAGTTCAAAAGCACTCTGAAGGCACTGATGGGAAAAAGAAATGAGCTGTGCCACAGTCTAAGAGACAATCTGGCAGTGAATTCTGAACTTCAAAACTTCAAATCTTCACTGTCAGGGGTTACATTGACTGTAAGTGACATTGAAAAAGCTGAGGAAGAGATCATTCGCTACAGCCAAACAATCATGTTTCCAGAGGAAATCAAAGCCCTCCAGCAAGGTAAAACTGTAAAACACAGCAGCGCTCTCTACAAGTTGTCACCAGTTTTTCAAGACAAAATCCTAAGAGTAGGTGGCAGACTAAGCAGGTCATCTATGCCTGAGGAGTCCAAGCATCCTGCTATTTTAGCAAAGGACCATCCTGTTTCACATTTGATCTTAAGATCAATTCATGCAGATGTAGGTCATAGCGGCCGTAATCACATGTTGTCAAAGTTACGAGAAAAATACTGGATTCCAAAAGCACAAACGGCCATCAGAAAAATCCTATCTCAATGCACAGTTTGTAAACGCCAGCGCGGCACTACAGGCAAACAATTCATGGCTGACCTTCCCCATGACAGACTTTTGCCAGATGAACCCCCATTCACAAATGTAGGCATTGATTATTTTGGCCCATTTGAAATCAAAAGAGGAAGGACATTGATTAAAAGATATGGGGTAATTTTTACTTGCCTGACGTTAAGAGCTGTTCACATTGAGATTGCTAGCTCTTTGGATACTGACTCGTGCATTCATGCACTAAGGAGATTTGTTTCTAGAAGGGGTCAGGTTAAAACAATCAGGTCTGACAATGGGACAAATTTCATTGGGGCAGAAAGGGAGTTGCGAAAGGCCGTACAAAATTTGAATAACGACAGGATTCAAACCACATTGCTTGCAAAAGGTGTACAGTGGATTTTCAATCCCCCAACTGCATCCCACCATGGAGGAGTTTGGGAACGTCAAATACGGACCGTCAGAAAAATTCTCAACTCCATTGTAAAACAACAGTCTCTTGATGAAGAAAGTCTTCAAACGCTCTTATGTGAGGTGGAAGCAATAATCAATAGTCGTCCCATCACTAAGGTGTCCAATGACCCAAACGACTTGGAGGCCCTCACTCCAAATCATTTGCTGCTGTTGAAAGTAAAGCCGTCCATGTCTCCTGGGGTTTTTGACAAAACAGACCTGTATTCTAGACGTAGGTGGCGCCAAGTTCAGTATATGGCTGACATATTTTGGAAGCGCTGGATCAAAGAGTACTTGCCAGACCTGCAAGAAAGACAAAAGTGGCAAAGCCTAATAAAAAATCTCAAGCCTGGGGACGTTGTATTGGTTGCTGATGATTCCGCACCACGAAACTCTTGGGTAATGGGACGTGTGCTACAAACATTCACAGACAACAAAGGTCTTGTGCGGCAGGCCCAAGTGAAAACCAACACAAACATTCTTTTACGTCCTGTTACTAAGCTTTGTTTACTTTTAGAGGCAGACTTATAGTCTCTTATCTGTTATGGGTTTATCACCTAAATTCAGGTTAACATCTTATTGAAAAAAAAGAAGAAAAAATACTCAGAAAACCTGAGATTCAGTTGAGACTATTTGGTATCTTTAATTTATGTAATTTGTTTGACTCTTTAGTATAAATAGGTTGTTAATTGTTTCGTTGAACACAAAGACAATTAGGGGCTGGTGTGTAAGAGCCAATTTAATATTTCAATAATTTGTGTATAGTATTGTTTGCTTGGAATGTTGATTTTAAGCACGAGCTGAAGATATCATATTTGTATCTTTCTTTCATAGGCAATCCTGATATTTCCTGTGTTTATTTTATATATATCTATATATATCAGTACTATTTCCTATGTTTTCTGATGTACAGGCTAAATTCTGTTTTGTTTCTTTAATGGTTACGCCCACTTGGGGCGGAAGATTGAACTTGAAGTAGTTTGTGGAAAAAAGGGAGAAACAGTTTTCTTACCGTTTTCGTCTGTCATTATAAATAAAACTCGTGTTTAAACGTTCAAGGTAACACCAGTTAAAGGTTTAACAAGTGAAACCATAGGAAAGGCTACAGGAGCCAACAGGATTTTGTATATTTTTGTAATTTTGTGTTTTGATTAAACTCGCACTTTTTTACTGACTTCTGTGACGAGTAAGAACGTTTTTTCCAGTACCAGTGAAGTTAACATAGGACTTTGCACCTACAACGTGACTAGTGACGTAATGATACAAGCTCCGAAGCAGTGGTTCATTGCAAGGACCGTTCGAGTTTGAAGCAAGCTTCGGAGCGTCGGTGTCAGACGTAACATCACTACTGCTTGACATTAACTAACCTGAAGAGAACATGCTCACCTGTTGTCTGCCCCGCACCGAGTGATCTTCACCGTATCTGCACCTGAACTCATTGAATACTCACCTTGCACTCTTGTCTGCTTGAATAAAGCTGTGTTTGGATTCACTTACCTCTGTATCCTGACAGGTGTAGTCTAGTTTTTTGTAGTGAGTATACTGTGATTTTTCCCTCCCAGCCTCATACACCCCGTCCCAGAACGACGTCCCATAAGCACCACTACACTCACTAACACACACAGTATGCATGTACATGTAATATGGAGCATCCTGAAGGACTGCTTAGGCTGTGTGTTGTCAACACTGCACATACTTTAACAGCCAATGACAGTTACAGGTGCTGAGGAGAATAGACTGATTTTCTAAAGTTTAGTGTTAATCACCATCTAACTCAGCCAGTTAGGAGCTACATGAAGCCTTAGATGTTTTATGAATCTGGTCCCTGGAGCACAGGTTTTATCAGCTGGCAATTTTCAATGCACATTTAAGAGTGTTAGTTGCAACTATTATTAACAATAATTGAACAATAATTGGCTTGTCAGTAGCAGTAATAACAATGAACATAGGCTTACGTGCAGTTATATCACCAACACTCATTCATTACACAATATTATTAACAGTGAGAACACAAAAAGTGTCCACATCATCTCAAGCACACTCATCGGCCAAAACCATTGTCAAACTGAGGTTATGTAGCGACTGTATCAGCTGAAATGCATGAGCAAGCATCCAGGAACTGCTACTTCTACTATACACACACACACACACACACTATGGAAGCCGAAAACATAATTTCAGTGCTTCGCAACCCAGACGGGGTGAATTTATGAATGAACGCGTGAAAGTTCTGTCACAAAACAATGTTGTTACATATCATCTTGCTATTTTAAGTGGGTATACAGAAATCTCTGCCCGTTCCTAGTGGGTATACAGCAGGCGACCTGCGTATCACGTAGACTACACCACTGGTCTAGTATGCTACATGTTTTACTTTTTTATATCACGTAACGTTACCTCATTTATTGCTCGAGAGAGACAGCAATGTCAAGGTCTGAATCAGAAGTGTGTCCTTTTCTCCGCATATTATGCTTGGCAAGTAGTCTCCGAATGCTGACCTCAGAGCTTCCTCGCTGGACACCCATTTCTCGCATCTTTACTGAGATCTCATGATATGGCATTCCACTCATAAACATGTCCTCAATAAAACACATGTATGGAAAGTTTGACCAACTGGGACCGGACCCTCCGCTTTTGGCGCTCAGCGACCGACTCCTTTGAAACTATCCACTGCGCATGCGCAAAGCAAGCAGGACGGCACCGTGGGAAATGGTTAGACCTATTACAACAAATAAAGAAAAATAAAGACAACATAAATTTGATCCATTATTTCGTTTTAGTTTCCTTGTTTATTATATTTCCCGTTTCGAGCTGAAAGCGATGAAACAAACGTCAGTTTTCATATTTGGTTCATACAAAAAAACAAAATATTGATTCGTTATTTCTTTTTTGGTTTGCGAGATTAAATGGAATAATTGAATGATCGGATGATACACGGACCCTATTTGTTCAGATACTTTGCTCAAAACCAGTCGGAGTTATGTAGGGCCCAATGAATTCAGTTTTATTTTTTCCTAAATTTCGTTTTATTTATTTTTCCAAATTTAGTTTTTTTCCGTTCATTTTTTTGGGAATTCCATATTTTTTTACCTTTGCTCGTATTTTACAACAAAAGAGTGTGTTTTTAATGTTTATGAATAAAATGTAACGTTACACAAATTAAATAAAAAATGTCCAGCGTCTGTCTCCTGTTCTCTGCTGTTCTCTCCCCCGGGTCTCAGTGCTTGTGTTCAACAGAAACACTCTGACAGCTCTCATTGCCTGTTAAGGATTTATTTTGAAGAACCTTATTTCATTTATAAGGGTTAATATTCATGTTAAGACAGTTAATGTGATAAATAATTAGTTAAAAACATGGATTAAAGTAGTGCTGGGCGATAAAACGATATGTCTCGCGATAGACATGTAATCAATATCAATAAAAAACGTTCGATAAAATGTTCGAGATATATACTTTTTTTTTTTTTTCTTCGTCGGAAGAAACCAGAGGTTGCGAAGCAAGTTTGGTTGCATGAACAAAGGCACTCACTCTCTGGTAACCTAGCAACGTATGGAGTGACGCTAACAGCCAATAACGCTAACAGCCAATCATGTAACAGTTTGGTTGCGCCATATCGTTGTCTCGTGTTGGATTCTTCAGTAACAGAACCGGTGTGATGAACAAATGAGTCCGATTGAAGAAATGAGTCCGAGCTTAGGACTCATTTGTTCACCACACCGGCGTGGAGTGATAATTGGAAAGCCTTATTTGATCGGTGAGTGATAGATGACTGCGCCCACACGTTACTGAGAGAACGAGCAGAGAGAGAGAGAGAGAGAGAGAGAGAGAGAGAGAGAGAGAGATAGAGAGAGAGAGAGAGAGAGAGAGACTTTGACTTTTAACATCTCTTTAATTACAATCTATACCACAACTGTATACTCCTTTAACACAATACTACATTAACATTAAATAGCATATCCAGATAAAAAAAAGTCATAAAAAGAATAAAACATTAAAAAAAGCTTCTTTTACAGCAATACATTGCATCCTCCCTCTTCGTTGGGTTTACATAAAACATTTTAAATCCCCCATAAGTAGAAGAAAGAATCGGTATCATTCACCAGTTCATAATACTTATACTCCATAACCAGCCTACTCTTTACCAGAGCTCTGAACATGTCCAAAGGGTCATTTTCGCTATTCAGCTGCATTTTTCTCTTTCTTGTCAGCCAGATAGCCATTTTTGCCATACCAAATAAAACATTTATCAAGACAATTTTGCTTTTATTTGAGGTGCAAAAATAAAAAAAACTATTTGTAAAAATGAAACCAAAATCATGACTCAGGTCTTTTAACACACCCATAATTCCTGCTAGCCTGAAACATTCAATAAATATATGAGACACTGTTTCTGGTAGCCCACAAAACAAACACTCTCCTTGCAAAGGATTTAGATGAACTTTATAACGGTTTGTTGCTAAAATCCAATGAGAAATCCTCCATTGCAAATCTCCACTTCTTTTCTCGATTGGTTTCTTATACAACGTCCTCCAACATCCTTTCGGAGAGGCCCCTGATTCAACTAAATTAGTCCATTTGGTCTCTGGAAGATCTTGCAATGCTCTTAAATTTAAGTATTTTACACAAACAAGATAAAAAGCCTTCTTAGATATTGTGTCAAGGAGACTAATCTCAGGTGTTGTAAAAGACAGTAATCTTCATTCCCCTCCTGCCAGTCCCATTTACACCCACCCTGATGCTGGGGAATACGGTCTCAGCCGTTTCTGCTTGCACAGGTACAGTACAAAACTCCTGCATCTCAGATAATAATCTTTCAACAATCCTAACAGAATGAACACCAATCTTCAAGGCCAGTGTTTCTGCAGAAATCCATTTGTCCCTCTGCCGAAGATGGCATATTTTACATATTCCTGCTTTAACCAAGCTTGCACAGACACCTTTAGATTTTAACATCTCACTGGAAAAAAGCGGATTAAAAATCAAAGGTTCTTCAAGCACCCACTCATGGCTTATTTCAGACAGCTCTCTTTTAACAATAAATATTTGCCACACATTTAAGACTGATGCATAAAAAGGGGAGAGTCGTTAAAATCTACTTCCTTCAAATTCATTAAGAATAGGTGTCTATCCAAGTTCATCCGCCCCACTCTTCTTAGTAAAGCACAAGCTACTTCAGTCCAGTTCTGCGGCTGATTATATAGGAGTCTTTTCACAATCTGCAGTCTGAACGCAGCTTGGACTTGATGTCCATAAGGCCTTGACCTCCTTCGTTTAACTGCAGATACTGCTTCTCTTAACCAGTGTTGTCCAATCCAAAAAAACCTAACAAACACTCTCTGAATTTCCTTAATGAATCCATCTGGTGGGTTTAACACAATTAATTTATGCCATAAAATAGAGGCAGCAAGATTATTAATGACCAGTACTCTCCCTCTAAATGACAATTGAGGGACAATCCAATTCCATTTTAATACTCTATTACAAATTTTATCTTTAACCCCTTCCCAATTTTTTCTTTGGTATACTTCTGAACCTAACAAGATGCCTAAAAACTTAAATCCATCTTTTTCCCACCTTACATTTCCAGGGATAACAGGTTTTACATTGTCATTACAACATTCCTCTTTCTCATTGCACCAAAAAGCTTCTGTTTTACTCCAGTTCAGTTTAGCAGAAGACGCTCTCTCGTATAAAGAGATACTGTGAATGACCACATCAATATCTCTTTGATCTTTCACGATCACAGTTATGTCGTCTGCATATGCTGTTAACTTAAACGCATTGCAGCAACCATCCACCTTTAGTCCAGACAGTTCTTGTCTTAACATACGTAGGAGTGGACAGTGGGCATCCTTGTCTTATGCCTTTAAGCAAACTCATTGGTTTACTTAACCCACCTCCTATTTTTAGAACACAAGAGGCATTCATGTATAAGAGTTTGATCCATGACATAAAACCATCTCCAAACCCAAAAGCCGTCATTGTATCATACAGAAAACCTTGATCCACTCGTTTTTCTTTAAAGCACTCTTGGATCACCTCGTACAACTCTCTTCCGATGTATTTCCACAGAGCTTTAAAGAAGTCCACTGATAGTCCATCAATTGCAGGTGCTCTCCCAGGCTTCATCTGTTTGACGGCATCAGTCAACTCCTCAAATGATCCATCACTGTCCAAAATCTCCCGCTGTGTTTTAGTGAGAGAAGGCAACCGCTGCAGTATCTGTGACACACATTCAGGATCCGTTTCTTCTTTTCTGTACAAGTTTGAGTAAAAGTCCACCGCAATCTTTCTCATTTCTCTTGCCTCAAAAGTCTTTTGTCCATCGGGTTTTGTCAGACAATACATTTCATTTTGTTGTTTTGACACCTTTTCTAAGTTAAAAAAATACGCCGTGGGAGCATCTATCGCATGTACAGACATAAATCGTGATCTTATCAGGGCACCTTTCGCCCGCACTTGCAACAACTCCTCTAGATCACGTTTCTTTTCACCCAACATGCCAGCTGAACAAACATTAGATTTCTGAATCATACCAGATGTAATGTGAAATATCTCTTGTTCTATTTCAGAAATTTTTTGCTTTGTTTTTCTTGTTGAAAAACATGTATACTGCTGACAAAATATTTTTATTTGTGTCTTTCCTATTTCCCACCATTGTATCAAATCATCAAAATCATTTTTCTTAGAAACCCATTCCTTTCAAAACATTTCAAATTTCTCAATGAACTCTTTATCTTTCAATAATGCAGCATTAAATTTCCAGTACGGACTTTTAAATTTAGTTTGATTCAAAACAATATTAACTGTGATAAAATTGTGATCTGATAGACAACATGGAAAAATATTACACCCCATTATCCTATTATTCTCAGCACACTTGACATAAAACCTGTCCAGTCTAGCTACACTTATCATTCCCTGCGAGACCTTGGTCCATATATAAAGTTTCACCTCTTTGTTCCTGTCTCTCCATACATCTACTTAATCATTCTGACCTATAATACTTTTTAAAACAGCAGCTGATACAGGATGTGGTTCCTCATTATTCCTATCTACAAGAAAGTTAAGAGAACAATTCCGATCCCCACCCATGATCAACACACCATCTAAAGTATAACTTTTTAAAAACTCTCCTAATTTTCTAAACATGATTATTCTATCTGACCCTTTATTTGGAGCATAAATATTTATAAAAACGAATATCTGATTTTCAACTTTAGCTTTCACCATCAAAATACGTACTCTCTCTATTTCCGTTTCTGATAAAATTTTAACATTTAGGTGAGTTGCAAATACAATATCTACACCTGCACTTACATTGGTGCCATGGCTTAAACAAAGCATTCCTTCCCACCACAAATTTAACTCTGGTTCATTTTTGATATCACTATGGGTTTCTTGTAAAAATATTACTTCTGAATCTTTAAGCCTAAGAAACTCAGAGAGTAAAACCTTTTTCCTCCATCCCTCAACCCATTAACATTCAATGATCCTAGTCTAAGAATCTGCATGGCAGGGGAGAGGGAAAAAAACAAAAGACAGAGAAACAACAGAAAAATTAGGATAGATCCCACACCCATGTGCTTTATTTTTTCCATTTTGACAATTTTACGTTTTCTTTCTGAGTTTTACGAACGCTTGTTAGAAACTTTTTCAGCCGAAATCGTTTCTGTTTTGAAATGACCTCATAGCCCGTCGTTTTCTGTGCTTTCGCCACGGATTTTATAAACTTATTAACATCTGGGAAATATTGTGCAACATCAACCTTTTTCCCTTTAGTTAAGTCCAGAAAATCATTTAATTCCTCGACCGAATACACATCCTCCAAAGCCTGACTACAATCAAACTCCGAAAACTCCGAACAATTGTCACAATCCTCCAATTCTTTACTTTCACTCTCCATACTCACATTATTCTGTAGCCCGCTAACACTCGCAAACTCTTTACCATGAACACAATCCTTCTCCTTAACAGCATCAACTTCATCCTCCAAAACAGTCAGGCCTACAGCATTATCCCCAGCTCGCACAGATGAAATAAACTCACTCACCTCTGACTTTGAACTTGGATCTAAAGCACTCTTCTCGGGTGGGGATCCAGTCTGAGGAATAACGCCGGGTTCACCTGCCGAAACCGTATCCTCCGGATCCTTCTCGTTAACCGCTTCTATCCTTTGTTTTTTCCCTGAACTCATTCCATCCTTTGCAACTATAGGCCGTTTTTCTTTGTCTTGCCTTTCGCTTTTTTCGCTTTGAACTGTTTGCTCATCCTTATTTATTTCGCTATTTTCATTTTCTGATTGTTTCCTATGCGGACACGTGAACTTCTTATGTCCTAAATCACCGCATTCGAAACATCTCAAGCTATCTGTCGTTGCAAAAATCATATAGGAACTGTCCCCTTGTTGAATGCGAAACGAGATATCCAATTCCTTAGATTGCGCGTTCAAAAACATGAATACTTGTCTTCGAAAAGACAAAACATGTTTTAAAGCTGCGTTTTTACACCCGAGCGGCAACATTTTAATGGATCCAGCAAACTTTCCAAAGCAACACAGTTCTTTTATAATTTGTTCATTAGAAATAAACGGAGGCGCATTTGAAATGGTAACCCTGGTAGCAGGTGCGCGCAAAGGCGTTACTTGCACCAGGGAATCGGCAACAACAAATCCTTTCTCAACGAGGCTGTTTACAAACTTTTCGTCTTTTAAAAACACCACCACCGCCTTGTTCATTCTAGAAGCCGATGCTATATTTTCGTGCCCTACAGTCTCACCCATTGCTAAAAGTACATCCTCTACGGTAAATGCTTGATCCGAGAACACTTTACACCCGTTCTTATAGATAACCCCGGCGTTCCCTCACCTGAGAGAGACGCCATGGCCTTAATCAAAATAAATAAATCACCCCAGATTTTGTTTTGTTTTTTGTTTTTCCAAATTATAAAAAATGTGACAAAAAACAAAAACTTAACTAAACCACAGTAAAAGAAATTTAAACTTGAAAACAAATTAAAAAACGTGCCACTCTCAACCCCCCACACCACACTTCCGCTCCCAGCATGCAACCCACACGCAGAGAAAGAGAGAGAGAGAGAGAGAGAGAGAGAGTGAGTGAGTGAGTGAGTGAGTGAGTGAGTGAGAGAGAGAGAGAGAGAGAGAGAGAGAGAGAGAGAGAGAGAGAGAGAGGGGATTCTGAGGAGACGAGTCACACTTGAGTTGAGCTCCAGATAAATTGCAAGAAAAATAAGATTTATTTGCTAACAAGCTAATGAAAAGAGAGGATTCAACATACAACAACATCTAGACAACACCTAAACAAAGATTTTGTTGAATCTGGACAGTTTTTTTTTTTACACTGTCACACCTGAATTTGAGGAAAAGTTCAAGAGAAGCTGATCACAGGATAACCTCTACAGAAGAGGATACTCATGTTGGAAAGGATTAACATCAAGCAAAACAACAACAACAGCAGCCACTATAAGAAAACTTGGAGGAAAAGAGAGGTAAAAACATTTTGAATAGACAGTGCTATTTATCTCTCTTTGGACTTTTGCTCGATTCCTGTTTGAAAGAACTGCACAGAAAAAACATTCTTGGACATTTTGGACACAACTGGAATTTTAAAGAAATCAGTGAAAGTCATATTTTCCCCATTTTTGGCTTATTTACTCATTTTTACCAGTTTTTTATCTCCACTGGGAGATGATAAACAAAACAATTCAAAACAGTGGCAGTTATTTCAGTTGATTGTTTACATTCCAAATCAGTGATGGCCAGCGCATCATCTTGGCCCCGCCCCTTCATCTACCCTCAGAAGAGCTCTGAGGCCTCCAGGCTGATGCTCAGACACAAGCAGATGAAGGAGAGGCCCGACACACTGTTTGCTGAACAACAGGACCACAGTGCCATGAACAACCTGCTCTTTTACACCGAACACAGCCCTTTATGGCACACTGCCTTCTGTCAACATCTCACCTTTACCAAGAAAAGAGGCATCTGTAAAGGCAGACAGATCTTAGCATTTGAAGATGCTGAAAAAAAATGATGAAACAAGATTTTTGACCCTGAACTTATATCAAAATGGCACTGTCATGGTCCAGGGATCAGAGTCTGCTCTCAAGGTCTTCATTGAAGATTTTGAATTAATAAAAAAGCTGGCATTGTCTGATGAAGTGGACAAGAATGCGAACATTGTTCCCTCCCCTGGAAAATCAGACCAAAAGACGACAGTGACTTCAGCAACTGTGATCCCATCTCCAATTTCAAGAATGAAAGACAACTTTTCACTTCTGGAAGTAGAAGTAGCGGAGATGAAAGAATTAATACTATCCCACCTGAAAGACAACAACATGGAACAAGTGACAATTGACATAAAGAACTTAAAACAAGAAGTTGAATCTCTGCAGAGACACAGAGAAGAAATGTCAAAAGAACTTCAGAAAACTAAAGATGAACTGAGGGAAGTAAAATCAACATTAGGAAAACAACTAACAGACGTTAGAAAAGAAATGCAGGAGGAGTTATCGGCCTTGAAGTCAGTTCTTCGCACCAAAGATGAACTCATCACAGATCTGATAGAAAGACTCAATTCTGTTTCAGCACCTAAAGAGTCTTCTGCCAAACCCTAGACTCGTCCAGAGATGCTCATGGAAAACCCTCAACCTGAACAGCTGCCAGTGGGAGAAGAGCCTCACTGCTCGACTGATCCAGCATCCCAGATCCACAGCTCCGCTGCACAGGACCCGGGAGAAACACATGCTCTTATCCTGACGGACTCTAATGGGAAATATGTCAATGAGAGACTACTGTACTATTACCAAACATGAGAGCCAAGAAAATCTGGTGCCCAAACACTAGAAACACTAGAAGTGCTTTTCAGATCCTGTCTGAGAGAATCCCACATGAAAACTACAAGCACATCGTAATCCACACAGGGACGAATGATTTAAGGGCCATGAAGGGCCGTGTGGCTCCTGTGATGAGAGAGGTGGCGATCAGAGCCACACAACGCTTCCCAGACGCTAGAGTAACTCTGTCCACACTGCTGCCACGCACCGATGTGCCGTTCCACGTGATCCACGGGAATAATGTGGACTCTCCAGAAGCTGCGCACTCATTCCCAATGTTCATCTCGCCCATCACAAAGACATACAGCCTCATCATATGTATGACCACGTACATCTCAATAAGTAAGGAGTGAAAGTCTTCGCCAGAGTGCTGAAAAGCACAGCCCTTGGAAACACAGCAAGAAACAGCAGAAACTCCGATAACAGGCGAAGCTCTCAGCCACCAAGAAGCCCTCGTCCTCCAGCAGAGCCCAGACCGGCCGCCGGACCTCCATCCCAACACAAGAGCTACGCAGCGGCCGCTCAACAACCACAGAACCCTGCAGCCGCTGAACTCAACCAGATACGACATCTACTGAACGTCATCTGCTCCAGGCTGAGGACATAACCTGCATAGCACACACACACACACACACACCCCTATCCATGAAATCATTTAAAATCAGTTGTTGGAATATACAAGGTCTGCACTCTTCTACTTTTGGTAATAAGACTGCAGACCAAGACTAACTCAGCAGTGTGAGAGATATGGACATCTGTATCTTTCAGGAGACGTGGTGTCGTAGTAATGAGACCTTGCATTGTCCAATAGGATACAAGGAAATTATGGTTCCCTCATCAAAAAATTCTAAAATTAAATGTGGCCGAGACTCGGGTGGAATACTCATATGGCACAAAGACGATTTAAAACATTTGATTAAAGTTGTTAAAACTGGAAAATCATCTATTTGGCTTGAAGTGAAATCCTTCATATATCAGTCTAGCCTTTACCTCTGTGCAGTCTATATTCCCCCTCATGACTCTCCCTATTACGAAGAGCAAAGCTTCCCAACATTACAGACTGACATCTTACACTTTCAGTCCAGAGGAAACATCCTCATCTGCGGAGACTTAAACGCCAGAACAGGGCGAGAAATTGATTATGTAAATATTGTAGATAATGACCACATCCCCAATGACACCACGTTTCATCCCTCATCGAATATCACACCGAGAAACAGCTACGATACCTCAGTGAACAATAGTGGAAAACACCTGTTGAAACTCTGTAAAGGTTTAGGATTATACATCATTAACGGCAGAACTCGTGGAGACACATTAGGTAGATTCACTTATTGCTCCAGATTAGGAACCAGTGTGGTTGATTATTCAATAACAGATATTGATCAAAGCTTTATTAATGCCTTCACAGTCAGACCTCAGCTCCCGATGTCCGATCACTGCCAAACTCTGCTTTATCTGAAGCCCCATGTGGAATAACCAAAACTGCTCCACCTGAATCTGAAAAACTGTTTCCTCTGAAACATAAACTCAAGTGGAATCAATCCAACTCGGACCAATTCAAAGAAAATATGAACAGCCCTACTATATTAAAAATGCTGGATGAATTTATGTCCACTGATTTAACCTTAGATGTTAATGGAATAAATTCAGCAACAAAAAACTTAAATTACATATTCAAAACATTGATGACTCTATCTAACATTAAACATCAAAGCAAACATAAAACAAATCAACAGAGAAAGAGAAAGGATGTCTGGTTTGATGATGAAGTGCCGGTCTCAGACAAGAACTCAGGAGACTTTTTTATTTTTATTTTATTTATTTATTCGGGACAGTGCACATTAATGGACAATCAAACATTTCTGTAGACTGTAAATGAGCCAGGTTATAGCATAAATGCTCATTTTCACCTGTAGTCCCGAGGCAGGAAAATAACATTATACAAGATAATACAACATAAAAGAATGACAGTACAATATCAAGCACAAAACACATTAGCACACAATCAGGCAGATTACGTTATATCAATACAATTATTTAAAATGAGTACATAATTGTGAAATTTTAAGAAATTGTTTAAGATGCTTTTTGAATGTGCAGTAAGTGGGACATTCTCTAGTAATTGTTGGAATGCTATTCCAAAAATGATCCCCTTTGACAGATAAAACAGTTTGACCAAAGTTAGTTTTTCTATGTGGGATTTCTATGTCTCCTCTAAATGAAGCTCTGGTACAACGACCTCTGGACCTGGTTTGATAAATAGAGAGAGTGAAGGTGGGGCTAATCCATGAAAAACTTTATAAATTAAACAGCTATATTTAAAATTAATAAAATTTTCAAAATTG
Organism: Scardinius erythrophthalmus; assembly: GCF_964197995.2. Taxonomy (NCBI): domain Eukaryota; kingdom Metazoa; phylum Chordata; class Actinopteri; order Cypriniformes; family Leuciscidae; genus Scardinius; species Scardinius erythrophthalmus. Next base: position 69,929,716 of record NC_138221.1, on the reverse strand, counting down.
AGCAAATTGTATTTTTCTAAAATATTACACTGATGGTATGACAGAGGTTTTTGATCAAGTATTTTTATAGATTTTTTAAATAACTTTTCTATGGGTTTTAAAATTGTGTTTCCAGTGAGTGACCAGGTAGTGATGCAATAATCTATGTGCGAAAATATCATTGAATGTAAGAACATTTTAGCGGAATTAATTGTCATTGATGGTCTAATTTGTTTAAAATTATGTAGATTGAATTTAATTCTGTTCGCTGTAAGTTTGATGTGTTTTTTAAATGAAAGTGTTGAGTCCAGTGTTACCCCGAGGTACTTGAACTCCTCTACAATATCCAGTTCCACTTCCCCCAGGAACACATTGGACCGCTCTAGTTTTATGGGGTTTTTTGTAAAGAACATAGCAACAGTTTTCTTTTTGTTCAATAGTAGGCAAGATTTAAGCAGCCATTGCTGTATATTCTCCAATGCTGATGTGAGGATGTATGATGCTTCCTGTGTGCTTTTAGCAGATGTAAAAATGGCCGCATCATCAGCATACATTTGAAAATGGACTTTTTCACAAATGTTTGGCAGATCATTTATATAAACAGAGAACAATACTGGTCCCAAAATTGAACCTTGTGGGACCCCTGCTGAACATTCAAGGTGAGGTGACTTAGTGCTACCAACACTCACAGATTGTCTTCTGTTGGACAAGTAAGATTGAAACCAAACTAAAGCATCTTCTGCAAAGTTGAAGTGAGTCAGTTTAGACAGAAGGGCTCGATGATCTACAGTATCGAACGCCTTCTTTAAATCCAAAAAGACTGCACCAACACATGTGGTTTTATCAAGCAACGATTTCACTGTTTCTATAAAGACACAGTTTGCCGTCTCAGTGGAATGATTTTTGCGAAACCCGAAGGACCACGGCTGAGATGGTTATTCAGCAGCTTGGCGATCCACTTTTCTGCAACCTTAGATACGACAGGGAGGATGCTGATGGGGCGATAATTTGAAATATGTTTTGTCGCCTGATTTAAAAATTGGTGAGACTATGGCCACCTTCCATCCTGATGGAACAACTGCCATTTTAATTGATAGATTGATCAAATGTGTTATTGGGCACACTAGCGCATCCCTGTGTAATTTTAAAAAATGTGTGTCAAGGCCATATGCATCTTTGGCCTTTGAGGGTTTCATAGACTTAATAATGTTAGATACTTCCAAATCAGTTATCTGCTCTAACCTAAAAACCGGCTGTCCAGGATCAATAGGCTTACGAGCTATCTCTGAGGAACTAAACATTTGTGTTATTTCTTTGACCGAATTAATAAAGAAATTATTAATAATTTCTAACTTATTACTTACTTGAGACTTTCTAACAAAAAGCATAAAGATCCGTCCAGCCAGACATTACGGCTTTCTTACTCAGACTGTCTGCAAAAGTACAAAACACTTCTGTGGAACAAAAGAGAAAAATATTTTAAAACCAAAATTGAAGAAATTGACGATTCAGTGGATCAAAACACTTTCTGGAACTTATATAAAAAACTTTTTTTTTTTTTATCAATAAACTACTGTCATCAAAAGTTATCGTTTTGTATATACATAACTCCTGAATAAAAATTAAAATGTGTTTGAACTGATTTAAAAAAAATCTAAACGAATTTGATTGGTTTGTCATTAGTGAGTGCTATTAAGCGAGTCATTGAGTCGTTCATGCAAACGATTCATTCAAACAGCCGATTCATCAAAAATGAGACAGATCTTTGTGACTGGGTCAATTGAATCTTTGACTCAACCGATTCGTTCAAAAAACTGAATCATTCAAAACATGATTGAGTGTTGCTGTGAGACGCACTATGCTGTGGTCTTTGTTTGGATTCATCGGAACTATTTTCACTGCTAAAATAGACCAAAACAGTCAATATTTCGTCTAAAATGTAAGTGACTTAATATTAACTTACTTGTTTATTGAACTGTCATGAAATCAGTGTCACATTTTCATTCGTGATGGTTAATTAAGTTAAGTGATCGGTCGTGTGATGTTGCTGAACTGTATCAAATGTTATAAATATAAAAACACCCCATTTAGAAATTTAACCGCAGTATGTTAATTGAGTTTGTGTGTTACGCTCATAGACTCGGCGCTCATTTGATTGATTTCTCCTCGAGAAGCTGCGCGCGAGCCTCAAAAGTGTAAGGTCCGTGCACACTGACCGAGTCCGAAACTGTCGAATTCGTTTTTTCATATTCGTTTCATATGGTGGCTTTCAATTGTCAAAAACACCCGCCTAGCCCCCCTATAAATGTGTGATCAAGTGTAGGCTACACAAATTTGTGTTTGCTTCAGAATCAGGGTATCTTCCGTCCATTTCATTTCCTATTTGAAATGAAATAAGCAGAAACGAGAAACGGCGCCTTTATTCGTTTTTTCCAAAAAACGAAAAAACGAGATGTCGGCTTGATTTTACGTTTTTTAGTTCACAGGCAAAAAACGAATAAATGACTTCAAAATTCGTTTTGCACATGTGGACGGTCATGAGGCGCCCCTGTCAGCCGATTGGTCAAGAAAATCTGAGCATGTGACGTCATCGGTAGTTCCCCAGGTTTATTCAACAAAATAATAGTCCTATGGCTCTGCGTACCGCATATTTAACTGTTCAGGGCAGGTCCTGTGTTTACTTATGTGCAACTTAACGCGTTAGAAATATTTATATATCAGAAATATTATATTAATCTGCACCCAGACGGTTTTATTAGCTGTGCGGAGTTAAATCTGTGTGGTGAAGCACAATGTTCAGTCAAGTGTAGCATATCAGCAATCATAACTCTTCTTTTAGACAATACGCTCAGTTTTGGACAAGGGGTGGTTAATGCAAATACTGTAATGCAAAACTGCTGATGGTGGTGGGTACCGCGATGATGGTAAATAAAATTGTAGGCTACTGTGCGTACCAAAACACAACACGAGTTTGTTTAAACTTGATTTTTATTACCACCCATATATTTTTCTTCCGGACTCCACGCCAGAGGTCCCCCTCAGCGCCCCTAACCCTTGTGTTATGTTGCGGGTCAATTTGAACCGTTTAGGGTGCTTTCACATCTGTAGTTCCGTTCATTCCGGGCCAAGGGAGAAAAATTATGTTGCTAAACAGTGACATAATGCACAACGCACTCTGACTACAGCAGCTGGTTTAGTCCAAAAATGCGCAGTTCTTTGGCAGTTGGGTCTGTTCGAGGTCGGATCACGTTCTCACCACAAACGAACCGCTCCGTTCGTCGAACGCGTACCGCTTTTGGTGCGCACCCGAGTGCGATTGCTGCATATGTCACGGGGTGACAAATAAGCCCGGGACGATCCCCGCTAGAGAAACGTCCTTGTGGAGATTTGGGAAGTGAAACACCGTCCCAAAGCCGAGTGAGTGCCTGTCGCCATGGTAATGAGTGGCGGATTGACAACAGGTGTGGGTAATTTGCGCTGAGCGTTTGAATGAGGCCACGCTGGCCCATGAGAGTATAAAAAGTCAGAGGAAGAGAAAGTTGGTGTGGTTCCTCTCCTGCTTGTGGTGCTTTTGTTCCCGTTTGGAAGTGGCTGGCTCCTGTTGGGAAGTGTTCTCTGAAGTGTGTCGTTGAGGGCTCGTTGCGAGGAAAAAGGAACGTTGTGTGTATGAGGAATTGAAGACGGAGGGAGAGAGGATTTAAAGAGGGAAGTGCATCGTCTGGATGGAAGAGCGAAGATAAGTAACCGATTATTGAATCTCCTACCACATGTTTGATACCGAGATAGATGTGGGCTGAAGTGTTTGGAGTGTACCGTGTGAATATCACTGAGTGAATTAAACTGATTCTCTGCCATTCTTATCTTCTCTTCCTGTTCGGATGGTGAAGCAAAACCAGTCTATGTCTATGAAGAAGTGTTTAAAATCTCTTTCCTCTCACTGCCGATCCTTCGCTTTTTGAACCGAGACCCAGGGTGAGTGCTGGCCTTAAGTACACTTGATGAGTGGATTTGCAGTGTTTGAATTGCCGTTCCTTCTCTTCCCTCGTGCTGTATATTGGAGTGGAATTCCTGTGAGTGTGTGAAAGTTTGTTTTTAACTGCCGTGCGCTCGCCCAAGAGGCAGGCTGGTATATTGTACATCTTCAGAGCTTGGAGAGATCGAGTACGTCCAACTGAGGAAAGGTTTGGGAAGGACAGCTGGCGTGAAATCCGGTTTCCTCCACGACACATGTAAGAACATTATATTGCTGTGTGAAGCATTGACTCTGTCTGCCCTAGAGAAAGCCCAGCCCAGTCTGTGACTGTGAGTTCGCTGCAGCCCAAAGCCCACCTGTATGGAGTGAAGTTTCTGTCTTCTTCCACGACACATGTAAGAACATTATATTGCTGTGTGAAGCATTGACTCTGTCTGCCCTAGAGAAAGCCCAGCCCAGTCTGTGACTGTGAGTTCGCTGCAGCCCAAAGCCCACCTGTATGGAGTGAAGTTTCTGTCTTCTTCCACGACACATGTAAGAACATTATATTGCTGTGTGAAGCATTGACTCTGTCTGCCCTAGAGAAAGCCCAGCCCAGTCTGTGACTGTGAGTTCGCTGCAGCCCAAAGCCCACCTGTATGGAGTGAAGTTTCTGTCTTCTTCCACGACACATGTGAGAACATTATATTGCTGTGTGAAGCATTGACTCTGTCTGCCCTAGAGAAAGCCCAGCCCAGTCTGTGACTGTGAGTTCGCTGCAGCCCAAAGCCCACCTGTATGGAGTGAAGTTTCTGTCTTCTTCCACGACACATGTAAGAACATTATATTGCTGTGTGAAGCATTGACTCTGTCTGCCCTAGAGAAAGCCCAGCCCAGTCTGTGACTGTGAGTTCGCTGCAGCCTAAAGCCCACCTGTATGGAGTGAAGTTTCTGTCTTCTCCACGACACATGTGAGAACGTTATATTGCTGTGTGAAGTGTTGACTCCGTCTGCCCTAGAGAAAGCCCAGCCCAGTCTGTGAGTTCGCTGCAGCCCCAAAGTCCATCTGTAAGAGGAAGCTGTGGTCGTCCCTTCACTGGAGAACTCACCTGTCCGTCACCTCCCACTGTGTACCTGATACCAGCGTGGAGAAAGGAACCCAGTTAACCTACCTACCGTAAGACACCCACCTGATTCCTATCGACTGCTGTGAACGGTCCCCTACTTCAAAGAGAAGAGGAAGCTGTGGTCATCTACGCACTGGAGAACTCACCTGTCCGTCACCTCCCACTGTGTACCTGATACCAGCGTGGAGAAAGGAACCCAGTTAACCTACTTACCGTAAGACACCCACCTGAATCCTATCGACTGCTGTGAACGGTCCCCTACTTCAAAGAGAAGAGGAAGCTGTGGTCATCTACGCACTGGAGAACTCACCTGCCCGTCACCTCCCACGGCGTACCTGATATCAGCGTGGAGAAAGGAACCCAGTTAACCTACATACCGTAAGATACTTCTTGCATACTATTGACTGCTGTGAACTGTCTCCCACTTGAAAGGAGGAGAGGAAGCTGTGGCCATCCACTTACCGGAGAACTCACCTGTCCGTCACCTCCCATTGCGTACCTGATACCAGCTTGGAGAAAAGAACCCAGTTAACCTACATACCGTAAGATACCTACTTGTATCCTATCAACTGCTGTGAACTGTCCTCTACTAGAAAGAGGAGAGGAAGCTGTGGCTGTCCACTCACCTGAGAACTCACCTGTTCATCACCTTCCATCGTGTACCTGATACCTGCTTGGAGAAAGGAACTCTGTTAACCTGCATACCGTGAGATACTTACCTGTCTGGTACTCCTTACTGGGAATCGCCGTCTGTGGGGAAGACTGTGTCCTCTTGCCGTCTTGGACTCCTCCCTGGACGAGGGAGAGAAGAAGACTTTTAGATTAGGATTACCAATTGTTTTATTCCTAATAAAATTTGTTACTCTTTATTCCTTGACTCTGGTCTCGTCTCTGGCACGCTCCTCAAAGTGTTCTGGGTCTAGGGGTGGGCATAGTCTGGTTCGGCCCATCCCGACCTGTGACAGAAAATTTGGCGTAGTCGGCAGGATTACACTTTGAGTTGAGCGACCAGAGTTGGGGATGGCAGAGGGGGAAGAACCGGGGGCTCGGCCACCTGTTATGCCGATTTTCATGGGTGCCCCATGGGCCCCGAGGTATGGAGGCCCGGGGTCTGAAGTGAGTCTGTCGGAGTGGAGAACCCAGGTCGAGTACTTGGCAGGACTCCAGGGTCTGAACGCCACCCAGAGGGTCCAGTTTGTGTTGAATTCCCTGGAAGGGGATGCAAGAAGGGAAGTCCAAGCAGCACCAGAAGCTAATCGAGCAACAATCCAGGCGATTTTCGACTTTCTCACTGGGCAATATGGGGATACCACCCCGGTAGCAGCACTGAGGGCGAAGTTTTTTAATTCTCGGCAAGGCCCTCGACAATCCGTTCGGGCATTCACCTTACAACTGCGGGAGCAGTATTCTAGGCTGACGGGGAGACAGGATCATGGCCTGGGGGGCGAAGAGGTCCTGTTGAGAGACCAATTTGTGCTGGGACTACGGGAGGGCCCAGTTCGCCAGAGTTTGCGGGTACAACTGAGGAGAGAGCCGAACTTGACTTTTGAAGAGCTCCGACGGGAAGCTTTGGCCCTTGAGCATGACCAGGCGGAGCATGCGGGTGTCTCCAGCTGCCTGGCTACGAACGTTGTTGAACCTCCTCCGGCCCCGGCGGCGCCCGATTGGAAGCGGGCCCTCCGGGAAGAATTAAAGAGGGATGTTCGTGAGCAAATGTCTGAGCTATCCAAATCTGTGAGGGAAGAACTACGTCGAGAACGGCCCCAGTACCCTCCTCACTCTCGAGAGCGGGCTTACTCCGATGGGGGTCGCCCGTTCGAACATCGTCCTCCCCGGTCAGTGGGCTCTCGATTTCAGTGGGATGCACATGGGCGTCCCATCTGTAACGGCTGTGGAGAACCGGGGCACTACGTTCGCCAGTGTTCCGCTCGACGGGCATCACAAGGGGGTTTTTAGAGTCTCCGGCCACTGTGGGTCAAGTGGTCGGGACCCCCTTGTTAGACCCCCCTCCTTCGATATCTTCTCAGAGCTGCCTGGTAGGCCGTTGTCCGGTGGTTGTGGTCCAGGTAAATGGCCAGAAAATCCGGTGTCTCTTGGATACGGGTTCCCAAGTGACCCTGTTTTCAGAAAGTTTGGCCCAAGAGCTGTTTGGTTCCGGAAGCCAACTCCCTGCAGAGACCCCCTGGCTGACGCTCCGTGGGGCAAACGGGCTGGACATCCCGTATGTGGGATACTTGGTGACCGATTTACAGATCCATGGAATTCTAGTACCTCAGAAGGGGGTAGTGGTCGTCCGAGACCCGTGTCTGGGGTCCCATCGTGCACTGATCGGAATGAATGTCATCTCGGACTGTTGGGAGGAACTATTTCGAAGCGCACCGGCACGAGCGGCCGCAACACCTGCTGGCCAAGAGTGGGACCGCGTCAGGGCCGATTGCCGCCGGATATGTCTGGCCGAACAACAGCATGACCGAGAGAGCGTGGGAAGAATGGTTTGTCGCTATGCCCTGTCCATTCCAGCTCAAAGTGAGGCTGTGGTCCGAGTTAGGCTTCCCCCTCGACGTTACCGTCCACACGAATGGGTCCTGGTGGAACCCCATGACGAGGGTCCTAAGGTGGAAGTAGCTCGAGGACTAACCGTCGTCCGAGGGGGTAGGGTCCCCGTCCGAATTCGAAACACAAATCCCTTCCCGGTGCTGCTATACCGCCACCAGTGTTTGGCCCGAGTGACATCCGTGAAGCCACAGCAGGTTCACGAGCAGGGGGAAGTGAGGTTTGAGCGGGTGAGTCCAACGGTGGTTGAAGTGGCCCTAGCCCGAGTCGGTTCGGGAGTGGAGGAGAGCGGGAGAGGATTGCCGGCCCATTTGCAGGGAGAGTCTTTACGGGGCGAAGAGTTGAGGGAAGAACAAACGAGACAACTCCAAGAGTTCTTGAAGGATTGGCAGCACTTGTTCGCCACCCACGAGGAGGACTATGGCCGCACAGATGCGGTAAAACATCAAATTCCGACCGGAGACGCGGCGCCGAGCCGAGAACGTTATCGACCTGTACCCCCGACCTTGTACCCGGAGGTTCGTACCTTGTTGCGGGGAATGCTTGCTAGAGGGATTATTCGTGAGAGCAGCAGCCCTTGGGCCGCACCTATAGTATTGGTCCGCAAGAAAACGGGCTCTTGGAGGTTCTGCGTGGACTACAGGAGGTTAAACCAGGTAACTAAAAGAGATGCTTTCCCACTACCACGAGTCGAAGATTCCCTCACGAGCCTCACTCAAGCTGCCTGGTATTCCACCCTCGATCTAGCCAGCGGCTACTGGCAGGTGCAAATGGACGAGCATGACCGAGAGAAGACGGCATTCACCACCCCCTTTGGCCTCTATGAATGGGACCGGATGCCGTTCGGGCTTTGCAACGCTCCAGCCACATTCCAACGGCTGATGCAGCGTTGTTTGGGCAGTCAGCTGATGGACACCACTCTCGTCTACTTGGATGATGTTATCGTTTACTCTCCCGATTTCAGGTCTCATTTGGAGCATCTGGGGCAAGTATTCCGCTCCCTCGAGCGTTACGGGTTGAAGCTACAGCCCGACAAGTGTCAGCTTTTCCGTAAGGAGGTTAAGTTCTTGGGGCATGTGGTCAGTGCGGCAGGGATCTCGGTTGATCCAGAGAAGGTGGTGGCGGTGCGAGAGTGGGCAGCACCCAAGACGGTGCGTCAAGTGCGGTCATTCCTGGGCTTTGTGGGCTACTACCGGCGATTTATACAAGACTTCTCCAAAATCGCTAAACCTATTAACCAGCTGCTTGGAGGCACAGGGCGAACTCGGGGTCGAGGATCCCCGACGATCCAATGGGACCCAGCTTGTGAAGCTGCCTTTCAGAGGCTTAAACAAGAGCTGTTGCAGGCCCCGATCCTAGCCTATGCCGACTTCACGCAACCATTTATTCTATACACCGATGCTAGTCAGCTTGGTTTGGGTGCAGTCCTGGCGCAGAAACAGCAAGGAGAGGAAAGGGTAATTGCTTATGCCAGCCGAAGCTTACACCCCGCCGAAAAGAACGACTCAAATTATAGTTCCTTCAAACTCGAGCTGTTAGCCATGAAATGGGCGTTAAGCGAAAAGTTCAAAGACTATCTTTGGGGAGCCAAGGTACAGGTTGTCACAGACAATAACCCGCTGGTACACCTACAAACGGCCAAGCTGGGGGCGGTAGAGCAACGCTGGGTGGCACAACTGGCCAATTTCGACTATCAGATCCAGTATCGACCAGGAAAGGAACACACCAATGCTGATGTATTATCTAGGTTACCGGGTGAAGGATCGGCAGGCCATCTACAGGCCCCCAGAGCGGGGTCCGATGAGGGATTGATGGTGGGGGTTATTGAAGCACCGGGACAAGAGTCTGAAGACCCCCCTCCATGTTGGGGGTGGGATCCATCACGTTGGAGGTCGTGGCAGGGCGAAGATGGGGATGTGCTGAAGGTACGGACGTGGGTAGAACAGGAGATCTGGCCCGAGGGGGCGGAACGTCGAGCTGAGACTCGAGTTGTGCGAGGCTTGCTGGGACAGAGGGCGAGGCTGTGCCTAAAGGAAGGGGTGCTTTGTAGGGCACTGCAGGAGCCCGGCCGAGAAGAGGAGGTCCGTCAGATCGTGGTCCCTGAAGGACGTTGGCAAGCTCTGTTGGAGGCCTATCATGGCCGGATGGGACATCAGGGGCAAGAGAGGACGTTGGCCTTGTTGAGACGACATTTCTACTGGCCCGGGATGGAGGGGACTACCAGGGCTTACCTCCAGAGGTGTCCACGCTGCATCTTGTTTAAATCTAGGAAGGAGGCCCGGGCACCGTTGGTCCCGATCCAGGCCAAGGCACCTCTGCACATAGTGGCCATGGACTTCCTCACTCTGGGGCGACCGGTGGATCAGGTCCAGAATATTCTTGTCATCACTGATCTGTTTACTAAATACGCCTGGGCCGTCCCTACTGTGGACCAAACTGCTCTTACTACCGCTAATGCCCTCTGGAGATATGTAATTCAGCCGTTTGGTTGTCCGGAAATCCTCCATTCTGATCAAGGGGCCAATTTTGAGTCCAAGGTGATCCGCGAGCTGTGCCACCTGTACGGGTGCAAGAAGACCCACACGACCCCTTATCATCCTCAAGGGAACGGGGGGTGTGAGAGGTTCAATCAGACCTTATTGGGCTTATTGGGTACCTTGGAGGAGGAACAGCAGGGTCACTGGGCTGACAGGCTTCCAGCGATGATACAGGCGTATAATAATAGCATACACAGTACCACTGGTTACGCCCCTACTTACCTAATGTTTGGCAGGCATGTGAGACTCCCAATGGATATGCTTATGGGGACCACCGGGGAAGAAGAGGGAGGAAATCTATCTGCTTGGGTGATAAATCACCATCAACGCCTGCAGTCGGCATATGAGCAAGTCGCTGACCGGATAAACCAAACGGCGTTGAAGAATAAGAGGTTGTATGATCGTACGGCTCGAGAGGCTCCGTTACTGCCTGGTGAGAGAGTGTTGGTGCGAGATAATCGACGGCAGGGAAAAGGGAAGTTGAGCGATCGATGGGAGGCTCAGCCGTATGTCGTTCAGCGACAACCCCATCCAGACCAACCGGTATACGCACTACGGCCAGAAGGAAGGGCAGGCCCTGAACGGGTGTTACACCGCAATTTGATCCGCCCTTGCCCGTATTTCCCAAAGCCAGTGGTAAGAGACCCGCCGGCCGACACGTCATGGGCACCCCCGCTGGTAGGGTGGGCAGTAATCCCAAGAGGTTTAGGCCTGGGACCACGGCCGGAAGCACCTGTCTCCCCTCCCCGACGGTCTCAACGAGGGAATCGGGGTCAGCCACCAGCCAGGTATGGGGACTGGGTGTCAGGAGACCGTTCTCGGGACTAGAACGGTTTGGCGGGGGGGTATGTCACGGGGTGACAAATAAGCCCGGGACGATCCCCGCTAGAGAAACGTCCTTGTGGAGATTTGGGAAGTGAAACACCGTCCCAAAGCCGAGTGAGTGCCTGTCGCCATGGTAATGAGTGGCGGATTGACAACAGGTGTGGGTAATTTGCGCTGAGCGTTTGAATGAGGCCACGCTGGCCCATGAGAGTATAAAAAGTCAGAGGAAGAGAAAGTTGGTGTGGTTCCTCTCCTGCTTGTGGTGCTTTTGTTCCCGTTTGGAAGTGGCTGGCTCCTGTTGGGAAGTGTTCTCTGAAGTGTGTCGTTGAGGGCTCGTTGCGAGGAAAAAGGAACGTTGTGTGTATGAGGAATTGAAGACGGAGGGAGAGAGGATTTAAAGAGGGAAGTGCATCGTCTGGATGGAAGAGCGAAGATAAGTAACCGATTATTGAATCTCCTACCACATGTTTGATACCGAGATAGATGTGGGCTGAAGTGTTTGGAGTGTACCGTGTGAATATCACTGAGTGAATTAAACTGATTCTCTGCCATTCTTATCTTCTCTTCCTGTTCGGATGGTGAAGCAAAACCAGTCTATGTCTATGAAGAAGTGTTTAAAATCTCTTTCCTCTCACTGCCGATCCTTCGCTTTTTGAACCGAGACCCAGGGTGAGTGCTGGCCTTAAGTACACTTGATGAGTGGATTTGCAGTGTTTGAATTGCCGTTCCTTCTCTTCCCTCGTGCTGTATATTGGAGTGGAATTCCTGTGAGTGTGTGAAAGTTTGTTTTTAACTGCCGTGCGCTCGCCCAAGAGGCAGGCTGGTATATTGTACATCTTCAGAGCTTGGAGAGATCGAGTACGTCCAACTGAGGAAAGGTTTGGGAAGGACAGCTGGCGTGAAATCCGGTTTCCTCCACGACACATGTAAGAACATTATATTGCTGTGTGAAGCATTGACTCTGTCTGCCCTAGAGAAAGCCCAGCCCAGTCTGTGACTGTGAGTTCGCTGCAGCCCAAAGCCCACCTGTATGGAGTGAAGTTTCTGTCTTCTTCCACGACACATGTAAGAACATTATATTGCTGTGTGAAGCATTGACTCTGTCTGCCCTAGAGAAAGCCCAGCCCAGTCTGTGACTGTGAGTTCGCTGCAGCCCAAAGCCCACCTGTATGGAGTGAAGTTTCTGTCTTCTTCCACGACACATGTGAGAACATTATATTGCTGTGTGAAGCATTGACTCTGTCTGCCCTAGAGAAAGCCCAGCCCAGTCTGTGACTGTGAGTTCGCTGCAGCCCAAAGCCCACCTGTATGGAGTGAAGTTTCTGTCTTCTTCCACGACACATGTAAGAACATTATATTGCTGTGTGAAGCATTGACTCTGTCTGCCCTAGAGAAAGCCCAGCCCAGTCTGTGACTGTGAGTTCGCTGCAGCCTAAAGCCCACCTGTATGGAGTGAAGTTTCTGTCTTCTCCACGACACATGTGAGAACGTTATATTGCTGTGTGAAGTGTTGACTCCGTCTGCCCTAGAGAAAGCCCAGCCCAGTCTGTGAGTTCGCTGCAGCCCCAAAGTCCATCTGTAAGAGGAAGCTGTGGTCGTCCCTTCACTGGAGAACTCACCTGTCCGTCACCTCCCACTGTGTACCTGATACCAGCGTGGAGAAAGGAACCCAGTTAACCTACCTACCGTAAGACACCCACCTGATTCCTATCGACTGCTGTGAACGGTCCCCTACTTCAAAGAGAAGAGGAAGCTGTGGTCATCTACGCACTGGAGAACTCACCTGTCCGTCACCTCCCACTGTGTACCTGATACCAGCGTGGAGAAAGGAACCCAGTTAACCTACTTACCGTAAGACACCCACCTGAATCCTATCGACTGCTGTGAACGGTCCCCTACTTCAAAGAGAAGAGGAAGCTGTGGTCATCTACGCACTGGAGAACTCACCTGCCCGTCACCTCCCACGGCGTACCTGATATCAGCGTGGAGAAAGGAACCCAGTTAACCTACATACCGTAAGATACTTCTTGCATACTATTGACTGCTGTGAACTGTCTCCCACTTGAAAGGAGGAGAGGAAGCTGTGGCCATCCACTTACCGGAGAACTCACCTGTCCGTCACCTCCCATTGCGTACCTGATACCAGCTTGGAGAAAAGAACCCAGTTAACCTACATACCGTAAGATACCTACTTGTATCCTATCAACTGCTGTGAACTGTCCTCTACTAGAAAGAGGAGAGGAAGCTGTGGCTGTCCACTCACCTGAGAACTCACCTGTTCATCACCTTCCATCGTGTACCTGATACCTGCTTGGAGAAAGGAACTCTGTTAACCTGCATACCGTGAGATACTTACCTGTCTGGTACTCCTTACTGGGAATCGCCGTCTGTGGGGAAGACTGTGTCCTCTTGCCGTCTTGGACTCCTCCCTGGACGAGGGAGAGAAGAAGACTTTTAGATTAGGATTACCAATTGTTTTATTCCTAATAAAATTTGTTACTCTTTATTCCTTGACTCTGGTCTCGTCTCTGGCACGCTCCTCAAAGTGTTCTGGGTCTAGGGGTGGGCATAGTCTGGTTCGGCCCATCCCGACCTGTGACAGAAAATTTGGCGTAGTCGGCAGGATTACACTTTGAGTTGAGCGACCAGAGTTGGGGATGGCAGAGGGGGAAGAACCGGGGGCTCGGCCACCTGTTATGCCGATTTTCATGGGTGCCCCATGGGCCCCGAGGTATGGAGGCCCGGGGTCTGAAGTGAGTCTGTCGGAGTGGAGAACCCAGGTCGAGTACTTGGCAGGACTCCAGGGTCTGAACGCCACCCAGAGGGTCCAGTTTGTGTTGAATTCCCTGGAAGGGGATGCAAGAAGGGAAGTCCAAGCAGCACCAGAAGCTAATCGAGCAACAATCCAGGCGATTTTCGACTTTCTCACTGGGCAATATGGGGATACCACCCCGGTAGCAGCACTGAGGGCGAAGTTTTTTAATTCTCGGCAAGGCCCTCGACAATCCGTTCGGGCATTCACCTTACAACTGCGGGAGCAGTATTCTAGGCTGACGGGGAGACAGGATCATGGCCTGGGGGGCGAAGAGGTCCTGTTGAGAGACCAATTTGTGCTGGGACTACGGGAGGGCCCAGTTCGCCAGAGTTTGCGGGTACAACTGAGGAGAGAGCCGAACTTGACTTTTGAAGAGCTCCGACGGGAAGCTTTGGCCCTTGAGCATGACCAGGCGGAGCATGCGGGTGTCTCCAGCTGCCTGGCTACGAACGTTGTTGAACCTCCTCCGGCCCCGGCGGCGCCCGATTGGAAGCGGGCCCTCCGGGAAGAATTAAAGAGGGATGTTCGTGAGCAAATGTCTGAGCTATCCAAATCTGTGAGGGAAGAACTACGTCGAGAACGGCCCCAGTACCCTCCTCACTCTCGAGAGCGGGCTTACTCCGATGGGGGTCGCCCGTTCGAACATCGTCCTCCCCGGTCAGTGGGCTCTCGATTTCAGTGGGATGCACATGGGCGTCCCATCTGTAACGGCTGTGGAGAACCGGGGCACTACGTTCGCCAGTGTTCCGCTCGACGGGCATCACAAGGGGGTTTTTAGAGTCTCCGGCCACTGTGGGTCAAGTGGTCGGGACCCCCTTGTTAGACCCCCCTCCTTCGATATCTTCTCAGAGCTGCCTGGTAGGCCGTTGTCCGGTGGTTGTGGTCCAGGTAAATGGCCAGAAAATCCGGTGTCTCTTGGATACGGGTTCCCAAGTGACCCTGTTTTCAGAAAGTTTGGCCCAAGAGCTGTTTGGTTCCGGAAGCCAACTCCCTGCAGAGACCCCCTGGCTGACGCTCCGTGGGGCAAACGGGCTGGACATCCCGTATGTGGGATACTTGGTGACCGATTTACAGATCCATGGAATTCTAGTACCTCAGAAGGGGGTAGTGGTCGTCCGAGACCCGTGTCTGGGGTCCCATCGTGCACTGATCGGAATGAATGTCATCTCGGACTGTTGGGAGGAACTATTTCGAAGCGCACCGGCACGAGCGGCCGCAACACCTGCTGGCCAAGAGTGGGACCGCGTCAGGGCCGATTGCCGCCGGATATGTCTGGCCGAACAACAGCATGACCGAGAGAGCGTGGGAAGAATGGTTTGTCGCTATGCCCTGTCCATTCCAGCTCAAAGTGAGGCTGTGGTCCGAGTTAGGCTTCCCCCTCGACGTTACCGTCCACACGAATGGGTCCTGGTGGAACCCCATGACGAGGGTCCTAAGGTGGAAGTAGCTCGAGGACTAACCGTCGTCCGAGGGGGTAGGGTCCCCGTCCGAATTCGAAACACAAATCCCTTCCCGGTGCTGCTATACCGCCACCAGTGTTTGGCCCGAGTGACATCCGTGAAGCCACAGCAGGTTCACGAGCAGGGGGAAGTGAGGTTTGAGCGGGTGAGTCCAACGGTGGTTGAAGTGGCCCTAGCCCGAGTCGGTTCGGGAGTGGAGGAGAGCGGGAGAGGATTGCCGGCCCATTTGCAGGGAGAGTCTTTACGGGGCGAAGAGTTGAGGGAAGAACAAACGAGACAACTCCAAGAGTTCTTGAAGGATTGGCAGCACTTGTTCGCCACCCACGAGGAGGACTATGGCCGCACAGATGCGGTAAAACATCAAATTCCGACCGGAGACGCGGCGCCGAGCCGAGAACGTTATCGACCTGTACCCCCGACCTTGTACCCGGAGGTTCGTACCTTGTTGCGGGGAATGCTTGCTAGAGGGATTATTCGTGAGAGCAGCAGCCCTTGGGCCGCACCTATAGTATTGGTCCGCAAGAAAACGGGCTCTTGGAGGTTCTGCGTGGACTACAGGAGGTTAAACCAGGTAACTAAAAGAGATGCTTTCCCACTACCACGAGTCGAAGATTCCCTCACGAGCCTCACTCAAGCTGCCTGGTATTCCACCCTCGATCTAGCCAGCGGCTACTGGCAGGTGCAAATGGACGAGCATGACCGAGAGAAGACGGCATTCACCACCCCCTTTGGCCTCTATGAATGGGACCGGATGCCGTTCGGGCTTTGCAACGCTCCAGCCACATTCCAACGGCTGATGCAGCGTTGTTTGGGCAGTCAGCTGATGGACACCACTCTCGTCTACTTGGATGATGTTATCGTTTACTCTCCCGATTTCAGGTCTCATTTGGAGCATCTGGGGCAAGTATTCCGCTCCCTCGAGCGTTACGGGTTGAAGCTACAGCCCGACAAGTGTCAGCTTTTCCGTAAGGAGGTTAAGTTCTTGGGGCATGTGGTCAGTGCGGCAGGGATCTCGGTTGATCCAGAGAAGGTGGTGGCGGTGCGAGAGTGGGCAGCACCCAAGACGGTGCGTCAAGTGCGGTCATTCCTGGGCTTTGTGGGCTACTACCGGCGATTTATACAAGACTTCTCCAAAATCGCTAAACCTATTAACCAGCTGCTTGGAGGCACAGGGCGAACTCGGGGTCGAGGATCCCCGACGATCCAATGGGACCCAGCTTGTGAAGCTGCCTTTCAGAGGCTTAAACAAGAGCTGTTGCAGGCCCCGATCCTAGCCTATGCCGACTTCACGCAACCATTTATTCTATACACCGATGCTAGTCAGCTTGGTTTGGGTGCAGTCCTGGCGCAGAAACAGCAAGGAGAGGAAAGGGTAATTGCTTATGCCAGCCGAAGCTTACACCCCGCCGAAAAGAACGACTCAAATTATAGTTCCTTCAAACTCGAGCTGTTAGCCATGAAATGGGCGTTAAGCGAAAAGTTCAAAGACTATCTTTGGGGAGCCAAGGTACAGGTTGTCACAGACAATAACCCGCTGGTACACCTACAAACGGCCAAGCTGGGGGCGGTAGAGCAACGCTGGGTGGCACAACTGGCCAATTTCGACTATCAGATCCAGTATCGACCAGGAAAGGAACACACCAATGCTGATGTATTATCTAGGTTACCGGGTGAAGGATCGGCAGGCCATCTACAGGCCCCCAGAGCGGGGTCCGATGAGGGATTGATGGTGGGGGTTATTGAAGCACCGGGACAAGAGTCTGAAGACCCCCCTCCATGTTGGGGGTGGGATCCATCACGTTGGAGGTCGTGGCAGGGCGAAGATGGGGATGTGCTGAAGGTACGGACGTGGGTAGAACAGGAGATCTGGCCCGAGGGGGCGGAACGTCGAGCTGAGACTCGAGTTGTGCGAGGCTTGCTGGGACAGAGGGCGAGGCTGTGCCTAAAGGAAGGGGTGCTTTGTAGGGCACTGCAGGAGCCCGGCCGAGAAGAGGAGGTCCGTCAGATCGTGGTCCCTGAAGGACGTTGGCAAGCTCTGTTGGAGGCCTATCATGGCCGGATGGGACATCAGGGGCAAGAGAGGACGTTGGCCTTGTTGAGACGACATTTCTACTGGCCCGGGATGGAGGGGACTACCAGGGCTTACCTCCAGAGGTGTCCACGCTGCATCTTGTTTAAATCTAGGAAGGAGGCCCGGGCACCGTTGGTCCCGATCCAGGCCAAGGCACCTCTGCACATAGTGGCCATGGACTTCCTCACTCTGGGGCGACCGGTGGATCAGGTCCAGAATATTCTTGTCATCACTGATCTGTTTACTAAATACGCCTGGGCCGTCCCTACTGTGGACCAAACTGCTCTTACTACCGCTAATGCCCTCTGGAGATATGTAATTCAGCCGTTTGGTTGTCCGGAAATCCTCCATTCTGATCAAGGGGCCAATTTTGAGTCCAAGGTGATCCGCGAGCTGTGCCACCTGTACGGGTGCAAGAAGACCCACACGACCCCTTATCATCCTCAAGGGAACGGGGGGTGTGAGAGGTTCAATCAGACCTTATTGGGCTTATTGGGTACCTTGGAGGAGGAACAGCAGGGTCACTGGGCTGACAGGCTTCCAGCGATGATACAGGCGTATAATAATAGCATACACAGTACCACTGGTTACGCCCCTACTTACCTAATGTTTGGCAGGCATGTGAGACTCCCAATGGATATGCTTATGGGGACCACCGGGGAAGAAGAGGGAGGAAATCTATCTGCTTGGGTGATAAATCACCATCAACGCCTGCAGTCGGCATATGAGCAAGTCGCTGACCGGATAAACCAAACGGCGTTGAAGAATAAGAGGTTGTATGATCGTACGGCTCGAGAGGCTCCGTTACTGCCTGGTGAGAGAGTGTTGGTGCGAGATAATCGACGGCAGGGAAAAGGGAAGTTGAGCGATCGATGGGAGGCTCAGCCGTATGTCGTTCAGCGACAACCCCATCCAGACCAACCGGTATACGCACTACGGCCAGAAGGAAGGGCAGGCCCTGAACGGGTGTTACACCGCAATTTGATCCGCCCTTGCCCGTATTTCCCAAAGCCAGTGGTAAGAGACCCGCCGGCCGACACGTCATGGGCACCCCCGCTGGTAGGGTGGGCAGTAATCCCAAGAGGTTTAGGCCTGGGACCACGGCCGGAAGCACCTGTCTCCCCTCCCCGACGGTCTCAACGAGGGAATCGGGGTCAGCCACCAGCCAGGTATGGGGACTGGGTGTCAGGAGACCGTTCTCGGGACTAGAACGGTTTGGCGGGGGGGTATGTCACGGGGTGACAAATAAGCCCGGGACGATCCCCGCTAGAGAAACGTCCTTGTGGAGATTTGGGAAGTGAAACACCGTCCCAAAGCCGAGTGAGTGCCTGTCGCCATGGTAATGAGTGGCGGATTGACAACAGGTGTGGGTAATTTGCGCTGAGCGTTTGAATGAGGCCACGCTGGCCCATGAGAGTATAAAAAGTCAGAGGAAGAGAAAGTTGGTGTGGTTCCTCTCCTGCTTGTGGTGCTTTTGTTCCCGTTTGGAAGTGGCTGGCTCCTGTTGGGAAGTGTTCTCTGAAGTGTGTCGTTGAGGGCTCGTTGCGAGGAAAAAGGAACGTTGTGTGTATGAGGAATTGAAGACGGAGGGAGAGAGGATTTAAAGAGGGAAGTGCATCGTCTGGATGGAAGAGCGAAGATAAGTAACCGATTATTGAATCTCCTACCACATGTTTGATACCGAGATAGATGTGGGCTGAAGTGTTTGGAGTGTACCGTGTGAATATCACTGAGTGAATTAAACTGATTCTCTGCCATTCTTATCTTCTCTTCCTGTTCGGATGGTGAAGCAAAACCAGTCTATGTCTATGAAGAAGTGTTTAAAATCTCTTTCCTCTCACTGCCGATCCTTCGCTTTTTGAACCGAGACCCAGGGTGAGTGCTGGCCTTAAGTACACTTGATGAGTGGATTTGCAGTGTTTGAATTGCCGTTCCTTCTCTTCCCTCGTGCTGTATATTGGAGTGGAATTCCTGTGAGTGTGTGAAAGTTTGTTTTTAACTGCCGTGCGCTCGCCCAAGAGGCAGGCTGGTATATTGTACATCTTCAGAGCTTGGAGAGATCGAGTACGTCCAACTGAGGAAAGGTTTGGGAAGGACAGCTGGCGTGAAATCCGGTTTCCTCCACGACACATGTAAGAACATTATATTGCTGTGTGAAGCATTGACTCTGTCTGCCCTAGAGAAAGCCCAGCCCAGTCTGTGACTGTGAGTTCGCTGCAGCCCAAAGCCCACCTGTATGGAGTGAAGTTTCTGTCTTCTTCCACGACACATGTAAGAACATTATATTGCTGTGTGAAGCATTGACTCTGTCTGCCCTAGAGAAAGCCCAGCCCAGTCTGTGACTGTGAGTTCGCCGCAGCCCAAAGCCCACCTGTATGGAGTGAAGTTTCTGTCTTCTTCCACGACACATGTAAGAACATTATATTGCTGTGTGAAGCATTGACTCTGTCTGCCCTAGAGAAAGCCCAGCCCAGTCTGTGACTGTGAGTTCGCTGCAGCCCAAAGCCCACCTGTATGGAGTGAAGTTTCTGTCTTCTTCCACGACACATGTGAGAACATTATATTGCTGTGTGAAGCATTGACTCTGTCTGCCCTAGAGAAAGCCCAGCCCAGTCTGTGACTGTGAGTTCGCTGCAGCCCAAAGCCCACCTGTATGGAGTGAAGTTTCTGTCTTCTTCCACGACACATGTAAGAACATTATATTGCTGTGTGAAGCATTGACTCTGTCTGCCCTAGAGAAAGCCCAGCCCAGTCTGTGACTGTGAGTTCGCTGCAGCCTAAAGCCCACCTGTATGGAGTGAAGTTTCTGTCTTCTCCACGACACATGTGAGAACGTTATATTGCTGTGTGAAGTGTTGACTCCGTCTGCCCTAGAGAAAGCCCAGCCCAGTCTGTGAGTTCGCTGCAGCCCCAAAGTCCATCTGTAAGAGGAAGCTGTGGTCGTCCCTTCACTGGAGAACTCACCTGTCCGTCACCTCCCACTGTGTACCTGATACCAGCGTGGAGAAAGGAACCCAGTTAACCTACCTACCGTAAGACACCCACCTGATTCCTATCGACTGCTGTGAACGGTCCCCTACTTCAAAGAGAAGAGGAAGCTGTGGTCATCTACGCACTGGAGAACTCACCTGTCCGTCACCTCCCACTGTGTACCTGATACCAGCGTGGAGAAAGGAACCCAGTTAACCTACTTACCGTAAGACACCCACCTGAATCCTATCGACTGCTGTGAACGGTCCCCTACTTCAAAGAGAAGAGGAAGCTGTGGTCATCTACGCACTGGAGAACTCACCTGCCCGTCACCTCCCACGGCGTACCTGATATCAGCGTGGAGAAAGGAACCCAGTTAACCTACATACCGTAAGATACTTCTTGCATACTATTGACTGCTGTGAACTGTCTCCCACTTGAAAGGAGGAGAGGAAGCTGTGGCCATCCACTTACCGGAGAACTCACCTGTCCGTCACCTCCCATTGCGTACCTGATACCAGCTTGGAGAAAAGAACCCAGTTAACCTACATACCGTAAGATACCTACTTGTATCCTATCAACTGCTGTGAACTGTCCTCTACTAGAAAGAGGAGAGGAAGCTGTGGCTGTCCACTCACCTGAGAACTCACCTGTTCATCACCTTCCATCGTGTACCTGATACCTGCTTGGAGAAAGGAACTCTGTTAACCTGCATACCGTGAGATACTTACCTGTCTGGTACTCCTTACTGGGAATCGCCGTCTGTGGGGAAGACTGTGTCCTCTTGCCGTCTTGGACTCCTCCCTGGACGAGGGAGAGAAGAAGACTTTTAGATTAGGATTACCAATTGTTTTATTCCTAATAAAATTTGTTACTCTTTATTCCTTGACTCTGGTCTCGTCTCTGGCACGCTCCTCAAAGTGTTCTGGGTCTAGGGGTGGGCATAGTCTGGTTCGGCCCATCCCGACCTGTGACACATTCACACCTGCCCAAACGAACCGCACCAAGGGGGAAAACGAACTCTATAGGGCTTATTCGCAAACACCGGAAGTAGCTTGCCGCGGCCATATTGTTGACATGACATCTGACTCCTGCCGCTAGCCGCTAGACTTGTAGTCAAGACCGCCTAAACCGAGACCAAGACACTACCAAGACCAGAGGGTATCGAGACCAAGACAAGACCAAGACCAAGACCAAGACAGACCAAGTCGAGACCAAGACCAAGTCGAGACCAAAACCGAGACCAAGTCGAGACCGGAGGGGAAAAAAACAGACTAGTTGAAGCTAAGCAATAACTTGTGAATTCAAGAACAGCAGCATAGGGTTCAGCCGCAGTTTACATTCAATACATATTAGATGGTATTACTTCAACTACACAGGCAGAACAATACAGAGACAGACCATGTCATGTGTGTGACTGTGAGCTCATTGTAATCTGTATCTCTAGAGATATCAAAGACACAAATTCATCCAAGCAAATGCCTGCCTATCTCTGCCGATTTCGGAGTCTCAGACTCCAAATGAACCCATTCTGCAACTTTTAAATACATAATTACATTTTTAAAAACGAAATTATAGGCTTAAGTGCGGGATCCGAAAGTTGGTCGTTTTGTCGCTATGGTTACACACACAACACACACACCGTTGGCGGTGCGCTCAAAGTCATCTGTCAGTTGTGTAGTTGTGCAGTTACCCAAAATGAATGACTCCTGAATGAAGTTAAAACCCATCATGTCACTGATATGTGTTTTTTAAACCAAGTGATCGAAGTGCTTGTTGCCGCTGCGATCAGTGGCGCGGATAAAATGTTTTCTCGTGTGGCTCGCGCACACACCGCACTGTCATCAATCCGGCGCGCGCTTCAATCCGTTCCGTTGCGGATAATAATGTTGCATTATCGAACGTTGTGTCGTCGTGGATATTGTAGTATTGTATTTCTAAATCCCCCGACCACTATGTCGGTCTGAGACAGCGAGACCAGACAAGACCGAGAGGTCCGAGACCAAGACCAAGAGGTCCGAGACCAAGACCAAAGACCGTCAAGGCCGTGACAAGACCGAGACCACGTAAAAGTGGTCTCGAGACCGGTCTCGAGACCAAGACCGGTCTCGAGACATACATCACTACTAGCCGCACGCAGATTTGAGTTGAGGAGAGCAGTAGCAGCTAGCCTAATGGCTTCATCTCGTCGATATAAAGATAAGATCAGCTTGATTGGTCTGGACCCATATCAAATAGACCCAATAGCTTTAAGTAAAGATCCGTCCTTATTGCCATCCGTAACTTATCCGGATATTTATAACTATCTCGTGCATACAGTATCCGCATACACTTCACAGGAGCTGAAAGCCTTCAAGTCACTCGAATCATACAACTACTTCATCTCTGGCAAAGTCGGCAACCTACTTACTTTTGTTTCACCAATGACATCGTCAAACATTGTCGTGATCGCAGAGGTATGTAAATGTTTATTTTTATGAGATGCTTAACGTTAACTTACTTGCATAATATTATTATAATGATGAGAACAGACTTTGCTGTGGGCAGTTGGCTGAAAGTTTAGCCTATTTATTCTAGCTAGCCACAAGTCTCTCCTGCGCTGGCTTAACTCCTCTGTCTCCTTCCCTTCAAATTTTCTTACAGTTGGAATTGCATGAAAACTCACTCCTGGGTTCTTATTACTGCTGTTAGAACAGCCGTGTATTACACAACACACCATCGCGCCGGTAAAAAATAAATAAATACAGCGATAATACCGACGACGCTTTGCTTCTCAATTGACAGACTGATAGTTGCCTTGGTTACTGTGTCAACAAAATGGCCGCCGCGAACATTCATGACGTAGATCGAATAAGCCCTATGGTGCGATTCAACAGAACTAAATGAGGCAGGTGTGAAAGAAGTAAGAACCCTTAGATTTTCTAGTTGTTGGAAATACTGGTTAACCCTATGTTTTTTTTCTTGATATTTTGTGACTTTTTCTCATTTATCATGACGAACATGCAAAGTTTCAACATGCTGATGTGTTTTAGCCTATACAAACAAAATTACTAGTAGCCTAGGCTACGTTCCTGATGTTCACGGGCCAATTTGACCCAAACATTTTAACGCTCTAATGCAACATAGGCTACTGACCCAAAATAATAAAATTGCTATGAAGCTAAAATTAGCTTTTCCACAATATTTTAATACAGAAAAATATTTTGTCAGCCACAGATGGTAAAAACGAGCCATCATTTATTTTTTCAATCTACCTGAAATAATATTAAACCTTCGTTTGTTGGTATTTTGTGACTTTTTTTCATTTATCATCATGATCATGCATGCAAAGTTTCAACATGCTGATGTGTGTTGACATATACAAACAAAATTACTATTACATTTGTGATGTTCCCGCCCGGGTCAATTTGTCCCTCAGCTATTCAAAAGCAACTGTACGGACACATGTGTTTGTATGACAAGGCACTTCAACTCCAGTTCTAAAGTGCAAGTGTCTAAAAGTGATCTAACCCTATCCAAACACACTTGAAAAAGCTAAATCACATTGTTCAGAATTAATTGCAAATTACAGATGAAAATCTTTGTCAGACAAATAAGCTCTCATTTCTATATTCAAGATATCTGAAATACCTAGCTTTTAACCTTTTATGATTTCCAAAGGCAGCTTTACAGAGCCAATAAATAAATAAAAAACATTTATTTGATGTATGTTTTTGTTATGTTTTGTTTCTCACTCCCATGTGAGTGAATAATGAGCTTTCCCACAATTTTGCTTAGTGTGGCACAAGACTTTGGCATAGACAGCAGGAAAAATGAGCTCCCAAAGATTGACATTTAAATAAGTAATTTCACAGGTTTTTGATGATAGGCCTACTGACACAGATGAAGATGTTTCCAAGTTAGAGGATGCTTCAGAGATAGGAAAATGTTGTTGAAGATACAGAAAATTAATGAAACTAGGGAAACTAGGGAACTATGTCTATAGGAAACTAAAGGGAAAGTTAACTTAGGAAAAGTAAATTTAATTATACAGCTACATTTAATTGTTCAGTTATGATGTTATAGGCTAAGCATAAAATGTATAAGAAAAAATGAAAACGTAAAAAAAAATATGCCAAAAAAGTCAGTAGGCCTATACTGTTTATAAAAAGAAAACGGTTTTAAAAAATGGTTAAAAAAACAATTTGACCAAATTTGTCTATTTGACCCGCGTAAGTAGCCTACACGGAAATCGAACAGTGCACGAGGGTACGTTCAGCATATAGAGCTTATTTTAGATTTTTTTTAATGTTTGACAACATCTTCCTCCACTCTTTGAACAATTTTAATTAACATTTGCCTATTCGTTATTAACAAAGCGAATAAGACGGATGAGATAACACAAGTAAATGAAAGACCTGGATTAACCTTTCAAACGAATGCGGTTCATTGTTATTTTTTAATGAAAACACAACAACAATAAAATAGTAGGCTACAATAAAAAAAAAACTCCTGCATAGTATTAAACTTGAATTAACAAAACGATTAAGACGGGAAAACAACAGCATAGGCTATAAATAAAATATATTTGGAAATTTCCCTTTAAAACGAACGCTCAGTTTTGTGATCACACTGTTATTTAATTTCACCTTTTTGTTGTTGTTGTTTTCAAAGACAAACTCACTTTTATATTAAACAAATAAATATTTCTTTACTAACAAAATCTTGCGCTTTTTCCTCCGCTATCGTCCTGTCAATCATCTCGCTGTCTCACTCTCGCGGCTATGATTAGCTACAATACAATTTTATTTACCATCATCGCGGTACCCACCACCATCAGCAGTTTTGCATTACAGTATTTGCAATAACCACCCCTTGTCCAAAACTGAAGAGTTATGATTGCTGATATGCTACACTTGACTGAACATTGTGCTTCACCACACAGATTTAACTCCGCACAGCTAATAAAACCATCTGGGTGCAGATTAATATTTAATATTTCTGATATATAAATATTTCTACCAGAAAGACTCGGAAGATAAAGTGATGTAACAAGCATATTTTTATTGGCAGCCCAGCAAGCATTGTAAAGTTCTTTGGCGTAGGCCCCGTCCATAGTTCGTAATCCGAGGGTAGCGGATCTGCATCTCCTGCCTGAAGACGAAGGCAGGGGCGCAGCCGACCCCCTAGAAGGTATAGACAGGACCATCCTGGTGGTGGTGGGGAGGGTGGAGGTTGATGTCGCGTCGGCATCTGCGAACTCAAACATGAGTAAGTACCATCTTTTATACAGAAAGTATAAAGACGTGATTGGATAGAGATGAAGGTAGTAATGACGTAGTGATTGAGTCTTCCTGGCAGAACTTAGCTAAAGCTTCCATTTCTACCAGAAAGACTCGGAAGATAAAGTGATGTAACAAGCATATTTTTATTGGCAGCCCAGCAAGCATTGTAAAGTTCTTTGGCGTAGGCCCCGTCCATAGTTCGTAATCCGAGGGTAGCGGATCTGCATCTCCTGCCTGAAGACGAAGGCAGGGGCGCAGCCGACCCCCAAAAGTAGGTGGATTAAGATCCACCAGGACGGGGCCAGCCTCCCCCCAAAATTGGTAGATGAAAAGTATACGCACCAGTCGTGAATCCTGATGTTCCTGAAAGATAGGAAGGAGTTACCATAGTCAGTATGATGTACGTTAGATGAAATTATTATTATTTATTTTTTTTTTAATTATTTTTTTTTTTTTTTAATTCTTTTTTTTTAATTTTTTATTTTTTTTTATTTATTTAATTTATTTATTTACATTATTTTTTTTTTTTTTTTTTTTTTTTTTTTTTTTATTATTATTATCGAACGTAAACAGCCTTGATAGACCACGCAGATATAGCCATGTTAGGCCAGACATATACAGGCCTCGATAGACCACACAGGCATGGCCACGATAGGCCGGACATATACAGGCCTCGATAGACCACACAGATATAGCCACAATAGGCCGGACATATACAGGCCTCGATAGACCGCACAGATATAGCCACGATAGGCCGGACATATACGGGCCTCGATAGACCACACAGATATAGCCACGATAGGCCGGACTTACACAGGCCTCGATAGACCACACAGATATAGCCACGATAGGCCGACATATACAGGCCTCGATAGACCACACAGATATAGCCACGATAGGCCGGACTTACACAGGCCTCGATAGACCACACAGATATAGCCACGATAGGCCGACATATACAGGCCTCGATAGACCACACAGATATAGCCACGATAGGCCGGACTTACACAGGCCTCGATAGACCACACAGATATAGCCACGATAGGCCGACATATACAGGCCTCGATAGACCACACAGATATAGCCACGATAGGCCGGACTTACACAGGCCTCGATAGACCACACAGATATAGCCACGATAGGCCGAAATATACAGGCCTCGATAGACCACACAGATATAGCCACGATAGGCCGGACTTACACAGGCCTCGATAGACCACACAGATATAGCCACGATAGGCCGACATATACAGGCCTCGATAGACCACACAAATATAGCCACGTTAGACCTAGCATGATGGCTAACGCATGGAGCGAGGCCACGCAAGCCATTATCGTAACACCACCACCAGTATTGTATAGAATTTACCTGATTTGTTATTGGAGTGCTTGCTGGGCTTCAAGGATGGTTTTTGAATCGGGTCTGATGTATGATTCAAATGCTGAAGAAGACCATCTACCCATGATCTTAATAGCTGACGTTGAGATTCCTCGTTCAGCTGCTGTGGTAGCTGCCCCGATCCTGAATGAATGGCCAGTATAGAGGGAGGGGGATAGGCTGCAGCTTTTGATAACAGTGGTTAAGTGAGTTCTGAAACAAGCTTTGGAAAGGGGTGCTCCATTCGGTAATATAAATAAAGGTGCGTATTTAGGAGTTCTAGGCCGGATTTTAAGAAATTTAACCATAGCTGTGAAGGGACAGAAATTATTATCGAGTTTTGACAGTGTTAAAGTGACGCCGGAACCTTGAGCATCAGTTTTAGAATGCTTAAGAAAGAGTGTGAAGAATTTAGGTCCGAAGCGTAAATCAGAAAAGGAAATGCCGTGGGCTGGATCGAATTTATTAGATTCTGAAGTAAATTCCCCTGGACGCATAAACCCATAGAAGGCAGATAGAAACACTGCCTCTAGAAGGATGTTAAGGTATGAAGAAAAAAGGCCATTGCGGACGGAAGTGATTAGTCTACGCAATAAAGGCAGGGTAATTGGCAGGCGTTTGTCTGTTATTTTGTTGGAAGATTTGGCTAACCCCTTAAGCAGTAAACGAACGGATGGTTCAGAAAAGAGGCTTTGGAAATTAGGATTATAATATTTCGCGTAGAATTGGATGCCAGCGAGGAGTCTGCGAATAGAAGAGATTTTAAGATTGCGATTTTCAAAATTAAAGACGAGAAAGGAGCAAACGGTCGAAATAAGAATAGGAAAAACGGAAATTTGGAAGGAGAAGCAAAACATAAGAAAAGCAGACCATGCCGACGTATAGGCTTTAAGTGTAGAGGGAGCAACGCCTTTAGAAATGTAATGTTTCACTGACGTAAGCAGGTCGTTTAGTTTAGTATCATGTCTGCTAAGGGAGGGCAGGTTGCAGGATCTGGGCTGGCTGATGGGCACAGCTGTCTGAAAGTCTGAAATCGAAAACGAGAGAGAGAATCAGCGATAACATTACAGCGGCCGGGTATGTGTTCAGCTTTAATGATGAAATTAAAGACGACAGATTGCCAAATTAACCGTCTCAAAAAAGGCATGATCGTATTGCAAGATGATCTACCTTTATTAATGATGGCGACTGTGGCTTCATTATCGCAGAGCATCGTAATACGTTTGCGTGACCACTGTGGGCCCCAGATAACACTGGCAACGGCTATAGGATATAGCTCGTAAAGCGCGGATGAAACGAAGTCGGATGCTGTTTTAGGAAAGTCATTAGGCCATTTTTCTGCGAACCATTGTCCTTGAAAGAACCCCCCGAAGCCGATGGAAGGGGCCGCGTCAGTGAATAATTGGAGTTGAAACGATGATTCGAACTCGTCGTTGTAGAAGAAAGAAATGCCGTTCCAATCGTTAAGCAATCTTTTCCAGAATTTAATGTCAGACAAACAGCCTTCGTCTAGTTGAATCTGATCGCTTAGTTTTTCTGCGGAATGGGCCAGAGTTAACAGACGTGAGATGAAAGCCCTGCCTTGCGGTATGATTCTCATGGCGAAATTTAGGTGTCCAAGTAGCGAAAGCAAATCGCGCTTTGAAATGAAATGCAGGGAGGGAAAAGATTCCAAGAAAGACCTAATTCTTGAAAGTTTATCGGGGGGAAGAGAAGCTTGCATTAGATTTGAGTCCAGAGAAATCCCTAGAAATTCTAATGAAGTAGAGGGTCCCGAAGTTTTTTCCGCGGAGAGAGGAATGCCGACGTCACTAAAGATGAGTTTAAGTATGTCCAAAATTGAAGATTGCGGAGATGGAAAATCGATTAACAGAAAGTCATCGAGCAAATGAAGAACGAAAGGAAGCTTGCTGACGTTCAGCAAGATCCAGCACATCGCTTCAGAAAGGCTATTAAAAATGTGAGGGCTACTTCTGCACCCGAAAGTTAGTCTTACGGCAAAATAAAATTTGGAATCCCATTTAACGCCAAAAAGTGGCCAGTCAGAGGGGTGGATTGGCATGGTTTTAAAAGCATCAGTGATATCTGCTTTAGCTAGCCAAGCACCTTGACCAGCTATCTTGATTAGATGGATGGCATTGTCGACCGAGGCGTAATGTAGAGAGAAAGGTGCTAGAGGAATGCATTCGTTTACGCTCGCTGTGTAATCAGAATGAGGGGATGACATGTCGAAGATAAGACGTTTTTTACCGGAGTATTTCCGTGTTGCGACGCCAATGGAATTAATGCGAAAAGGCGAAAAAGGAGGGGAAGCAAAAGGGCCAATGACATAACCTTTATTTATCTCTTTCTCTAGCAGATTGGAAACCACTTCTGGTTCAGTAATAGCAGATTGCAAATTTTTTGCTATGAAAGAGGTGGTGAGATTGGAAAGGATGCCCACCCGAAACCCTTGAGACAGACCGGTGATTAGATAGTCGACAAAAGTCGGATCGGGGTGAGAAGAGAGGTAGCTAGAGAGTTTAGGAACATTAATTGGAGTAGAAGGATGGCTTTTCAGAATTTTTTCCGGATTGGGGCTTTTCCTCGGATTGGAGGTTTGTACCGGCGTGGGCAGACCGATTTCGGGTGCGGATCCTTGCAGAAACTGCAGATGTGTTCATATTTACATTGAGAGAAAGAACAGACAGATTCATTAAAATTGTTACAAATGAAGTTGCCTTTGTTTTCTGAGATGAAGCGATTCTTTCTGTCGTATGCAGGCCTTACGTGATCAGCACCTTGGACAGCGCGCGGTTCTTGGCTGGCGAAAGCTTTGGGGCAGAAAGACGCCGAGTGTCCGTGAGCACTACAAATGTTACAAGCCAGCGTTTTTGCGCCGCCGAAATGACGGACGAGCAGTTCGGTATCAGTCACGGACCAGTCCAGTCTGGAATTGAAAAGCGAAATAAAGGAAGCTGATTTGGCGGAGAATGATTTATGGTATTCGTAGAATAATGTACCGCCGTATCGTTGATTGAAATCTGCCATCATGGCTAGGTACAAATCCAGCTCTTCCCTTCGATCTGGGAAAACCTGACACAGAACGTCTCTAAATGTGCTGAAAGCAATAACGAATTCTGCGAATGTCAGATTCCGTTGTAATCTGGGATCGGAAGTTTTTAACAGGACTGCCACGTCACCGCAGTCAACCACCTTCCTGTCAGCCGCAGGCGAAGGAAGCAAAAGTGAAGCAAGGTTTAAATCTTTACCTTGAATGATGTTTGTTCTGATGTGAGGAGACACCGTAGCAGCGGCTGGAGAAACAAAACGCCTACCGAATAGCTGGGCAGGGGCTGCTGTCGAAAGGTTAAATGATGAATTTTCAGGTGGAGCGGAAACGTCTTGAAATGGAGTCTGAGCAGGTTGGAGAAAAGTTGACGGAGCTGAAGAGGTAGAAGCAAAACTCGGAGGATCGCTTAATCCGCTGGCAGAAGGACGAAATTGGGGAGTTACTGCGAAGTTGATTGCCGGATTCTGATCGTTGGAGATAGCGGCGGAGTGTTCGAACTTTGACATCCTCGATTCGAGCCCTTTGACAGTTCGGGAGAGGCTTTGGACCG
Source organism: Scardinius erythrophthalmus (assembly GCF_964197995.2). Lineage (NCBI taxonomy): Eukaryota > Metazoa > Chordata > Actinopteri > Cypriniformes > Leuciscidae > Scardinius > Scardinius erythrophthalmus. The sequence continues at coordinate 69,899,183 of NC_138221.1, read as the reverse complement.
CTTGGAGAAGTTGAGAATTAAATCCGTCAGGCTCGGTGATGTCCGGATGAACTGGTGCCCGCACATGCGGCGTGGTTCTTTTACCGGGATATGGTGACGAAGATTTAGCTGTTTTCTTTCTGCCGGCTTGCTTTGAATGGCCGGGCGCTGAAGGAGTCGCGATATTAGTGACGGACTCCGGTGGATTGCCCAGAGTATTTTGGGCGAGAAGAAGAAGATCCTCTCTGGATAGACCTTGGCTGATGGGAATGCCGGCTGATTCCAGAGTACTGTAAATGTCCTCCGTAGACCACGCTGCCCATAGCGAGTCACGGCATTGGAGGCGCGTGCTGCGCCGTGTTGGAAGAGGAGAGGGCGGAACAAACTCGTCATCAGAGTCTGAGTAGTCGCAGACGATTGGGGTATCGTTAGACATGGTTGGTTCAGCAGTGAACGCGAGCAATTGATGTCGCGTCGGCATCTGCGAACTCAAACATGAGTAAGTACCATCTTTTATACAGAAAGTATAAAGACGTGATTGGATAGAGATGAAGGTAGTAATGACGTAGTGATTGAGTCTTCCTGGCAGAACTTAGCTAAAGCTTCCATTTCTCTGAAACGCGTTAAGTTGCACATAAGTAAGCACAGGACCTGCCCTGAACAGTTTAATATGCGGTACGCAGAGCCATAGGACTATTATTTTGTTGAATAAACCTGGGGAACTACCGATGACGTCACATGCTCAGATTTTCTTGACCAATCGGCTGACAGGGGCGCCTCATGACCGTCCACATGTGCAAAACGAATTTTGAAGTC